>NW_003852585.1:782441-855280 GCF_000181295.1 Otolemur garnettii
GTCCTTGCCTAGAAGCAAGGGAGGGAGCCAGTCTCCTTCTGATACCTTGCCTAGGAGGGGAGTAGGGAGTTTACATTACCTTTTCATTTCCAAATGAAGTTACATTAACCTCTTCATTCCCAAATGGAGTTACATTAACCTCTTCATTCCCAAATGGAGTTACATTAACCTTTTCAGCAGCCATATATTCCCTTCCCATTCTCCTGCTGTTCCCTAGCTTGTCGTGCATTCTTTCCAAAACTCATGACTTTTTTAAAATGCTGCAGGATGCAGGACAAATTGTTAAAAATTGGGACTGTCCTGCCAAAAGCAGGACATCTGGTCACCTTACATTTAAACCAAAACCTAAAGAACAAATGAGAGTTCACGAGACAGAGTATTCCATATGGAGAAAACAGCATATGTGACAAATATGAGGTAATAAAGGCTTTGATACATTCCAGAGACAAATTAAAAAAAAAAAAAAAAACAGTCCATGGGTGTGGAGTAGAGTGAGGTTGAGTAGGGAAAACATGAAATTAAGGGGGTAGGGAGAAACCAAATCACATAGGACTTATAAGTCATGGTAAAGACTTGAGTTTTATTAAAAGTACGTTATGAAGCCATCAGAAGGGAAGGGATAAGGTCTACTTTTAAAATTAGTGATTATTCTCATACTTGGGCAGCTTCACCTTCTCATTCATTTATTTAATTCAACAATTGTTTATTGATTTTCCTTTTTTGTTGGATTCTGGATAGGCACACATGAGCAATATATGATTCCCAACGTGAAGAAGCTAAATGCAGTTGGCAAATCAGAAAGTTGAAAACATAAAATTATGATAGGGTGTGATAAAGGCAACAAGAGAAGAGTGTGTGTGGTACTGAGAGAGCAGAGAAAAGGGGTACACCCAGTGGAGGAGAGAATTGGGGAATTATTCAAAGAGGAGATGATCTGTAAGTTCAAGGAAAAGTAATTTGATAGATAGAATTGTAGAAAGGATGGCAAAGGGTATCCCAGGCAGTGGAGAGGTACAAAAGTCAGGTTGTGTTAAATACTGCCTATGTGTCTGGTCATAGCAAGGCTAGTCACAGTAAAGCCTTCTCACTGGGCAATAATGCTGGCAATCACCTGCCAGGGAGCTGCCTTTGAGCTGATTCATCTTCTGGGTATACTCCTCATCACTGCTATCATCTACATTGATAGGCCTTCACCCACTCACCTATCTCCAAGATTCTCTCTTTTGATTTAATACATGAATAGAAAATCCATTGTTTACATTATGGGTTAATATGAGAGTACATACCATTAGGTTACATTATTTGCATTTGTAAGGTAAAGTCAAAAATACGAGTTGTAGGTGAGTCCTTCACTCTGGAAGGGTGCCATATACCTCCCTACATTTTACCTGATAGATAGGAATTAATCAAGCCCCCTCCCACCTTTCCACCTTCTTGAACTAGTGTAGCAACTCTCATGTGGTTGTGTTAGTTGTTGGTTACTATTTTCAAATTAGTACTGAGCACGTGGGATGTTTTACTTAGAATGTTCCCCAAATCCATCTGGGTAAATACAAAAGATGCAAAGTCTCTATCATTTTATGGCTAAATAGTATTCTATATTGTACATATACCACAGTTTATTAATCCATTTCTGGGTTCATGGGCACTTTGATTAATTCCACATTTTGATGATTGTGAATTGAGCTGTGATGAACATTCTAGTGAAGTGTCTTTATGGTAAAATGATTTTTTTTTTCTTTTCGATAGTTGTCTAGTAATGAGATTATGGGTTCAAATGGAAATTCTACTTTTAGTTCTTTTAGGATTCTCCATACTTTTTTCAAGGCTGTATTAGTTTGTAATCCCACCCAAAGTGTATCAGTGTATCCCTCTCTTTGTACCCATGCCAGCATCAGCATCTTTAGGACCTTGTGATGTGGGCTATTCTCACTCATGTTAGGTAATATCTTGAAGTGGTTTTCATTTGCATTTTTCTGATGATTAGGGATGATGAGCATTTTTCTCATGTGTTTGCTGGCCATTCATCTGTCTTCTTGGGAAAATGTTCTGTTCATATTGCTTGCCCATTGATCAGTGGGGTTGTTTGCTCTTTTCTTGTTGATTTCTTGAGTTCTTTGTATATTCTGGTCAGGTTCTTTGTCAGATTAGTAACATGTGAATATCTTCTCCCATTCTGAAGGTTGTCTATTTGATTTGTTGATCGTGTCCTTAGCTGTGTAGTAGCTTTTTAACTTGACAAGGTCTCACTTATTTATTTTCATTGTTGATGTGGCTGCCAATGGGGTCTTTTTTATGAATTCTTTCCCAAGGCAGATATCATTATGAGTTTTTCACATACTTTCTTCTAAAGTTTTTATCATTTCATGTCTTTAGATTTAAATCTTTTATCCAGCATGAGTTATTTTTTGTAAGTGGTGAGAGATGCAGGTCTAGTTTTAGTCTTTTACGTGTACTGCTCCCAGCACCATTTATTAGAGAATCCACTTTTTAAACTCTCTCTCACAATAATAGCTGTTGAAATTGGTTGGCACTTCTATAAATAAGTTATCTATAGTTCTATTTTGATCAATTTTTTTCAGCCTTCCTTTAAATGGATCTGAGGCTTCCCTGCTACCACAAATATTTACTAATATAACACCTTCCTGCTGTAACTCTTCTCTAGACCATTCCTTTTCTGGGATCCCATTCTGTGGAGAAGTGAAGGGATAGCAAACCATTGTCAAAGAAGGCATGGGTCTAAATGGCTGGAATATATCCAAGGTCAGGACTAAAGAGATTTATCATATAACCTCAAATAACTGCCTTGCCTTTTAGCACAACAGTTTCCTCATCTATCACTTACAGAAAAAAAATTATTTTTTCCTGATAGCAATAACACCCAAGTAACTTAAAATTCACTTTCAGATAACCCGAACTGTGTTACCATGTCATTGTGGTCATTGAGGATTGCGAGATGGGTATTGCTTTTTCTGAAAATGTGAGAAGAGGAAATAACAGTAGAAAGCATTTAGAATTCACCTTGGGAAGAACGAGTAATCAAGACATGACTCTTATGCCCCTCAGCTGACATAGTTAGCATTAATACTTTAGTCAAAATCTGGGGAGATTTCTCAGTTGAATTTTTTTTTCAGATTTAACTGTCTGTTCGTTCTCCCACTAGAATTACTTGGCTTAAGCCACAAATAGCCAACAATCCAGAGGCTTTTATAATGGAAGAGGAGGCATGAGACAAGGCAATTGAGTGGAGTTTCTTTTATCATTCAAACTACCGCCTACGCAGTAGATTTTCAAAAAGGTTTCTAGGAGTAATAGGTAATAACATGATTCTGTGTTCTGTCCCCCTTTTTATTCTTCTTTCCCAGCCACTCTAAGGTGTGAATTATATCTGTTCATTTCTCTTCCTCTCCAGTGCCTAGGACAGAGCTGTGGCCGTATTAGAGGTTTCTGCACCTTTAAAATGTGAAGTGATTCATAGATTCTCTTTCTCTCTCTCTCTCTCTCTCTCTCTCTCTTTTTTTTTTTTTTTTGGTCAGGGGAAAGTACAATAGATTCTGTTTCTAATTCCGTAGGCCTTATGTCTTTTCTTCTTGTTTTAAATGTTTTTTTTTTTTTTGGTTCAGCACAATAGTCTCCTACAGTTGATTTTCTCTTTCCTTTTTTTTTTTTTCTTTTGAAACAGAGTCTCACTATGTTGCCCTGGGTAGAGTGCTGCAGCGCCACAGCTAACAGCAACCTCCAACTCCTGGGCCCAAATGACTCTCCTTCCTCAGCCTACCAAGCAGCTGGGACTCCAGGCACCCGCCACAATGCCCAGCTATTTTTTGTTGTTGCAGTTGTCATTGTTGTCTAGCAGGCCAAGCTGGGTTCGAACCCTGCAGCCTTGGAGCACGTGGCCAGCACCCCACTCACTGAGCCACAGGCACTGAACTAGGTTTTCTCTTTTTTTTTTTTTTGAGACAAGGTCTCACTCTGTCACCCTGGGTAGGGTACCATGGCGTCACAGCTCACAGCAACTTCAAACTCTTGGGCTTAAGCGATTCTCTTGCCTTGGCCTCCCAAGTAGCTTGGGTTACAGGCACCCACCACAACACCTGCCTGTTTTTTTGTTGCAGTTGCCATTGTTGTTTTAGCTGTCCTGGGCTAGGTTTGAACCCACCACCATCAGTGTATGTGGCTGGCATCCTCACCACTGTGCTATGGGCACTGAGCCAATTTTTTTTATTTGCCTCTGTGGTATCACTTTCTTATTCAACTTCACTTAAAAGGGTCTTGTACCTGTCCCCTCACTGCCTTCTATCTTGGGCACTTTGTCATTTCACTCTCTGGAGCATAAGCTGCAGTGTTTTCCATCAGCAAGAACACCTGATTTTGACTAATTCCTATTTGCCATGCTCAACTTCCTTCAAGAGCTCTGGCAGCCCCACTCTCAACCTTTGTATAAAATTTTAATCTCTCTTTGCTTTTGTCTTACCTCCTGTTTGTGCTAATGTCCCCTGTCTGACTACCATCTTTTGGCATCATTCTTGATTCTGTTGCCTTCTCTTTCTTTTTTGAGTCATTCATCTTTCTCTTCCTCTGCTTGGGGGCTACAGTGTTGATCCGAGTGGCCCCCACTGGTCTGGCCTTCCCATCTAGTAGAAATGCCATTAGTATTTTAAAAGCCCAGCTATGGCTTCATTTAGCCTATTCCCTTGGCCTAGCATGCTCTTAAAACTCTCTGCTGTTCAACCTCATATTCTTTCTTCAAAACTCAACTCGATACCACCATGAAGACCTACATTCACAGTTTTATTTAAACTTATTCTAGCTGAGTGACCTCAAGAAAGTCACTTGACCTCCCTGATCCTCCATGTCCTTCCTTTGGCTGCAAAATGGGGGTAATTAGCATATCTTTTAGCTTCTCAGATAATTTGACTCCTCTTTTAAAACCAAGTCACTAACAACTTCCATTGGCACTCCTATCAAAACATCCCAGAATCTGACCAGTCTTTACCACCTCTATTGCTCCCAATAGATGAATCTGTGGTGATATCACTGGAAGGTACAATAGTGTTGACATTCTTCAAGGATCCAGTTTTGATGAGTATGCTCAAATCTCAGAGGGATACTGGACAGTAATGAAGTAGCTTTCCTGTCCATGGAGGTAGAAGAGGACATTGGCAAATAGGATTAGAGTAGGTTGCAATGAGTGTTGTCTTACCCCTGTTAGAATGAGAAGTCAGATTAAAATCTAAGACAATGCTCTGGGGATATTGAGGGTTAGAGACTGTCCCAGTGAGACCACATAGTGTCACAGATAATGATACAACAAAGGGTAATGGTTCTGGTTTGGGGCCAGTAGAAGTCCCTTAAAGCCATACTCACTGTTATAAATGAAATTAGTTGACTTACTAGAGTATCATTGTGGAATACCAATACATAGACTACCTCTTTTGAAATATACATTGATTGACAGATCTTCCCAACATTCTGTGCCTCCAAGTACTACTCTATTAAATAGAAACCTAAATATATGGTAAATTCCACTGTGGATTGGTCTGCCTTTTATGCATGCCAGACCACTTAGAACAAGCTTGCAGAGTTAGACAACCACAAAATTTCCTTTTCCTAGATCACATTACCTGTCTTATTATCTTCAAGATTTCAGAAGTGGACATCAGGGTGGTTATCAGTGCAGAAAAGTGAAAAATGAGCTATCCATCAGTACTATTGGTCAAACCCGAGAATTGCTTGGTATATTGAATTGACTGAGAATGGAAAGGCCTCACATCAGGACTACTGACACTTTGTGCAACATCACACAGATGCTGTGACACATAAGATACGGTTCAGAAATTCCATTTCAGAACTGGCAAATATGTAGTTCCTGCCATTGGCCCAGAAAATATGTTGACATAAGCAGTAAAAAATAACATGCATCAGGTATTCAAGGGACTTCAGGTTTGAAATGACAAAGAAGAGTTGTTCAAGTAGAATACTGAATGACTGTTCAAGAGGTATTTTTAAAATATGGAGTTTATGAATGGTGGAAGTAGTTGGGGTATTACAAAAATTGTGGCAAATACACTCCTATTAGTGAAAACCTATCTGGGAGACTTCCTTCCAATAATAACTTCTTGGCTTAATGGATAAGATGGTAAGTACACAGAGGTTTAGTTTGGTTGTGGGGTTAGCTTGGGTTGCTTAGCTCTATGAATTACTCTGAGAGATAAGATCATAGAAGTGTTAACAGAAATGGAGTTACCTGCACATCTAGCATGAAACTTCTTATCAAGTAGATTGAAGAATATTGGACCCATGGCCATAAGTAGAGATTAGATAATTGGAGAGGCTCTTAGCTCCAGGAGTAAAAAAATATATCTGTTTGGCATAAAGTTGAACGTCACATTCCAAAGCCACTGTTCAGTCATATTCGTGATGGAAATGAGGAAGTAAGTGAAAGATAAAGGAAGGAAAGATGCAGGTTCTTTGCCTCAAATATGTCAAGACCACTTTATTAATGGTATATAGGTCTAGACTCCATTTCAGTAGGGTAATAGAGCTGGCTTAGTGTGGGAAAAAAATAATGTTGGCAGTGGAAGCCCAATGTGAAATAGATGTAGGGCCTGCAGATGGAAAAGACGAGGACTAAGAAGAAATGTAGACATCAAATGACAGATAATAGCATCTTCCTAATGTTCTTATGATTTTCTTTTGTCATCTCCTCATCTCCCAACAGGTATGGCTATTAGCAATGTCTACTAGGTAGGTAGCCTTAGGTTTGGTAGGGAGAAGGTTTAGTCAATGAAACCTCTTGATATTTCTGAGTTTATCATTGAGATTATCGGAGTCAAAATTCCATACCTAAGATCTTATCCTACGAGTGCCATTGGAATGGAAAATACTCTTTTGATACATAGAGTAAGTTACAGCATAAGGGAAGAAAGAGATGTTAATCCAATTGGGTAGGTATTACCACCATGGTCTTGTCTTTCATGGAAAAAAAATGGCTTCTTTACCTGCAGAATAGTCACAAATGCCCCATTTGGAAGTATATTTACTATGATTGTGTTAGCAGCTGGTAAGTCTAGATATCATGTAGCAGGGATATCCTGGTGTCTTTGGTTGTGGCCAGGTTAATAAGCCATTATGAGTGAGCTGCTTGTCATGCTTTTGATCTCATACTGTCTCCATCTTCTGAGATTCCTTCCAGCCTGGGCAAGAAGCTTGATTCTGATGGCCCTGTGTTCCCTGCCAGAATGTTAAATAGTGTTAACAACTGACTTTCTGGGTAAGGGGGCCAATCATGTTGTTTAGTGCTTCTTTGAAGCCTAAGAATGGGTCTCAGCTGAGCAGCCCACCCATTTGAAGGAAAGACACCTCTCTGCCTCCCCCATCTATAAGCATGAAAACCATGGAGACAATCCTGCACTGTTTTTTCTCTGTGAACTTAGATCCCAAGTATGTCTAAATGGGAAATGATGTGGTTTTAGTATCACTCCTAGGAACCTGTGACAGCAAAAATAGCAATAGAATAGCAGTGGCACTGATGGCAGATATTGGAGCCAGAATGTCCGGTTTCAGTTCCAGCAATTACATTTAGATCATTTTTAGCTGGAGTGTGGTCAAGCAGGGATACTGGAAATAGCATCTCTTCACAACCTGAGAGAATTTACAGCTGGTTTCTGGGCTGAGGACAGACTGGGGTAGACCTGACTTGTAGGCTACAGAAGATGGAGTCCATTAATACCAGCTTTGAGAGCCAAGGAGTCCAACTGAAGTACCTATATAAAGAGACTGAGTTTAAAGGCAGAGACTAGTTATAAGGAGACAGGATGCAAAGCAAACTTATCATACAGAGTTGAGAAGTGCTTTGAGATACTGGGGACCAGGAGAGAGTTGTCAATATCTTAGAGAAATGATTCCCAAATTTGCTAATCATCAGAATCATCTAAAAGGGTTGTAGAAACCTAGATTCCTGAGTTCCATCTAGACCATCAAATCAGTATTTCTGAAAACATAGCCCTTAATCTATATTTTTAAAAAATAAAATAAATATTTACCTCTCCCTTGAAAGTGCTGACCCTTCCCACACAAATAAATAAAACTTCTAAAAGTTTCTTATGAATTCACATGAGATGGATAATTTTTCTTTTTTTCCTCTTTTTTTTGCAATTTTTTTTGTTATTGCAAATTAATATGAGAGTATACATTTTTAGATCACATTGTTGTCAATTCCAAGGTAAACTTCAAGTTGTAGAAGAACCTTTCACCTTGGGGGCATGTTGAATGCCCCTCATTGTGCCCATTACTGGAGATTCTGCCAGTTGTCCTCCCTCCTCCTCCAACTCCTCTCTCCTCCCCCTTTCTAGACTATATTTGTGTTTTATCACTAATGTGGGCATGAAATTGTTTATATATTGGTTTCATATTAGTATTGAGTACATTGGATACTTCTTTGTCCATTCTTGAGATGCTTTACTAAGAAGAATGTCTCTCAGTTACATCCAGGTAAACATAAAAGATGTAAAGTCTCAGAGATGAGTAATATTTCTTTCCCCAGATAGTGAAAATTTCAGAGGATCTTGAGACAGCTGTGGGAAAAATTTACTATAATGACTAGCATTTGAGTAGCACTTTACAATGTTAAAATGCTTCTTCACATTCAGCATCTCATATCTAATTTAATTCTCACAATAGGCCTGTGAGAGCAAGTACTGATACACCCATTTCACAGAGACAGAACCAAGATGAAAATGATTCAGGGAACTTATCCAATAAAGAGTAGAGCCAGACTCAATCTTAAGACTTTTGTGAGACATGAATAGGGAAAGAGTGTATAGAAATAAGAATGAACAGCTTATGAGAACTATGGCAGAAAGTTCCAGACTGGCAGTATCTGAATATCAAGGTTTGGTGAGAGGTGATGTATTTTCTAAAAAGGGTATTGAAACAGGACAGAGCCATTTCAAAGCTGCAGTGGGGCATGGTTTCTCATAAGACAATTAAAAGTGCAGGTACTGGCTAATATTGACATGAGGAAAAAACAGCATTCTTGGGACGTGGAGGTAGGAAGATTGTCTTAGCTCAGGAGTTCAAGATCAAGTCTGAGAAAGAGTGAGACTCCCTATCTCTACTAAAAATAGGAAAAAAATAGCTGGGCATTATGGTGGGTGCCTGTAGTCTCAGCTACTTGGGAGGCTGAGGCAAGAGAATCACTTAAGAGCAAGAGTTGGAGATTGCTGTGAGCTGTGATGCCATAGCACTCTACCAAGGGTGACATTGTCTCAAAAAAAAATAGGAAGGAAGGAAGGACAGCTTGGTAGACATTACCAGGTATCTACGCAGAAAAAAAAAATCATTTTACCATAATGACATTTGCACTAGAATGTTCATCATAGCTCAGTTCACAATTGCTAAGATGTGGAACCAACCCAAGTGCCTATCAGCCCATGAATGGATTAATAAACTAAGGTATATATATCCATGGAATACTGTTCATCCATAAAAAAAAAAAAGATGGAGACTTTGCATCTTTTGTGTTAATCTGGATGGAGTTGAAGAACATTCTTCTTAGTAAAGTATAGCAAGAATGGACAAGCAAGTATCCAATGTACTCAATAGTAATATGGAACCAATAGATAAATAACTACACCCACACATGAGAGAAAAACACAAATTTAAATTGGGGAAAGGGAAGAGGAGAGAAAGGGAAGAGGGGAGGTGGAAGGGGATTGGTGTGCTCTTACCTAATGTGCACAATGTAAGGGTATACAGCACACCCCCTGGGTGAGAGGCTCAACTGTAACTTGGACTTTACCTAACAAATGCAAACTACGTAACCTAATTATTTGTACCCTCATATTAATCGGAAACAAAAAAATAAAATAAAAAATACAAGATATCTAACCTCAGCATGCCAGGTCCAAGAGAAAAAAAAAAAAAAAAAACCTCAAGTACTGGCTAACATTAATGTAAGGAAAAAAGATAGGCAGACAATGTATTTGGAAAATAAAATTCTTCCTAGCAGGCTCAACAGAACAGAAAACTGTAAGAAAGATACGGGAAGGAAAACCTCTCATTTTGAGTTACAAACTGAGGTTGTCTGATCCTGGGCAGAAAGCTTGGGTTCTGCCCCGTCAGCCAGGCCGGCCACATTCCCTCATTTCCTGACAAAGGAGAATGAGAGCACATCTCACTTGCAACACATTAACCCACATTCATTGCAAAGGAGCCCCTACTGGAGATCCTGAGGGAAATAGGATCCTATTTGCTCAAAGATACCATTAAGTGAAACAGAACCACACCTTAAACACTGAATAAACATGCTTGTACATGTCTTTTTGTGTAGTGTGTAAAATTTCTGTTGAATATGGACCTATCAGTGCAACACCTGAGTTACAGGATATACATGTCTCACCTTAGCAGATATTGCCCATATGTGTGGAGGCATATTTCCGAATTCCTTATTTTGTTCCATACAAAACACTGAATCCTATATTGGATTGGTCTCAAGTCACCCACATGGCTCATTTTTTAAGATTAAAATCACTAGAACAGAATTTCTCCAGCCATTGAGATACTGTGAGTTCATAGCCACATCCTTCCCACACACTCCATAGATATTTCAAATTGTGTTTGCTGCGTTGGTTCTAGGACAGAACTCATATTCAGAAATGACACCAATTTTTGACTTATCCATGGTTCCATAAAAAGCGCTCTAAATTTTTTTTGAAAAATAATAACAAACCAAAATATGCATTTGAAAGAATGAGCATGTATGTTCCAAATTAAAAAAAAAAAAAAAAGGAAGTGTCAAAGTGAAATGTCACAGATATCAACTGTCAAACTTAGTACTTAAGGAAATCAGGCATTTCCTCATTAACTTTCTAATTAATTTTCTAACTAACTAATTAATTTTCAGAACCAGAATTCTGGCATTAGCATTGCTTACTCTTACTTTTTTTTTTCTGGCTTCATGATATTTTTATCTTTTATTGAAAACAATTATATAATTTATGTTTAATCCACCATATTGTGTGATTGTGTGTTCAGAGCAGAGGGATTATGTTAAAATGTGAAGTTACCTGTGCCATCTTACCAGGAAATCCAAAACACTTCTTAAGAAAGACAATTCATCTGCCTTTAGTAGTCTTTTCTAATCTGTTCTGGCCTTGGAAATCATGATGTTTTTAATATTGGAATTATAAGAGAATCAACTCCCTTTTTTATAGATTAGGAAACTCAAGCATAGTTAATTTGAGGTAGACCCAAACTAACCCAATCCTTACATCCTATACTAGTGGTCGTTCCCTTAATTTTATGTTTAGGCTAAGAATCTGTAGGCTCTGGAAAAATACCAGCACATTCTTGTAACGTTTTTGGAATATTTCAACTGTTTTAAAGGTTTTACTGCTTTTCCCCTGGCTCTCAGCTTGTTCTGGCTCAAGGACATTTCTCTAGAGTGAAGAAAGCATTGTGTAGCAAGTCTCCAAAGTTATGTTTCAGTTTTCATTTGAGCATTGCTTCAACTTTTCTCTCTAATGTTGTTATAATGTTGCTCCATGAAAATTGTACCAGCTTTTGGGAGTGGACTCCATTTATAGTGAAGGGCAACAAACCACTGAAGAGACTGCTCTCTGATGGTTTTTATTTCTTCCATATTTGTTATTGGCATTTTGTTCATGTGGGTGGCTAGTTCCACACATGTGCCCTTTTTCTCGGCAGCTACACATTCAAATATTTCCTTAGGACCCCAGTGAATGTCAACTTCACAAGAAAGAGATGTCACTAAAAAGATTTGAGGGCAAGATACCCCAGGAAGGTGTTACTGTAAACCCATATTAATGTCACTGAGAGCATTAAGCACATAACTGTTCCTGAGAAAAGTCATAAATACTACTTGAGTTATCTTCATCTCACGTACTAAAGTCTGGATATTATTATTTTCCTGCCAACTCCTTCACTATATTAGCTTATCTCCTATTTCTGCCATTGGGCCTGTCTCTTTAGTTCTAATTTTTCACTTGTGATCTACTCTGGTCTTGGAAACCAAGAAACCAAAGATTTGCAGAATATTATTTTATTTCTGTGTTTATAGTCTCAATAAGGACATCGAAGCTCAGCAGGTGAAAGTCTCATTCAAGGTCACAGAGCTTGTCATTAACACTGCTAGAGTTTGTACCAACATCTTCCAAAATCTGATTCAGTGACTTTCCCACTAAATTCTGGGTAATATGGGGTTAAGTAACCAACAATAAGTGTAGGGAAAAAACAAAGGGGAATGTAGGAAGGAAAAATACAGAGTGAATGAAAAGCAAATGAAACCATTTGAATTGACCATTGAAATGTGTGTTGGTGCTTTACAATTTAAGTATTAAATTCCAGGTTGGGGAATGGGATAATGATAAAGGAGGTAGAATACTGAGGGCGAGAGGGCGATAGCACACACCCACAAAAATCAATGTTTTTGTGGGACCAGTGAATGGAATGCAGTGATCTGTATGGTGTCCATTGCTCACCAACTGCGTCTGGCTTGGGACTGAAAGGTTAAATTTGGGGCCTGATTAGTACTGAAATATCTGAGAATTTTGGGAAACAGGTAGTGAACTTTGTTGTATAGTACCTTTGTGAGACTCAATAGTCTAGCAATAGTAGAACTTTACTCACAGTGGTTAAGTTGGTGGTGACTATGGTCTCTTAAATCTTGTATTTCTTCCTGGTGTTGTGTTCCATATATATAAACATATATTGTGTACATTCCTCCACTTAGAGAACTCACTAGGGAAGCAGCTGGCTTTTAGAGTTTTGCTGCACAGTCCAGGTACCAGACACTACATGGGGTAGAATAAATAAGCAAAATTCTGGGCCTTAAGCCTACACAATGTTGAGAGTCACGAGGTTTACCTGAACAGCCTGCAAAAGGAGGTGTGAGTCAATTGCAGAGCTCAGATTGGAGCTCAGGACTTTTGTCTGACACAGTCTTGTAATTTCCGCTTTCCTGAGCTACCTGTTTATGATTTCTCCAGAGAGCTTGTCTGTGATTAATGTTATTTTGGAGGAGTGACAGGGGTCATCAATGAATACTTCCAGTATTGCAGTCCTCAAAGATTGCCAAAGACAGATGGAAAGGCCATTAACATGAGAACGGATTGTAGGACCTTGTCCACAAGTCATTGCAACCCACTTCCTAAGTCCATGTAGCTAGCAGACCCAGGTAACTATCCATGAGGGAACACCATTTCCAGAGCCCAATCTCTCTTCAGGAAGAAAAGTGTGTGTGACGAAGAGCACTCACTCTCCAAAATTCCCAGCGACCTGGAAGTGAGAAAACAGGAAAGGCAGTACTTTGTTCTCTTGGCTGAAGCCTCAATCCTTAAAACGTCACTATTGTTGAAATATGAGGGATTGAAGAGTCCATCACGACCCATAAAGAGACAAAGGGGTATAGTGGGCATTTGTTCATATCATTTATCTAATGCTGGTATGTCTCACGGAATTGTGATGAACTTCTACCACAATACGTATTTCACAGGCCCAGTAACAAATTAGACCTTAGTCCCAGCAAATGAATGGGGGACAGTGACGGTATCAAAAGAGGAAAGAATTTGGGACAGTTAGCCTATGAAGAAAGAAAAGCAGACTTGGGCGGTATAAGGGTCACTTTATTTAAATTTATGAAAGTCTTTAAATCTCAAAAGAAATAGGAAGCAGACTTTGTTGTGTGGGTCCAAAGAATAGTGCCAAGACCAGGGTAAGATGTGTAACTGTGGTGGAGCAGCTTGAGTTGGGGAGCCTGAAGTGACTTGTTTCTGCTCTGTGGAGAACGCAAAGGTTTCTTGGGCGTGTATTTAAACAGAAGATATAGTTTGTTTTGAGCACCGTATTCAACATAAGTACAGTGAGCACTGGCCGATTGGCTTATTTACTCTTTCAGATCAGCAGCAAGCACAAATGATACAGAGTCTGGCTAATGAGCTCCCCCCAGTGGGAGTCTCACCGAGGGTTAAGGGCGTGTGCGCCTGTGTCTTTGTGCACGGAATGCACATGCGGAGAGCACTTCAGGGCCATTTAAGCGCTTCAAATCCTGCAGTAAATTCGCAAAAGGAAAAGGTAATTTTATTCACCTTTTGTTTTAGAAGATAACACTGGAAGGGAATTAAATCCTCAAAGCAAATGAAGAAAGAGCTAAGGAGCATCGGCAAACAACCGCAAAATAAAAAAGAAAAGAATCCCTCTTATCTTCCATTAATTAAAAGGTCATATTTGTCTCCATTAAGAAGGCTGTGAAAAGAAGCTAAACTCAGTGGTTTGTAGCCCTTACTAGTATTAGTTTAATTCGTTGCTTTCTTCATTTAGTTAAATGAAATAGCTAACTCCTAATCATCCCTTCACACAACAGAACTCGAGTGCTGGGTGGAGTGTCTTCTCCATCTGGGACCCAGGACCTTAGGCTAGGCAGGGTGACTCATGAATGCTCGGCTCTAAAATAGTGTTCAGCAGCAGCAGCAGCAGCAGCAGCAGCAGCAGCAGTTGGCATATTCCACACATCAAATCTGTTCTATTATAACTGTTGGTTTAAATACTATCTCCTGAAATCCTCAGAGAAATTCTGAGGTGGGTGCTATCATTATCCCCATTTTCCAGATGAAGAAACAGGTGCAGAGGAGTTAAGTGACAAAAGGCACACAAAAAGCAGTGGCAGAGCCTAAATCTAAACCTGGTTTGTCACGATTTTAACTACTGTGCCGTACTTCTGCAGCGTATGCCTCTCTGTGCTGTCAATACCTTGGCTCAAGGCGGCTGAACTGCTAGTCAAAAAAATGGGACTAGCCATTATGGCATAGTGGTCCCTGTGTACGACACCCAAATGTCAAATAATCCAGGATTTTCCTGGCCCTGAAGTAGAGGATGGCGACGCCAATTCAGAGCCCTCCTTCATGTGTGCTGCCAGGACCCAAGTAACAATCCCACCTCCCATATCCAACTGCACAAGGGATGTGGGAGATGGGGTATCTATCTCTCTGGCTCCTCTGGTGAAGAGTGCGTTGTCTCTCGTTTTTTGGTCTTGGCAGCTGTCTCTCTCATTTGCTTCCCTCATCCTCTCAGTCTCTAGGTCTCCATGTACTTGTGTCTGTTTCTCCGTCTGGCTCCTTTCTTTTTCTCTATTCACTCTTTGTGTCATTTCTTCCCATTCTTCCTCTTTCCTCCTTTCGCCTCCCTTCTTTCTTTCTTTTCCCCCTCTTTCCTCTCTTACTCCCTTTTTTCAAACCATTTCCTCTAATCTAATTTTCTTACATGCTAGACTCTTTCTGAATGGGAGAGAAATGGAAGAAGAGGGGATTTGGTATCCAGTGTCCCAGGCCAGCAACTACACTAGACTTCCCAACTAATTCATTGGGAAGCAGCCAGAGCCTCACTCCCCACAGCTTCTTCCTCAGCCACCAGTGGCTGCCTTTTAAACTAAAGTGAGCAGTTTAGACAAAAGGGTGACATCAAATTTGCATAAATCCTCCTACCCTCCTTGATAGGAAGTAAAAGCTTACCTCTTGCTACCATTGAGAACCTTTATTCAGATGCTTCTTACTTGGCCTACAGTTGGAGTTCCTAGTTAGAACAAAGAGAACATTCAGAAGTTGACTGACCTCAAGATTTCATTGTACAAGGGCAAATTGGAACAAAAAGAAAAATGATCTTCTGTAAGGAATTCAGCAAGTCAGGGGCAAAGATTGAGAACCCAGGCCTTGCCATCCAGCCCGAGGCTCTTTGTTATAGCCACTTCCTTTTCTATTCACAGTGCCTCTACCAACCCTTGGAACTAAAGCAGCTTCCTTCCATTTGACTCTACCCTTAAGTAGCATTGTAAAGTGAGCTATCCTGGGGAGCAGGAGGAGGAGGCAATGCTGATGGAAGACTTGCCTTGGTTGCTTTGCAGTTGAGATTGACACCAGGACATCGTACCCACTCTCCAGCTCCATTTTACCCATCAACTTTGTGGGCTTACTTGACTCTCTCTTCATTTTCTGTATGCTGCTGTAAGTCTGTATAGCTATCTTACAATATTATAAATAGGCTGGTGTAGAAAGTTGTTCTATGTCCAGAATGTCCTGCTTGGAATACTAGATTCAAATATGACTGTGGTCTCTTCCATTAATGCATATATTTTGGTTTTTTGTACTTGGAGATAGGGCAGTTGGGGATTTTTATGCCACTTAGTAAGTATAAAGGCATTTTCTTATTTAGCTGATGAGCCTGGTATTGAGTGCAAAGCCTTTAGGAGACATATTCTGGGTTCTGAAGTTTTGTCTCTTCTCCTTCACATACAGAAATAGCTTTGAGGGAAGCCTATGCTCTAGATGAGAGCCCAGCTATTTAAAACGCAGCTCCAGTTTCAGAGACATGTTATTTGCTGATTAAGCTTGGAAGTAAATTGTGTCTTTTGGTGAATTGATTATAGTGTTGATTATTATTAAATGGTACTTATAGTCTCTTCTGAAAATGTAATATTTGTGTATGAGTATGGTGGCCTCAAGTATAGTGAACACATTAGTACCCAAGTAAGACTGCAGCAACCAGCTCCATTATACACACACATCAAGTCGTATGTAAGCTTTACTGATGTTGGCTGTGTTACCAATATCCTCAACTGTGGTCAGGTATGCTGGGCTGGACTAGAACTTCTTTGATATATTGTCATGATGAACTGTTTGCTAGGCTGGATTGGATTTTAGTAGGCTTGAGTAGGCTGCTTTGGCTTGTGCTAGGTTGGAAGCATGTTACTGGGTTAGATAACTAGGCTGCAATGGGTAGACAGAGCTGGCAGAAGCATGAAAAGAAAAACTCAATAGTGGAATAGCTTCACTGCTGTGGTCTGAATATTGGTGCTTCCCCAAAATTCATAAATTGAAATTTCATCCTCAATGTGATAGTATTTAATTAAACTAAAAGTCTTCTGCACAGCAAAAGAAATAATTGAGTGAACAGACAGCCTGCACAATGGGATAAAATATTTATAAACTATGCAACCAACAGAGGACTAACATCCAGAATTCACAAGGAATTCAAAGAACTTAACAACAACAAAAAGTAATCTCATTAAGAAGTGGGCAAAGGACATGAATAGACATTTTTTAAAACAATACGTACTAATGGCCAATACCAATTACCCACCCTCCACACCCAGCCTCGGTGGGACCTCATCTATGATGCATATTACAAGGGTACATGTCAATCTATTAAGAGTAGAGTATAAATGTCTTAACATAATAATTAACTGAGGTGAAGGCTATGTTAACCAGTTTGATGTAAGCATTCCAAATTGTATATAAAATTAGCATATTGTACCCCATAATGCAATGTATATAGTTATGATTTAATAAAAAATTGTTGAGAGGAAAAAAAAGTTTAACATAGTAAAAAAATAAAATAAAAAATGCTCAACATCAATGACCATCAGAGAAATGCAAATTAAAATTTCATTGAGATATCTGTCATCTTACATAACTCAGAATGGCTATTACGAAAAATCCCCCCCCCCAAAAAAAAAAATAGATGTAGGTGAGGATTCAGGGAAAAGGGAGCTCTTGTAGACTGTGGTGGGAAATTAGTACAACCTTTGTGGAAAACAGTACAGAAATTTCTTTAAAACATAAAAATAGAACTACCATTTAATCCAGCATTTCTATTACCGAGTATTTACCCAAAGGAAAAGAAATTATTATATCAAAAAGACACCTGCACTCTTCATAATAGCTAAGATATGAAATCGACCTAGGCGTCCATCAACAGATGACTGGAGAAAGAAAATGTGGTGTATATTTATACAATAGAATACTAATCAGCCATAAAAGAGAATGAAATAATGTCTTTTGCAGCAACATGGATGGAACTAGAGGACATTATGTTGAGCAAAATAAGCCAGGCACATTGAAAGAAATGTTGAAGGTTCTTGCTCATAAGTGAGAGTGAAATAATTCGTTCACGTGGACATAGAGTGTGGGATGACAGTCAGAGGGTGGGAGGTGGAATGGAGGTGGGTGATGAGATTCACTTAATGGGTACAGGTACATTATTCGGGTCACAGATATAATAAAAGCCCAGACTTTGCCACTACACAACACATATGTGCAACAAATTTGCACTAGTACTCTAAATTTATACAAAAGAGAGAGAGAGAGCCTTTAGGAGATGATCAGGCCATGAGGGCTCTGATGTCAGAATAAGATTAGTGCCTTAAAAAAAAAGGCTCGAGCAAGTTTTCTAGCCTCTTCCACCATGTGAGGACAGAGAAGGCACCATCTGTGATGAATGGGCCCACACCGGACCCCAAATCTGCTGGCAGCTTGATCGTGGACTTCTTATTTTTGAAAACTGTGAAGGAAGAATTTTTGTTGTTTAGAAACTATCCAGTGTAAGTGATTTTGTTGTAATGACCTGAACGGGCTAAGACAGGATCATTTTTCAATTTGGCAAATACATGATGAAATTTACCCATTCATACAAAAAGTGTTTAGTGAGCACCAACCTAGTAACAAGGCCTTCAGAAGCTCTTGGGTTAGATGGGAAGGTGGACAAGTAAACAGACTGTTGCAATAAAGGAAAATGAATGCAGAGTGTACAAGTGATGTCAGTTTAACTCGAAATCTTAGTCACTTAACCCAACAAAGGCTTATTTCTCCTTTATGTCTATCATAAATCCAGGCAATTCTCCAGGACCGTTGTCCTCCATATGTTAGCTCATCATTCTGGACTTTTCCAGTTTTATGTTAGCACCGTATCAACATGTTTCCATGACCACTATGCCATGGACAGTCTTGCATTAGACATTAATTGCTCCACCTATGGCAGGACAAATATTTCTTCCTTCCACAATCAAAACCAGTCTCATTGCCCCTCTCTATGTTAAGCATCCAGGGGTGGGAAAGTACAATCTTCCTATACTCCTGAAAGTGGAGGCGCGTTGGAGGTCACAACACGTGTAACCTGCCACAGGTTAGAGCAAGCCCCATGTGAGAGCTCAGCTCCTCTGAATGTTAACTGCCCTGTCCTAGCTCTTTTGCTTTGGGATTCTGCTGTCATTCTCAAAGGTATCTAACTTTGAACCTGTACCTAGCATGATCTCTCTGAAGAAGTATTATAAGTGAGAGGTTTCTGAGGGGTCGCCTATGACCATGCCAGGTGCCTGTCATTTGGAGTACTGCACTAGATTCTCTCTGAGCCTTTCATAACACTGTGCTTTTCTACTTTCTTTTGCTCAGATGCAGTAACTGAAGTGAAGACTGACATCTATGTCACCAGTTTTGGCCCTGTGTCAGACACGGACATGGTAAGTACAATTCTTCAGAAAGTAAAAGTGAAAGAAGATGCAACAGATCAAAAACAATTGATCGAGGTTTTTCTATGGCAGGGCCTTGTGGTGATATTTTAAGGAGGCCTCTTAGGTCATATGAATTCTCTCCTGACCCTCACCATCCTGTGTCTCCATCTTTGCCTTCCTCTCACTTCCTATTCACACGTAAATTACACACCCATGCTAGGAGCGCACGTCTCTTCCTTCCTCCATATATCTTTCAAGACTTGAAGTGGCTCCCTATTCTCAATTAAACTTACTTCTCTGCCCTCTCCCCTACATGTTGCTAGTACCACACACATATTGGTAGAGACAGGTCACATGAGGAGAGTGTTGAGGTAGGGGTTCTCAGCCAAGTATCTGGTGGCGTCATCCAAGAAGTCTGTTCCTTTCAACTAGGCTCTATCTACTGGGAATGCAGACTAACCAGAGTAATATAGTTTGAAGAAAGAGTCTAATCCACTTCTGGCAACTGGTTCTTCTACTAATTTGGGGGAAAAGGGGAGCTTCATTGCAGACACAAGAAATAAGGTAGGGCACAGCATAAGCCCTCTGCAATGACCACCCCCTTCTCCCACCATCATCCCTTACTGCCAAAGCAAAGAATGCCATGGAGAGATGAGTCAGAGGGTGGCAACCTAATAGACCACCTGCTGATAATCAGATATTAGCAGATGAATAATTGTCATTTAGAGAAACAAAACAGTTGTTAACTGCTCTGTATGCCTGGCAGTTTTTAGGTGCATGATAAGTTGTTGTTGAATGACTGACTTTATGTTACAAATAAAAATCTTACCATCAGGCCTGGCAGGTGTCTCATGCCTATAATCCTAGTGCTCTGAGAGGCTGAGGTGGGTGAATTGCTTGAGCTCATGAGTTTGAGACCAGCCTGAGCAAAATCAAAACCCCATCTCTACTAGAAAAGCTGAGGCAAGATAATTGCTTGAGCCCAAGAGTTTGAGGTTGCTGTGAGCTATGACACCATGGCACTGTACCCAGGGCAACAGCTTGAGACCCTGTCTTAAAGAAAAAAAATCTTACCATCAGGGAAAATATGCTCAAAAATATGTAGTGTATATATTCATTACTAAGATTTTTTTTTCTGTATTTCTGTTTTCACTGGGCATACTACTTGGTAGGGTACAAAGCTTTTTTCTACCTATTGGGTAAGTACAAATAGTTGCATAGGGAAGTGGTGGAGTCTGTCCTATAGGCAATGCAAAGCCATTGAGTGGATTTGAGTAGGACAGTGAAAATATATGAATGAGTGCTGTTTAAAAATACTTCGTCTGGTGATCTTTTCAGGATAGACTGCAAGAAGAAAAAGGCTGGAGGCTGAGAGCTGATGTAGGCATGGTGATTTTATATGGCTCTTTAATCAGTGGTGAGGTCTAGGAGTCAGAGAAGCTGGCTAGTTTTCGAAAGAGAAAGTAATAAGTATGTGAGCGGTTGGGAGGCTTGGAGAGAGGCCTGAACTTTGTTGTTCAAAATGAGTATAATTGTGATGGATGTGTTATTTAGTTCAGTGTAAGCATCTCACATTGTATATGGAAGCAGTACCCTGAACCCCATAAATGCATCAATGTACAAAGTTATGATTTAATAAAAAATAATTTAAATAAATAAATAAAAATTAAAAGAATAAAAAAAAAGAAGGGCACAGTAGACTCTCTGTGAACTCCTTGAGGGCAAGTATCAAGTCGTCACGGCTTTCCTGGCACTCAACAGAGCACTTGACACATAGGGAGAACTCAGTGAAAGTCTGTATGTCTAGATTACGCCCTCTTAACCTTTTGAGCAGATTTAGGCAAGCAGCGAACTCTTTGCCAGGTGGGCATTTTGTAAGTGCTCTTTAGGAACCCAGCTCTGCATTACAGGGATCTAGGGCCCCCTCCATTCTGAGAGCTCACGGGCCATTGGGAGTAACTAGATTCAGCAAAGACACACAGCTCTTCTTTGGTATTGCTGGGAGTTATGGATTAGGATTGCTAACACATGGGTGCGCTTACACATACACTCATTCCTTCTTGCTCATGAACCAGCATCCACAAATACATTCAGACAAATGTACATACACACAACAGATAGGTGTAGTGCACAAACAGCACCTACACTGTCCAAGGCATTCTACAGACTCACACATAGTGACACCTGTACCCAGGAGCGCCACAGAAGCACACACATAACCCCTGCCCCAGCTGGCTCCTCTCTCTGCCCCTTCGTCATCCAAGCAGGAACATGTGGGTGGACAGAGGCATTGGAGACTTTTCTAACAATTGTGACTTTCTCTCTTTTGAAATCTCATACTTCACTTGCTTGTTTGTCTTTTCTTTTCTTTTTATTTTGAGACAGAGCCTCACTTTGATGCCTTGGGTAGAGTGCTATGGCATCATAGCTCACAGCAACCTCAAACTCTTAGGCTCAAGTGATCCTCTTGCCTCTGTTTTTCTATTTTTAGTAGAGACAGGGTCTTGCTTTTGCTCAGGCTGGTCTCGAACTCCTGAGTTCAAGAAATCCACCTGCCTTAGCCTCCCAGAGTCCTAGGATTATAGGCGTGAGCCACTGCGCCTGGCCTTTCTTCTTCACCATTAAGCTGAAGCAACAGAATCATTCTTTCCTCATAGGGAGGACAGTCATTGGTCCAATATATTTCACATTGTTTTTAGCTCATCTTCCATCCTGTCACAAGGCAAAATAGCTGCCATCACTACGGCTGGGAAACTCATTTCTTGTGTTTTTTATAAATGTCTTCTTCCTATACTGCTTAGTAAACTGTGGCAATTTATCCAGGGTCAAGGATGATTTGGGGTAAAGCATCACACAGTCCTCTGACTTTTCAGTAACGAGTTGCAGCAACAACCTATGGTTCCTTGAGACTATAGACTTCTTTAAAACCTAGATGAAAATTTGACCTGGCAGAGTTCTTGGCTCATTTAAAGTCAACCAGCGATTTCCAGGTCCCAAACTATTTCCCTAGGCCAGGCGAAGTGGCTCACACCTATAATCCCAGCACTCTGGAAAGCCAAGGTGGGTGAATTACTTGAGCTCAGGAGTTTGACATCAGCCTGATAAGAGGGAGACCTCGTGTCTAAAGAGAGAGAGAGAGAGAGAGAGAGAGAGAGAGAAATACTTTCCTAAGGAAATAGAGGCAGTGTTTTGTTCACAGGAGAGGCGGGGAGGAATTGTGTGCCTGAGCACTGAAGCAGCACCACCTGCATTCCCTGGTCAAATACCAGCCCTTATAGACACAGGTCCTTAGTTTGACAGAAAGCTCCACGAAGGTGTGAAGCATGTCTGTTTTATTCATGTCAGTATCATTAATGCCTAAGTTAGTGTTTGGTACATGGTAAACCCCCAATTATTTATTAAGTGCAAAAATGAGTGAGGTGGAGCAAATTAAATTGGGGGGAAAAACAATATCTGCATCCCTCTACTTGGATGAGAGCTCTTCAAAGGCAGAAAACATATCAGGAAGCTCTCTAAATATCCAGCACTGAGCATAGAACCTGAGAGAGGTCTCCTCTAGGTGTTTGTTGAGATGATAAGAAACATTAGCCACAAACCCTGCAGATAAAGGGTGAAAGTAACCTTCCACAGAAGATGCCGTTTAGTAGCAAGACTGGTGAGCCCGTGATGGATGGCGCCAAGCTGAGAACTACAGGTTTTTAGTGACTTCTCCATTCATGAGAATAAGAAACCGTGACAGTGGGGAACTGAGCAGAGATGAAAGCTTAACAGTGGTGGATGTTTCCAAGGAACAAATCAGAGGAAGCAAGAATTTTAATGCAGGGTATAAGAGATATGTTGAAAACTGGCTGCCATGGACATTTTACAGGCATTATGAATGAAAGGCTTGGGGTATCCATTCGCAACCAATGGAGCTTTACAGCCACACAATGCGTGGGTCCTCAGCAGTTATACCAATTCTGTGTCTGATTTCCCAGGAGAGAAACGGAACAAGGAATACTATCCTAATTAGAATGAACTGAGGCCACGCAACCTTATTTCATTATCTATTGCTAGGAGAGTTTAGACCATTTTCTTTCTTGATTGGACGTATGGAAAGAAGTTGGAGGTGGCAAGGAGAGAGAAAGGCTGCACAGAATTAGGACACAGGGAGGGTAGGGGACTGGCTTAGGAATAGCATTCTGTGCACACAGTCAGTGATTGGAAAGGAGGGGAGAAAGGTCATAGGTGAGAAAGACTTCAGCTGCTTTTCTGGTCCAAATCCCCTCTAGCTCTCAAAATCCTGCGGCCCCAGACACTGTTGTGACTTCTGGTCCTTGAGCATGCCAGAGCTGTAGGGGCCCAGGGTCACAGATTATGTATTCAACAGTATGTATCTGAAGTGTACTGAGAAAACTTGCGAGAATAAAAGGGACAAAGAAGAGTAATGTTAGGAAAGGAAGAGAACAATTAGGAAACTGAAAATGCCAATTTGCGGTACTGTGAACTTCATCATCTCTCCAGGGATACACTGACTGCTTAGATCCTTTTGGGTAACAAGTGCCAGCTGTCACTTGTCAGCAGAGAACTTCCTAGAGAATACAGTGGGCAACCAGGTAATGGTGCCAGTAGACAATACAGTAAGAGAATTAACCATCTACCTTAATAAGAAAAATCAAATGGAGCCCTGGGAAATAAGAACCCATAGAAAATATTATAGTAACAATTCTTGACAATGATTCAGATGACAAACATTTTGGTTTGACAACTGCTGACTAAAACCATGCAACGTTATCCAAGTATCCAAACATCGTAAAGAAAAAAGATGTGTTCATTAAGAAGAAAGTAGCATAGGAACTTATTTCCTGGCGGCAGTGGACTTGAAATTATTGTACCTGGTTTTTCCCTAGCACTAGAAAAAGTGACAACATCCATTTCAAGCCCTCTCTTACTGGCAGTCTGAGGCACAAAATGGGTGGGAAGATTTATCTATTTCGAGAGCCTATTAGGCTGTTAAGTTTCCTCTTATTCTATAAGCTATGTAGAAAGGCATCCATGTCCAGGGGTCTTTCTAGGAGTCCATGACCAGGAATACTTTTATGTAGCACAGACAGGCGAACACATAAACAATGTCAATGAGACTATTTTGAAGGCTATATATATTTGACCAAGGGATGTGCACTATGATTTTCCAAAACAGAGACTGATGGAAAGAGGAGGGGTGGCTAAAACAAGGGGTGTGGCCTGTGCAAGGGAAATGACAGGGCCTTCCCAGTAATGCAGTTGTCAAGTACCTTTGGCCCACACCCTGCTAAAGTTCAGTAAGCCCTGTGGGCTCCTTCTGGGAGCCTGCTTTAACACAAGGAGTGATATTGGAGAGTTGAAGCCATTCAGATTCTAACACCAAGCCAGAAATGCTTACCCAAGAGCTAAGTGCCATCTCTGCACTGTCTACAAAATATATTAAGTGCCTTTCCCAGGAGGCAGACTTAGGCTTATTATCTGGAAGATTTGATTTAAATGCCTCACAAAACAACAGAATTCATTTGTCAATTTGGAGGCAATCATCCTTGGAGAGTATACAACGGCTCAATTTGCAAGGAAGGAATTGATTGCATTTCTAAAATTGTCAGGTCAAAATCTGATTGCTTTTGGCCAAAGGTCATGGGATACTTAAGGAGCAAATAATCGATTTTTCCCCCTAGTTTTGACTATGTAAAACGTAATATATAAAAAATAAGTACATAAGACCCAACTCTTTTAAATCTCAAGAATACATCATGGTTCGTATTATATTAAAAAGTAACCTTTCATGATACGGGTGAAATCCCTTGTGTACCTTATACTGATCCCATTTCCCTCTCTCTTTCCTTCCACAAAAATAGTCACAACCATAAATTTGTTTTTCTTTTTGCCATTTATAAATTTACACTATAAAATGTATATATCACATATGTTCATAAATAACAAATAGTAGTTTTCATGTTGTCAAACTTTTGTATAAAATGCATCATGGCATGCATATTATTTTACAACTTCTTTTTTTAACCATGTATTAAAAGCTTTTCATTTTGATGCATTTCACTCTACTTCATTGATTTTAACTGCTGTGGATGATTATATTGTATGGCTATTTACTCATATATTTATCCATTCTCTTGTTAATGTACCTTTGGGCTATTTCTGGGTTATCCTGCTTTTAAAGAGCAATGATACTATGTTCTGACTGTCAGAAAAATCAAATAAAGTGAATTAGGTACCATTTCAGACCTATCAAAGTGTCAAAAATAAAGTGTGACAATACAAAGTATTAGCAAAAATGGAGAGAGATGGAGCTCTCAAACACTGCTAATGGAATTATAAATTGATATAATCCATCATGGGAGCATTTGGCCCTACCTGAAAAAAGTTAAAAATGTGCAGACACATATGATTAAAATGAATACAATTTTATCTGTAAGTACACACTCTACAGAAACTCAGACATGTGCACAAAAGAATGTGTACACAATGCCTATATCATTGCTCTGTGTGTGTGTGTGTGTGTGTGTGTGCATGTGTTGGTGGCTCCTAGGTCACTGGCTTGATTCTAATTCCAAGAAATTCTGCGAATTTAAGTTTTGAATTTTAATTAAGAAGGCAGGACTTAAGAGAATTTCTACAAGACTTCCTAGAAAGGGCAAACACAAGACAGATGTTGGTAAGCACTAATGCACCTGACTTATATGCACTCTATGTTTCATTTCTAGTTTTCTAAGAGGGGTCTGTGTGCATGAGTGTGTATTTAGTTGCAAATGTATTTAAAACTTTCCAACTTATGCTGGGCACCCATAGCTCAGTGGTAAGAGTGTGGGCTCCGTGCACCAGGACGGGTGGGTTTGAATCCTACCCAGGATTGCTAAGCGGAAAAAAAAATTACAACTTTTTATCCTCCTGTTAAGATTAATGGCATGATTTTTCTTCTCTAATCTGTTAATGTGGTTAATTACATTAACAGATCTCCTAATATTAGGTTGTCTTTCTATTCTTTAAAAGAATCCGAGTTGATAATGATATATTACTTTTTATACATTTCTTGGTTTGTTTTCATGTTATTTTATTCAAAGTCTCTTTATCTATGTTCATGGGTGATCCCAAATTAAACTGCTTCTCACCACCTACTCTGCTACTGCTCTAGTTCAGGCCACCATTGTTTCTGGCATGTCCAACTGTAAAAAGCCCTTGACTGATTTCCCTGTCTCAATGCTTGCTTCCCTATAATTTGTTCTATACACGCTTCAAACACACACACACAGAGCAAAGCAGAGAAAATAGTATAACAGAATTTGATGTGTCTACCTCTACCCATGACTATTTCCTCTAAGTTAATCTTAATTAAATATATGAGAAGTTTTCTATATCGTTATTGCTTTCAAAGCAACCCAGTGCTTTTTTTTGGTGGTGCGGGGGTGGGGGTTGTTCATCATCTGTATTATTTCTTTGTGTTTTCTGTTTCTCTTCATTTTTGCTCTTATCTTGATCATCCCTTTCTTTACTTTCTCTGGTCCTTCTGATTTCTTAAGGTAGATTCACTAGGAAAGGTGGTTTTCCTTTTCTTAATAAGGCTACCTTTATGGGCTGGATGCAGCGGCACATGCCTGTAATCTCACCTCTATTGGGAGGTTGAGGCAGGTGGATGGCTTGAGCTTAGGAGTTCTTAGACCGGCCTGAGCCATAGTGAAACCCTGGCCTCTACTAGAAATAGAAAAAATAATGGGGTATAGTAGCCTATTTCCCTCCAAGTATCACTTTAGGAGCCCAAAGGACAATTTCATAACAGTTACACTATTGGTCAGTTTTAAATATTTTCTAATATCATTTAAGATTTCTTTTTTTGTTTCTTAAAATTTTTGTGGTATATATTTCAATTTCCAATTGTAAAACTTTGTTGTTTTTAATTTCTAATTTAATGCCTCATGTTGAAAGAAGACCGTTTATAGGATATGAAATCTTTCTGTGTCTCCTGAGATTTTCCCTATGGCTCAGCACAGTCATATTTCTAGATACGTGCTCCATTTATGATTTACTAGGTGTTAAGTATATAAGTCCATGTGCGCTTGCTAGCTTATGGTTGTCAGTTGGGTTGCTCTAATTTTTTAATCATATGGTATGTTATTGGTCTGATTGATCTTTCACTTATTGAGAATCTATGAGATTGTTAATTTCTCCATGTAGTTCAGTTTTTGCCTTGTGTATTTTGAGTCCGTGTTATTGTTATATACAAAGTTAGAGGTGCTACATTCTCCACTTGAGATCCTTCATTTTTTCGTATAATATTTATCCCAAATAAAAATGTTTGTCTTACAGTCCATTCTGTCAGTGTTTTATAGCTCTATCACCTTTATCTTTATAAGGATTTTCACATAACATATTTCCCATTACTTTACTTTTATTTTTTCTCCTTTTGAAAAAAGTTTCAGATTCATATAAGAGTCCAAACGATTAGTTTATACCGTTTGTGTTTATTAAGTCCCTATTGTAGTTGTGTTTCACATATACCCTTACACTGTGCCCACTAGGTGGGAGCACACCAATCCCCTTCTCTCCACCTTTATCCCCTCCCTCCTCCCCCTTTCCCTGCAACATGAATTAAATTGAGTTTTTCTCTTGTGTGGCTGTGTATTAGATCATCTGCTGGCTTCATATTAGTACTGAGAACATTGGATACTTGCTTTTCCATTCTTGTCCTTCACTCAGAAGAATGTGTTTAAACTCCCTATCACTTTACCTTTAAACTGTTGGTATTTTTATGTCGTTAGATGTGCCTCATGTATATACATAGCATATAGCTACATTGTTTATCCTTCTGCTATATTTAGTTTATTTATTCTATCTTATTTTATGTATTCTTTTCTTCCTGTTTGTCTTTTTTTTTTTTTGAGACAAAGTCTCACTGTGTCAACCTCCATAGAGTGCTGTGGTATCACAGCTCACAGCAACCTCAAACTCTTAAGCTTAAGTGATTCTGTTGCCTCAGCCTCCCAAGTAGCTGAGATTACAGGTACCTTCCACAATGCCTGGTTATTTTGTTGTTGTTGTTGTAGTTGTCATTGTTTGGCAGGACTGGGCCAGGTTGGAACCCACCAGCCCTGATGTATAGGCTGGCGCCCTAGCCACTGAGCTACAAGCGCCAAGTCTTCTCCCTATTTTTCTATCCTTCATTTTCCCCTTTGCCTCCTATAAGACTAAAACATTTTCTATATTCACATTTGTTTTATCTCTTGTTTTATAAGTTTTACCTTGTTATTTCTGTTATGCATACCTGGCCTAAAGTCTAATGATGCTCACTATCTCTGCTCTCCTTCCAGATAATACAAGAATGCATTAACCCACGTTTCTACACCCTCATCCCATTTAGGTTACTCTAGTTCAAGCGTCCTCAAACTGTGACCCACAGAGAACATTTATCCGGCCCGCTGGGTGTTTTTGCCACCGCTGCCTGTCCTGCTTAATAGCCGACTCATCCTAGGGTCTGCAGTCCAGCCCTCCAGTGGTCTGAGGGACAGTGAACTGGCCTCCTGTTTAAAAAGTTTGAGGACCCCTGGTAGTTATTTGTTCTGCCTTGATTTTATGGCTCTTACTATTATTTGTAGGCACCTATTCTTTGTTTAGTTTACCCTTATGTTTGCTATTCTTTCTTGCTTCTTTCTACTGTATTCAGTTTCAGCTATCTGAAGAGCTTCTTTTAGTAGTTCATAAGGATTCGCTCAATTACTAATTCAAAAACGCTTATTAAGCATCAACTATATATGAGGTAGTTTTGGGGTGCTGAGGATATAGCAACAAACAGAATAAAGTCTCTGTTCTCATAGAACATCCAGGCTGTTGAAGTAGAAGAAATAGTAAACAAAGATATATTTTTCAGTGATGTGAAAAAGAAGAATAACTCATGGTACGGGAAAGGGAGGTCACTATTTTTGATAGGATGATGAAAAAACATGTCTCTAATATGATAACTTTTGAATGAGACTTAAAGGTTGTAAGTGACTCACCAATGAGAAAATCTGGAGTAACTTGTCTAAATTTTTCATGTAACAAAATTTGTACTTGTGCCTCCTAAATTTATACAAATGAAGAGCCATATGTTGACTTCACCTTGAAAATCTAGTTTGCTATAGCATTCTGGGTTGACAGTTATTTTTCCATCAACATTTTCAAGATGTATTTTGTCTTTTGGCTTTTATGGTTGCTTTTAAGAAATCTGCTATAAGTCAAATGCTCATCTTATTGTAGTTAATATATCCTTTATGCCTTGCTATTTTTAAGATCCCCTCTTCAGTGTTCATTAGCTCCATTATGTACTGGCTGGGTTCTATTTTAATTGATTGAGCTTGCAACTCTTTATGTTTCTTAAAGGGAAGGATGCATATACTCATATTGCAACAGTTCTGGGAAATATAAGATGTATTTTCCAGTTCATTGGGTTTTTATTTTCAATGACTATTTTTCTATTACCAAAGGTCAACTTCAAAGAGGCTCTGTTCATATCTGCTCTTTCTCCTTTCCCTCCATAACCTTTACATTAATTGTAGTCCTTTTATAATCTCTATTTTGTATTTATGTTATATGAAGTCCTTGGTGAGGCTCTGATTCAATTATGTATTATATTAGATGACTCTTGCTCATGACCATTTCATTAGGTATTTGTGGTGGTGAATACTGATCTTATTGTCAGTATTTATTTGTTGTTATGTCCCTCCAGAGTGTTTTTGTCTTTATTTATGCAAGTTGATTACTAGTTTCCCTAGTCTGAGACCAATCATATGTTAATTTCTCAACTTGTAGGCTTCAGATCAGGAAGACATAGATTAGGATTGAGGCTGCTAAATCTCAGTAGAAATACTTTCTCCCCCACACTTAGCCTTTCTGTTTTTGAAGTTTTGTATTGTGGGTGGGGTTTGTCAGCTCATTTGATCTAGTTTCCCCTTTTGCTGAAGGTGGATTCCTTCAAGATCTTGGATTTTGTAGGAGTCTAATTCCAGCTTTTCATCTGCCACAGTCCTAATTTACACTTGTAATCATGGTTATCAATATAGCCTTCTCTCCCTCTCAAAAGTGTTCCAGTTTAGATAATAAATTATAGCATCTTTCAATCTTTAGGCAAGAATGTATTTGGCATACTGGAGGAAGAGAGGCTAGACTGGCTCATCAGTAGAAGGAAGGGTATTTGGAAAAGAGCTCAGAGAGGAAGGCAGGGGCCAACTTACATTAGCAAAAGTTCGTTCCCAGTGTGATTGGAACCCAGTAGGGGATTTTAAACCAAAGGGTTTGTAGCAACTTCTGCAGGCTGCTGCTGCTGCTGCTTCTCCTCCTCCTCCTCCTCCTTCCTCTTCCTCTTCTTCTTTTTTCTAACCTGGTCAGTGTGAAGTGTCCTCATGCCTTGTGTAGTTTACTGGTCAGTCAAGGATATGGGCAGAGTTTGTATTCAGATTTTGGGACTTACCCACTCAGTAGTTTTCTTGCTTCCAAGACTTCCTCATGAATTTTCAGCTTTTAGTCTTGAGTTTTTCCTTGATACATTAAGCTAATGCATTTACAGATTTCTGCTACTTGAGTTGTAATGGACTAAGAAATTCCTTCAGTCTAAAAACACACAAACTCACAAACATCACCCAGTTTAGTTCTTTCATTTGGTGGAGCACTACCCTATTGTTTCTATCTGCTTTTTGTAAATTGAGCCCCAGGGTCTCTACCATTTATATGTAGTATAATGGTCACCCAGGATTTGGGGAAAAATATATACCCAGGTTTAGGGGATCCATCCCTTCTGTGACTCTCTTGCTTTTAGGAGTCTCACTCCTAATACTCCAGAACTTTATTGAAACATTGTTCTCTCTCTTTTTGCTCCTAGGAATACACTATTGACGTATTTTTTCGACAGACATGGCATGATGAAAGACTGAAATTTGATGGACCCATGAAGATCCTTCCATTGAACAATCTCCTGGCTAGCAAAATCTGGACTCCTGATACCTTCTTCCACAATGGCAAGAAATCGGTGGCTCATAACATGACCACACCCAACAAGCTGCTCAGACTGGTGGACAATGGGACCCTTCTCTACACAATGAGGTCAGAAAGTGGTGGGCTATGCTTAAAGTATGTTGGGGGTATTACTGAGATTGAAAACAGAATTTTTTAGTGAAGTTATTAAAAATTCTGTCAAGCTTATAGATTAGAAATGCACATATATGTAGATACTTCCTAACACATTTGTGTGTATGCATACATAACACATATTCTAGATGTACATACGCTATACATAGTTACACATAGGAACATTCTGAGACACACAGAGATATGTGTTCATGATGCATTAATGTATACATACTCAAAGACACAGTGGAATAACACAGAGGGACACACATATTCAAGGACACTTTATTACACAAAACTACAAACACATATAAACAGGCATGAACACTCTAATAATCAGAATAGACTAGGTTTAACTGCAGTAACAAACTGCCTCTATGACACAGTTATTTGAAACAAATGAGATAATAATCAGTATTTTCTGAAGCAGTGTCTTATGTGTATAAACAAAACATTATACTAACATTTATTTTATGCCACATTGCCTAAGATGCTGAGGAGTTTGATAGAAGTGAAGTTTCCAAACAAGATGATGCCTTTTAAACATCCTATACATATATATGTGGGCATTGATATCTTTATTGAATACAAAATATATATCATACTTTCACCCTCCCAATGCACAAAAACATCACAATTTTATGTATTTCATGACTCATTGTTGCTGTCATTAGTGTCATTAGGCATTGAATTTTGCTATCAAAAAGAATAACTTTGAAAGCATTTGTAGTGCAATAAGATTCTTTGCCCTAATACTAAAAAACTTTCTTGGTTCATGTGTTTGCTTTTATGCTTTCAACTGTTTCTCCACCAGAAGTTATTCTTTCCTGAAGCTTCCCCCTTCATTAATGAGTATTGAATTTGTGTAACTGAGTGAACTTTTTAAAAAAGTATAGGTGCAATCTTTCAGTACAGGTTCTATGGCAATTTGAAATGTTTGTATTTGTTATTTTGCACAATGAAACTCAAATAATGCATACTTGGTAAATGCGTGATGAACATACGAAATATGTTTGCCTATATACTAGTTCAGTATATTTAAAATATACATATTTCAAATTTGGTACTCATTTTTTTTTTCTACAAGAATTTGAGAGAGGGGAGACAATTGATCATATATGTATTTTTTTTTTTTTAAAGAAACAAAGTCTCACTTTGTCACCTTTGGTAGAGTGCCATGGTGTTACAGCTCACAGCAACCTCCAACTCCTGGGCTTAGGTGATTCTCTTGCCTCAGCCTCCCAAGTAGCTGGGACCACAGGCGCCCACCACAACGCCCAGCTATTTTTTATTGCAGTTTGGCTGGAGCCGGGTTTGAACCTGCCACCTTTGGTATATGTGCCTGGCACCCTACCCACAGAACCACAGGTGCCCGATCATATATGTATGTATATATTACATATATATACACCTCCTCTCCAGATTTTACATTTATAAATCAAATTACACACACATATATATATGTATATACAGATGAGTGTGTGTATATATATGTATGTATGTATATATCATATATCAGGGAGAGAAGGGTAGAGAAAAGAGAAAGCATGAGAAGAGAGGAAAAGTTAGGCTGGGTGTGGTGGCTCATGATCCTCCCACTCTGGAGGCCAAGGCCTGTGGATTACCTGAGCTCACGAGTTCAAGACCAGCCTGAGCAAGAGTGAGACCTCATCTCTAAAAAATAGCTAGGCATTGTGACAGGTTCCTGTGGTTAGCTAGCGGGGAAGCTGAGGCCAGAGAATCACTTAAGGCCAAGAATTTGAGGTTGTTGTGAGCTGTGATGTCACGGCACTCTAGCAAGGGTGCCAAAGTAAAACTCTGTCTCAAAAAAAAAAAAAAGAGGAAAAGCTGAGAAGATAAAGGAGAAGATAGAGTCAAATAAACACGCTAGATATTAGCATATTCTAAAGAAGCAGGAGAACTTGGCAAAGCAGTTATTGTAGATGGGACAAAAGAAGACAAGTCATAGAGAAGTAGAAGAAAGGACACTGGAGAAGATGAACAACAGGGAGGGAAATTGTGGATGGAAGAAAGACTAGTATCTTTTCAGTTTATTCATTCACCAAATATATTTTCATGTCTTAATATATACATGGCCCTAAACTAAATTCTGGATATGCATACATTAATGATAAATGATCTCTGTCTTTAGGACAATTATAATATAACTAGGGGAAAAGACTAATTAGATAATCACAAATAATATTAACTGAAATGCCAACTATATGGATAATTATGGGTGTGGAAAGGACGGTCATCTAACTTGTTCTTTTGGGTCATGTTGCTTCCCCTGGCCTCAGTGAGTAGTATTATGTCAGGTAGTCTTGTCTCCATCATTCTGTTCTTTCTTGAAGCTGATGTAGAAGCAAACACCCCACCTCCATCCAGAGATAGATAGTGAGAGTGAGAATAAACCTTTGTTGGTTTAAGATATTGAGATTTTCGGATTGTTTCTTAATCCATCTTGACTGATCAATTAAGGAGTAAAGAGTTTAAACAAGATGAGAATGACTCTCCACTGGGCAGCTACAAGTATTTACGAGACCTACTGATTAAAGTACATTGATTCTGTAGCCTGAGACTTTCTGGATTTACTTATCAATTCCAGGAGTCTTTTTGGTAGAGTCTTCATAGTTTTCTAAATACTAGTCATCAATAATAGCATCGGTATAGTACAAACAATATACCAGACACTGTTATAATCATTCTACTTTTACAGTCTACGTAACAACTCTATGATATAAGTACTGTTATCCATACTATACATATGAGAAAACTGAGACACAAACTGTGTAAGAAAAACTTTTAAGTTCACTTAGATAGTAGATGGTTAAACCAGAATTCATACTGTGGTAGTTTAGCTGCAGGTCATGCTGTTTACTATTATTTGCACATTTTTACAATGTTTTTAACTATTTCAAGAGATCAAGTAACACAGAGACTTAAAAATGTGTCTTAAGTTTGGTAACATAGAACCCATTAGTGTTCTTCATATACACTACTTCAGTGCTGTGGCTAATGCAATGGAGAGGTTTTAGGAATTGGAGTTGAGGTAGTGGGGACAGTATTTCCAGTAGAAATCTAGAAAATACTTTCCAGAAGCTTGTTTGAAAATGAAAGGAAGGGTTAACTAATGGCTACATTTAGAGGTTTAAAGAAAAAAACTTCCCTTTGTTTTTAATGGAGAGATGTGCACATATTTGTGAGATGGTACAGGAGTCAGCAGAATGACAAAGATTGAAGATACAGTAAACATAATGTTTTTATGACAGCAGGTTCCCAGAGAAAACCGTAAAGGGGATGGTATCCTTTACTTGTGAAGGAAGAAGGACATCTCTTCTTCCATTGCATGAAAGGTTATAAAGTTAGGTATCAGTGCTGAAGAGGGTTGGAGAGGATAGGAAAGAAGAGAAGTATGGGTGGATATAATGTATGAAGGAGAATTTGGAGAGAATAAAGCATTAGTGAAAGAATAGATGGAAGGTGGCATGCTTATAATAACATGCAGTAAGAGTTCTCACTTGTATAAAGAATGGAGTGGGGTAAATGCAGACAGAAGAGAAGACATATGGAAAGATGAGGTTGATAGAGGGACAGAATGAGGAAGAAGAGATGAGGATGAGTAAAGACAGTAAGCAAATGGAAGAGAAACTAGAGGGAAGGAGAACATGGTAGGCAGATGAATTGAACCCAGTAGAGGTTGCAAATAATAAAGGTGAAAGTATAGGGAATGGATGAGGAGAACAGGATAGAGAAGCTGAATATTAAAAGAAAGAGAGGAGAGAGGATAGGCTTGAAGGAGGGGTAGAGAAGAGAGATAGAGGATGGGAATGTTGAAATATAAAGATTGAGGAGGGCAGAGAATGAAGTAGAGCAAAGCACTAGCTACCTGAAAATAAAGTTGGATAAATGGGAAGATAGTGACCCTTGGTTTTTCATTTTAGTCTGAATTGGACAGAAAGTCAAGTTTGATGAGATGGGAGTCTATGTTGGATGACCTTGTGCTTATTCTGAAGTGCAGAATAGAAAAAGTGCAGAAGTACAGAAGTATGATGAAGCCATTGATCTACACAGTAGAGAGTTCACCTTGAATCCAGGAAAGTGGGTCTGGAGGGAGACATAGGCTCAAAACTGAGAGATGAAAGCCTGGCTTTTCTCTTTATAGCCCTACAATTGATTCACCTAGTGACCTTTCACAAGTCATAAACTGTGCTTTCTCCAGTCTGACAATAATGTAGCTGATGCCTGTCTTGCAGGTGCATGAAAAGTGCTAAGTGGATAAGGAATGCAGAACATGTAGGATTTTACAGGAAGGGTTATCCCTATCGTTAATCATTTCCGCCCTCAGAAATCCTATGTGAGTTCCATGGGAAAACTAGGGAAGAAAAACTTTGTAGAAAAATCTCAGCAGGCATTGCATGGGTATGTAACTGGGGCAGTTTAGAAAGAAGCCTTGCCTGGCCTCATCTTGGGACCTCAGAGCAATCATAAAAATGCAGACCAAAGTCCATTTCCTGCTGCTTACTTCAGCAGCACACATACAAAAATAGGAATGATACACAAAAAATTAGCAGAGCCCAGCCCCAGTGATACACACATTTATGAAGTGTTTTCCCTTATTCAGATGTGGGTCTATAGGGAACTTCACCTATATTAGTGGCATCTTATTTGTTTATGAGGATCTGGGTAAACATATTGATTGTATTGTTCTTTATTCTTACTTTATATACATGTTGCATACAGCATAACACAGTAAAAGAAAAAAAAGATCCTGCTAACTATCTTAATAGGAGGGACAAATATTTATTGGATTTGAAATTATTTTATCCCATTGACTTGAAACATTCATTCAGTACATTTACAAGTGTTTATTATGTTTAAGGTTCTGAGATGATTTGCTGAGATACAGCAATAAATAAGACATAGTTCACACTCTTCTTTTCTTTCTTTCTTTCTTTCTTTCTTTCTTTCTTTCTTTCTTTCTTTCTTTCTTTCTTTCTTTCTTTCTTTCTTTCTTTCTTTCGAGACAAACTCTCACTCTGTCACCCTGGGTAGAGTGCTGTGGCATCATCATAGCTCACAACAACATCACACTCCTGGGCTCAAGTGATCCCTTTCCCTCAGCCTCCTGAGTAGCTGGGACTATTGGCACCTTCTACAATGCCCAATTAGTTTTTTTTTCTATTTTTCATAGAGGTGGGGTGTTACTATTGCTCAGACTGATCTGGAGCTCCTGAGCTCAAGCAGTCCCCCTAGCTGTGCCTCCCATAGTGCTAGGATTACAGACATAAGCACACCTGGCCATAGTTCCTACCCATAAGGGCTTTATAGTATGGTAGTTAGAGATGCACATGGATATCTACCCAATAATATAAATTTCTTGAAATAAAGGAAGGTTAAAGATGTGATGGAATGACAGCATAAGGAACACCCAAAGGGGTGCATCAAAGAAAATTGCACAAGGAGGCAAGACATAGTTTTGCTCTTGAATCTTGAAGGAAGTATAGGTAACTGTCAAACAGATGAGAGACAGACATAAGGTGGAGGAGAGTATACCAGCCAGAGGAAATGGTATGCACAAAGACAGGTAGGTATTCATGAATTGACATCATGCATGAGGAAATTCATGTTTCTTGTGAGACGTGCTGGGAAAAATAGAGAGCACTATGGAGGCATCTAGTAGGGGCAATGAAGTGAGTTTGTGGGGAACAGCAACAGTAAATTTTAGAAGAAATCACCTTTAAACTAAGACCTAAAAGATGTGTAGAAGTAAATTAGAGTAAAAGACAGGGAGAAAATGTTTGATAGAGTATAGCAGGTATGAAAGCCTTCAGAGTGAAGGCAGAGAGGCAGTGATGATACACTTCCAGTAAAGGAATTGGAAGAAGTTTGATGTGACTGGGCCAAAGTGTGGTACTGGGAAGCAGTCTGTGGAGGGAGAGATGCTTATAGGCTACATTGCCATAAAATGATGGGGATCCATTGAAGAGTTTATTGCAGAGGAAGAAATCAAACATATTTGCATTTTGGAAAGATCACCGTAGGAGCAGTATAGAGGCAGATTGGAGGAAGGTGAGGCCAACGATGAGGTATTTAGTTAGGAAGCTGCAATAATACTTGAATAATAATACAAATAATCAGATATTATGATGTGTATATGTACTATACTATGTATTGAACACCTACTATATGTCAGGTACTGTATGTAAAACATCTCTAATCTTTACAACCATTCAATATAATTATATAATAATATCCCTATCAAACTGATCCAGAAAGTGAATGTTAAAAAAGAAGAATGACTTGCCCCAATGATGTCATTATCAGGGCTGTACAGGTCAGTTTGACTTCCAGCTACTAGTCTTTCCATTAAATAACGTTTTGAAGAAGGATATGGATATACGATATATTCACGAGGTAGTATTGAAGTACCATCACTGGGGTTCAGGATGTTGTACAGATAGTTCCTGAAAGCGAAGAAGTCTCCTAGTATAAGGGAACTGCCAAGGTTGTAAGAAGAATGATGATCCAGCTGTTAACATTCCCATTGAATGTGGAAGAGTAATAACGTTTTGGCCAATAGCAGTGATAAGGAAGATGGTGGGAAATAATAGCCAAATAGCATGCTTATTTTGAAGGATTTCTGTGTGGTAAAATCAAGTAGATAATGATCTAGAAGTGATACAGGATATGTCATCCTGTAGTTATTATAGGGAAGCATTATTCCTTTTCAAAAATTGATTTAAATTGACGTATGAAATTGGCCGGGTACGGTGGCTCATGCCTGTAATTGCAGCACTCTGGGAGGCCATGGCAAGTGGATTGCTTGAGCTCAGGGGTTTGAGACCAGCCTGAGCAAGACTGAGAACCAGTCTCTACTGAAAATAGAAAAAAAAAATAGCTGGACATTATGGCAGGCACCTGTAGTCATGGCTACTCGGGAGGCTTAGCCAAGAGGATTGCTTGAGTCCAAGAGTTTGAGGTTGCTGTGATCTACGATGACACCAAGACACTCTACCCAGGATAATAGAGTGAGACTATGTCTCAAAAAGTAATAAATTAAGTAAATAAGTAAATTGACATATGAAATTTTATGTGTTTATTGTATACATCATGATGTTTTGAAGGATACACACATACACATATTATGTAATGATGAAATCTAGCTGATTAACAAATGTATTATGTTGCATAGTTATCATTTTGTGGTGAGAACACAATATCCACTCTGTTAGTATTTTTAAAGAATAAATATAATATATCAACCATTAACTATAGTCACCATGCTGTACAATTGCTCTCTTGAAATTATTCCCCTATATAACTATATACAGTGTATCCTTTGAACAACATATTTTTTAAAGTGACATGATGAGATTATTTGCTCTAAAACAAGTTATCAAAGCAAAAAATGTATAATAGTTCAGGCATCAGAGAAGTATATTTCTTGCTTCTTAAAGTTCAAACAAAGCAGGTGTTGCCCATTGACAAGTGCCTCATTTCCCAGTGGCAAGTCTCTGCCAATTTTTTTTAAATTAAAATCTTTGGTTGCACCCTGGAGGATAAATTTGAAGCAGGGATATCAGGTAGCGGACTGTTTAGTAGTCCAGAGTAGAAGGACAAAAGGCCATGGTAAAGGCAGTGAAGAGTGAGAGTACATAAACTGTGGTATATGTACACTATGGAATACTATACAGCCCTAAAGAAGGATGGAGACTTTACCTCCTTCATGTTGATATGGAGGGAGTTGGAAAATATTCTTCTTAGTGAAGTATCTCAAGAATGGAAGAAAAAGTATCCAATGTACTCAGCCCTACTATGAAACTAATTTATAGCTTTCATAGGAAAGCTATAATCCAATTATAGCCCAAGAATAGGGGGAAAGGGGAGCAGGAGGGGAGGGGGGAGCATGGAGGGAGGGAGGGTGATTGATGGGATCATGCCTATAGTTCATCTTATAAGGGTACATGTGAATCTTTCTAAATGAAGAATATAAATGTATATAAAAGTATGCTATGAGAAAGTTTTTAATAGAACTTGGAGTCCATCTGGATATGGGCTAGTGAGGAAAACTGCATTGAGCGCATCCTTCCTGCATACTAAGAGTGGATTTGGGTAGTCTTAACAAAAAGCTCACTATAGGAAAAGAAGGAGATATTTTGGAGAGGAGAGGGAATGGTTAGAAAATTTACACTTCCTGAGGACTTGGTATACTCCAGCCAGGGTGTTCAGTGCTTGTCATCTGTTATGTTTAATCCACACAGCAAGGGCCCTGTATATATATTACAGAAGCACAATTCACTGTGCACAAGTAGATGGGTTCTGCAGCAAGATCGCTCCTGGTGCTATCTCAGTAAAATGAGATGAATTCCAATAGCTGCTTCACAAGGACATTGTAGGGAGTAAATGCTATAAGACATGAGAATTGCTTGATGGGTGTCCTGGCACATTTCCACTCTATGGAGGTTTTTGTCTTTGTTGTTCATTTCCACACTTTTAAAGTTAGTAAACCAAAGTTTCAATAGACCAAAGCCACACCACTAATGCGTGGCAGAGCTGGTATATTAACAAAAGACCCTTTGTCCTTTCTACATCACATCACTTTCTCTAATAAGGGAATGTTTGGACTATCAATTTCAAATAATGAGTCTGCGGTGGACATGACAGACTGCAGTTGGAAATGCAGGTCTGTAACTTGGGAGAACTTTGACACAATGGGATTTTGTAATATTGAATACAGTGCATAAAGTGTCTGCTATGGGTTACATGTCACAGTAATAGTGCCCTACATTTAGCTCAATCAAGGGAAATAGGCAGTAGTTTGTCCATGTTGAGTCATCAAGAGGAAACTTGTGTTTTGAACCAATTAAGATAGGGTTACTATCATATTCAAACGGCAATGCCTTCCTTATTCTTTCATTATATGTGATTGGGTTAGTTCTGCTTATACACTTGGGATACTCCACAGAAAACATTACCTGAAGGATAAATTCTGTATGATGTTAGGAACCCTTTCTCCCAAACTATCAGTAGATCTTCCTTCTTTCTAATTTGAGAACCAGGAAAGCATTTGGGCCAGCTTGTTAGTTTGGCGGGACTTCATGTGATCAGACCACCTAAGCCCTGAAAGCTTGTTTTACACAGTCCTTTTTTGTAATGGCTTTTGCTCTGGGGGATTCCACCTGCAGTTCCTTATTCGTTAAGCTAGCAGCTGGCTCATGGAGTCACCCTTGCTGAGTGAGCGTGGAAGAGAGGGAGTGGCTCATTCTGGGCTCTGAGGAAGATTACAAGGAGGTGAGAAGCAAGTGATAGTGTAAGTCCTCAGTCAGTCACAAATTACTCTGTGCAGTGACATCAAGCCCTGCCCTCCAAGAGCTCACACTTTAGGAAAAAGATAGGACCCATCATTCACTGTACGATAAGGTATAATGGAAGTTTCAGGAAGAGCTGACAGTGAGGAGCTGTGGACTATAAACGACAGGATTCACTTGGACTTGGGGGCAGGCCCAGATGTGGGATGCCGTCACAAGGGAACTTGCATTTGAGAAGATCCGCTGGCATTTGTTTCATTTTTTCCAGTTCCATGTGGAAATTAGGGCCCTGAAATAGCAAAGGCTGCTTGTATTTTCCAAGCAAGAAGCTGATCTCCAGGGACATTGAGTCTGTTCAAAAGCTCATTCTAATATAAAGAAGATTTATAGATCAACAGAAGGGCCTCTCTTATTGTAAAGAACCCAGATATTTTAGATGCTACCCCTAGACAGAGCAGAGACTCTGTGTTGCAATTGAATAAATCTTAAAATAGGAATTAGCTGCTCCAGCTGTGAGTTCCAACTCTGGCACAGATCCGCAGTGTAACCATGGGTGAGGCAATTCTCTTCTCTGGGCCTCTGTTTATTCTTTTGGAAAATGGGGCTGAAAATTTCTGCTCTGCCTATCTCACAGAAATAATTGTTAAATCAACAGTCATTTATAAACCATTTGCTATGTGCCAACTACCATACTAGGGATGGCTTGTAATGATGAGCAAAAAAAGACAGACTCATAAACAAGACACTGATAATCTTCTGTAGTATGGACTAAGGTATTGGTCCAAAGTGCTCTGGGATTTCTGTGAGCTGGAGGAAGCCACTGTGCCTGCAGGGCACAAAGTGTCATGGCAGAGGTAATATTTGAGCAAAGACGCGAAGAAAATGTGTTGCACGTACAAAAAGGAAAGGACGTTCCAGGCAGAAGGGAAAACAATGCACACAAGGACACCAGCACATGAGAGCTCTGCTTTGTGAAATCACAATATTTACAGATGACTAGAGAGTGGGGAAAAAGTGTGAGTGTCAGAAAATATGGTTGCAGCTACACCTCTGAGGTCACTCTTCCAACTCAGATGTGCTCCCTCCCAAGGCTGAGTGCAACAGTGAAGTGGTGGCCTGCCTTCCTGTGTACTGAGCCTCTTGTCCACAGCTCGAGGATTTAATGGGAAGCCTGCAGACAACTGGGATTCTTGTGACTAATGTGCAGCTTGGTTTGGGTGTTTGCTGGTGGTATATTTCAAGTGACTCATCCTGTCTTGATAATGGCTATTAATGATTTACTAGTCTCTCTTTGTCACCATAAATCACAGATCTTGCCCTTTATTCCATCGTCATAGAAATAGCCTGCCTGGCATCACCACCTCTCCTGAAGTTGTGTCCTATGCTCTTTGGTTTTTAGAAATAACATTCCTCAGAATGCAGACCGGATTGTTGTAGTTCCAAAAGGCCTTGTTAACAGATTCTCTGCAATGGGGCTCATGCTGAACTCCAAGGACCCTTGTTCCCTATGAAGTTTAAACTGCTCCCTGCTACATTACCCTTAACAGGTTAATAGCCTCACTGAACAACCAGTGTATATATTCAGTAAACTTTAGATCTTTAACCTTAAGCATTCTAGTTAGTGTAGAATTTTTTTTCCTCTATTGTTTTCACCTATTCTTTGCCTCCCTGTTAAAAAATAATCAGTATTCTATGTGCAAAAACCTAGGAATAATTTGATGTTTTTCTGTGAGGCAGTTAAGATTGAGGAGATCCATTTTCATTCATATTAATTTTACAGTTCTTAAACTCCCTAAGTGAAGTAGAGCATGCATATTTTAAGGTTTACAAATATTATGTATATAGCTCTTCAGCCTCCTGGGTAAGAATGTGTGCTAGAGTTTGCAGTATTCAAATGGAAAAAAATAGAAAAGTGGTTTCATAACTTGAGAGGTATATTATCAAAATATGGGGACCAGAACCTCATTTTCCAGAGGGATCACTTTCCCTGGGCCAAAGGCAAATGGGCACAGTTTCAATCCATTTGAGCTAAGATAACTAAACACCTTAGACTTAGTAATTTAGAAACAACAGAATTTATTTCCTCAGCGTTCTGGAGACCAAGAGGTCCAAGGCCAAGGTGCCAGCAAATTCAGTGTCTAGGCTACTTCTCTGCTTCAAAGGTGACACCTTATTATTGTGGCCAAAGGGTCCTTGGATGTCTTTTTTTTATAATTAATTATTTTTTATTAAATCATAACTTTGTACATTGATGCATTTATGGGGCTCAGGGTACTGCTTTAATAAACAATGTGAAATGTTGGATGTCTTTTATAAAGGCACTAATCCCATTCATAAGAACAGAGAGCACTTATGATCTAATCACCTCTCAGTGTCCCCACTGCTTAATACTATTACAATGGAGATTAAGTTTCAACATGTGAATTTCAGGTGGACACAAACATTCAAACCAAATCAGGGACTGGGGGCATGGATGCAATAGCTTCTGAGTTGGAAAAATTTGTCATTAGGTTAGTGCATTGGGTGGATTTCCATCAAAAAGAAAATGACTTACATGTGGTATTTGATTTAGTGCAGGAGACAAGAAATACCATACATACCCACAAAACAGTACTCAAAATGCAAAGCACTGTATAGTAAGTGCAAAGGAAATACTGGCTTTTACATCAATGGTATAATAAAATAGAAAAATAACCAGCAAATAGCATAGTAAGAATAATCTCTGATACGTGTGCTTGTTTTGAATATGTATTAGTATTTAGAAATTTCCAATGAGGATGAGCTAATGGCATCAAATAACCAAGTCAATAACTTGTCTTGATTACAAAGGAGTAGAATAGAAATTATTTGCCCAGTGGCTTTAAGACAATAGCAGGGAGTTTTAACCCAGTGGGATGACACAGCATACTTGCTGTATCATATGTTTCAAACTCCCCTATTCAGTCTGTTGTTTACCCCTTACTTCATTCCCCCTTCCAACTTTGAGAACCTAATGATGCATGTATCTTCTGCCTGAGGTAAAAGCAGTATTATTACCCATAGGCAGCACATGCTGTAGGAAATAGATAAAATGGTGACTATCACTCATGTGATGATGAATCTACCCTTAGACTTCTTATCTTCCCTATATATCATCACTCCCTGCATAGTGTCATCCAGTATTAGAGCTTTAATTAGCATCTGCAAAGGATTAGCTGATAAGGCAGGGAGAACTGAAGGAACTCCCACACAGCTACTATGAGCTGGGTTCATAATGGAGCTAAGTTTTAAATCTAGCTGCAGGCTTTGGAATCTATGCTCTACATTTTTAAATTGACAAATAAAATTTGTATATATTTACAGTGTACAAGAGAATGTTTTGATATATGTATACATTGTGGAATGGATAAGTCAATGATCATACGCATTATCTCACATCTCATTTTTTTGTGGTGAGAACTTTTAAATTCTGCTCTCTTAGCAATTTTCCAGTATACGTTACATTGCTACTAACTATAGTCACCAGATTGTACAATAGATCTCTTAAACCTACTCTTTGTATGTAACTGAAATTTTACACCCTTTCACTAACATCTCCTCAATCCTCCCAACCCCTCTGGTAACCACCGTTCTACTCTCCACTTCTATAAGATCACCTTTTTTAGATTCCACACATAAGTGAGATCATGCAGTATTTTTTTTCTGTGCCTGGCTTATTTCACTTCATGTGACGTTCTCCAGGTTCATCGATGTTGTTGCAAATGATAGAATTTCCTTCTTTTAAAAGGCTGAATAGTATTTCATTGCATATACATACATACCACTTTTTTTAAATCAATTCATCTGTTAATGAACACAAGTTGATTCCATATCTTAAATATTGTGAATAATGCTGCAATGAACACGTGAGTGCAGATATCTCTTTAGTATACTAATTCCATTTCCTTTGTATGTATACCCACTAGTGGGATTGCTCAATCATTTGGTAGTTCTGCTTTTTTTTTTTAATTTTTGAGTAAATTCCTTAGTGTTTTTCATAATGGCTTTGTGCAAGAATTCCTTTTTTTTGCAAGGTTATATTCTTTTTACTCAAGATTGTTGTGACTATTTGGGGTCTTTTATGGTTCCATAAAAATTTTATGAATTTTTTTGTCTATTTCAATGAAATATATTGTGGGAATTTTGATAAGGGTTGCATTGAATCTTTAGAGCACTTTGAATAGTATGGACATGTTAACAATATTAATTCTTCCAATCCATGAACATGGAATATGTTCCCATTTACATGTCTTCTTCAATTTCTTTCATTAATGTTTTATAGTGCTCAGTGTACAGTATCTTTCATATCTTCAGTTAAATTCATTAAATATATATTTTTTGAGACATCATGTCACTATGTCACCCTTGGTAGAGTGCTGTGCTGTCACAACTCACAGCAACCTTAAACTCTTGGTCTTAAGTGATTCTCTTGCCTCAGCCTCCCATGTAGGGGGTACTACAGGTGCCCACCACAACACCCAGCTATTTTTTGTTGCATTTGTCATTGTTGTTTAGCAGGCCTGGGCCAGGTTTAAACCTGCCAGCCTCAGTGTATGTGGCTGGCACCATAACCACTGTACTATGGGCACTGAGCCCATTAAATATTTTTTGTAGTTATCAATGATGGGCTTGCATTCTTGATTTATTTTTCAGATAGTGTATAGAAACTGGATTGGATTTTGTATGTTGATTTTGTATCCTATGATTTTACTGAAATTATTAGTTCTAATGGTTTTTTTTTTTGATAAAGTATTTAGGGTTTTCTATGATCATATCATCAACAAACAGATACAATTTAATGTCTTCCTTTCCTAGAAAGAAGCCTTTTATTTCTTTTTTAACATTTTTTATTTCAAAATATTAAGGAGGTAAAAATGTTTTTGTTACATGGATACTTTGTATAATGGTTAACTCAGGGATATAAGTATGCCCATCACCTGTTAGATAGGTTAGGTAGGCTCTTCCCCTCCCCTCCTTTCCCTCTACCCTTCTTAATTTCCAATGACTTTTACTTCTCTCTGTATCCATCAGTTAGTTCCAAATTATCAGATAGTACATATGGTATTTGTTTTTCCATTCTTAAGATACTTAGGAAATTCTTAAGATTCCATTCTTAAGATACTTGGTCTCCACTTCCATCCAAATTGTTGCAAAAAACATTAATTCACTTCTTTTTATGGCTGAAGGCTGAGTAGTACTCCATAGTGTATGTATGTATGTATGTGTATGAGTGTGTGTGTGCACACACACACACACACACATATATGGAGAGAGAGGGAGAGAGAAAGTTGTCGTTAATTCATTCATGAATTGATGGGCACTTAGGTTGATTCCACACTTTTGTTATGAATTGTGGTGCAATAAACATTTGAGCGCAGGTGTTTTTTTCTGATAAAATGATTTCTTTTCCTATGGGTAAATACCCAATAGTGGGATTACTAGTTCAAATGATAGGTCTACTTTTAGTTCTTTGAGAAATCTCCATACTGTTTTCCATAGAGGTTGTATTAATTTGCAGTCCCACCAACAGTGTGGAAGCGTTCCTTTTTCTCTGCATCCACACCACACCAGCATCTATTGTTTGGGGACTTTTTAATAATAGCTATTCCGACAGGGGAAAGGAAATACTTCATTGTGCTTTTAATTTGCATTTCCCTGATGATTAGTGCCATTGAGCATTAGTTTGGTATGTTTGGTGGCTATTTCTCTATCTTCTTTTGAAAAACTTCTGTTCATGATTTTTGCTCACTGTTTAAATGAGGTTGCTTATTTTGTTCTTGCTGATTTATCTGAGTTCTTTGTACATTCTGGATATTAGCCATTATCGAATATATAGTTTGCTAATTTTTATCCCATCCTGTATTTTCTCTGTTTATTATTTCCTTTGCTGTGTAGACACTTTTTAATTTAATCAAGTCCCATTTATTTATTTTTCTTGTTGCTGTAATTGCCTTTGAGATCACAGTCATAAATTTTTTGCCTTTTATTTTTTTCTCTTGCCTAATTGCTCTGACTAGAACTTGGAATCTATGCTCTTAAACTGTATGCTATATTGCCTCTCCTAATTTGTTTAAAATAAGAGCTTTTTGAAGCATAATTTACAAATTATAAAATTCATGTAAGTGTAGAATTCAATGATTATTTGTAAATTCACAGAGTTGTACAACCATAACCAAAATTCAAGTATAGAACATTTCCGTTACCTCCAAAAGTCCCTCCAAAAAATGATAGTCATTCTCCATTTTCTTTTCAACCCTAGGCAACCACTTATGTAATTTTCTTTGTATGGTTGCTGTTATTAGACATGTCATGTGTATGGAATTATAGAAATTATACAATATGTGACATTTTGTGTCTGGCCACTTTCACTTAGCATAGCACATTTGAGATATTCATGTTGTTGACTGTATTCCTTTTATGGATGGCTAACATTCCATTGTACGGATATACCACGTTTTGTTCATCCTTTCACCATTTAATGGACATTTGGATTGTTTCCACCTTTTGTTTATTATGAACAATGCTGCTATCAACAGATCTTTTTGTGGACATATGTGTTCATTTCTCTTTGGTAGTAGAGAATCAGAATGAAACCATAGAGTGTTATGGTAAGTTTATGAGTAAATATTTAAGATACTGTTAAAGTAGTTTCCCAAGTGTGCTTTTCACCAATGATCCATGAGTTTCTGTCTGTTCATTTTAGCCATTTTAGTGTGTATGTAGTAGTATCTCATTGTGGTTTTAATTTGCATTTCCTAATGAATAATAATGTTGAACATCTCTATCTTCTTTGATAACATGTATATTTAATTGTTTTTCTCAGTTTAATATTAGATTGTTTTTCTTCTCTTTGAATTATGTTATTTATGTCTTCTTATTATAAGTTCTATGTCAGATATACGTTTCAAAAATAAATTCATCCACTTTGTGCCTTGTCTTTTCATTTTCTTAATGCTATCTTTTGACAAGCAAAAGTTTTTAGTTTTGATAGAGTTCAACTTTTCCTGTTTTCTCTTATATGGATCATATTTTTGCTGTAATAGCTAAGAAATCTTTGACTAATTCATGGAAACAAAAGAGTTTCTCCTAAGTGCTCCTTTAGAATTTTGAGTTATCAAATTTAGGTCTGTGAAACACTGCTAGTTGATTTTTGCTTGTGGTGTGAGGGAAGGGTCTCATGTAATTTTTTTACATGAGAATATCAAATTTTGCATCACCATTTTTTTTTAAAAAAGCTATTTTCCCTCCAATGAATTACCTTGTCACCTTGGTCAAAAGTAATTAACTATAACATCAAGATTTATTTCTGGAATTGTTATTCCTTTTCATTGGTCTACATAACTATCTTGAGGCAAAAATGCACTATATTGATTACTATAGCTTTACATTCTTTATCTTAAAATTGGAAAGTGAAAGTACTTATGATTTTTATTTGAAAGATTCTTTGGCTATTCTGGATCCTCTGTATTCCCCTATAAATTTTAGAATCAGTTTGCCATTTTTACTAAAAGAAAAACTTCTGGGATTTTGAAAGGGAGTGGGTTGAATCTACAGAGCACTTTGGTTAGAATTGACATCTTAATGATATTAGGTCTTTAAAAATCTATGAACATGGAATGTCTGAACATGTCATCTTCAAATACAGACAGTTTTGATTTTTGCTTTCCAATCTTTGTCTTATGTTCTTTTGCTTGCCTAATTATTTAGACAGCTTTATTGAAATATGATTCACATGTCATGCAATTCACTCTTTTAAAGTGTACAATTAAATGATTTTTAATATATTCAGAGTTGTACAACCATCACTAATATCTAATTTCAGAACATTTTAGCAACTCAAAAAAGAAACTCCATACCCATTAGCAGTCACTCCCCATTTCTTTTCTTTTTTGGCTGGCTAAAATCTTCAATAAAAATTGAATAAGAGACATCAGACATCCTTGCTTGATCTTAGGGGGAAATAACTTAGCCGTTTGCTATTAAATATGATGCTAAGTGTGGATTTTTGTAAATGTCCTTTATTACTTGAGAAAGTCACCTTCTAGTCCCAGATTCTTGAGAGTTTTGAGTTATGAAGGGATGTTAGATTTCATCTCCCTGCTTTTGTCCTTGCCTTCCTTCAGTTTATTCTATGCACTGCTAATAGAATGATCCTAAAATGTTAGCAAGATCAAGTCATCCTTCTGCTTAAAATCTTAAAATGACCCCACTTTCACTCTGGGTGAAAACCAAGATATTCTCAGAAGTCTTACACTATGTAGTTTCCTTTTTGAACTCATCTTACATTAATCTTTCCCTCAATCTCCCCACTACGGCACAGTAGCCTGTCATTCATTCAACACCGTGAGTCCTTACTTGCCTTTGCTATTCCTTCTACTTTAAATGCTTTTCCTCCAGATTTCCACAAAGTTCATTCACTCATCTCCAGGTTCTTGCTCAAATATCGCCTCTTCAGCGAGGTATTCACTGAACACCCTATTGAAAATTACAATCTTTTAACAATACTTTGTATCTGTATCATCTTATTTTTCTTCCTGAGGCATATCACCTTTTAATATTGTATATAATTTGCTTACATATCTTGTTTATTTTTATCTTCCTCTACTAAAATGTAATTTCTAAGTGGGCAACAATCATGGTATTTTCACTGATGCACAGAAGTATCCCCTTCCATGGTTTCGCTTTCTGCGGTTTCAGTTACCTGCAGTCAACTAAGTTCTGAAAATATTAAATTGAGAATTCCAGAAATAAATAATTCAAAAGCTTTAAATTTCTGCCATTCTGAGTAGCATGATAAAATCTCAGCTGCTCTGCCTTCTCCTGCCAGGATGTGACTCCTTCCTTGACTATATTCATACTATAAAAACTACCCACTCATTAGTCACTTACTAGACATCATGGTCATCCTATCAACTGTCCCAGTATCACAGTGGTTGTGTTTCAGAAACCTTTATTTTACTTTGTAGTGGTTGTAAAGTGCAAGAATACTGTGCCAAATTTATAAATTAAACTTCATCATAGGCATGTATGCATAGGAAAATCATGGGGTTCTAGGCAAAATACCTTCTTAATATGATTCATTACTAGTGTAAAATCTCAATTTATTCCTTTCAACGGGCTAGTAGTACCTTTAGTAGAATTTCAGAGTTGAATGAGCCTTACAGAAGCTCATAAGAACTTCATTAAGAAGTTAATATTTCCGAACGGTGCCTGTGGCTCAGTGGGTAAGGCGCTAGCCCCATATACTGAGGGTGGTGGGTTCAAACCTGGCCTCAGCCAAACTACAACAAAAATAGCTGGTAGTTGTGGCGGGTGCCTATAGTCCCAGCAACTTGGGAGGCTGAGGCAAGAGAATTGCCTAAGCCCAGGAGTTGGAGGTTGCTGTGAGGTGTGTGATGTCACAGCACTCTACCGAGGGCAATAAAGTGAGACTCTGTCTCTACAAAAAAAAAAAAAAAAAAAAAAAAGAAGTTAATATTTCCAGTTTGAGGCATCCACTGGGGGCGGGGAGTTGGAATGTATCCCCCATGGAAAAGAGTGGACTACTGTACTTACATTGTTTAAAACAATACCTGGCACATAGTAGTTGATTGATAAATATTTTCAGAATATACCAGTGGGTTAGAAAACTCTAATCAGTTCTACCCCCAACATGAGTGACTTGGGGGCAAATTCCCTTCCTTATGTTTTCTCATCTATAAGGCTTATCAAGCTCTGAAATTCTATAAAAGGCACTATGGGGCCATTGAAGGAAATAGAGATATTATACTATTAATGAATCATATTAAGATTTCATTTTTGCCTAGAACCCCAAGAATACCTGAACCCTGTCTTTCCCAGCCTATATTTCCTCTCTGTAGGATCCTCATAGAAATATGCCTTTGGAACAGAAAAATCATTCAGTAATTCATTCATTCAATAGATATTTACTGAAAAACTGTAATGTAACAGGTACTATACTAGGCTCTTGTCACATACCAAAGAGAAAATAAGATTAAAAATCCATAATCTTATAGTAAGGAAAGAAAGAAAATAGATAATAAATAGAAAAAAAATAAATTATATGATATGCTAACTGTGAGCTATTATGGAAAAAGAAAGAGCATGGTATGGTTTACTATCCATAGGATGGATAGTAAACCTATTGAAAGTCAGAATAAGTCTCATTTACAAGCTGTTAATTAAGCAAAGATTTGAAAAAAGTGCAGGAATTGTCCAGATCTTTGAAAGAAGAACATTCTTGGCAGAATACATAGCAAGTACAAAGGACATGAATGAAAGAGCTGGAATGAAGTGAGCATGGGAGAGAAGTAAATAAGATCATGGCAAGACCCTGTAAGCCATGGCCAGCACTGTGACCGTTACTCTGTGTAACATAGGCAAATAGTGGCTGTTTGTTGCATAGAATACACTGTAAGAAGGAAGAGGGGGTATGCAGCGACAAGTTAGGAGGCTATGGCAGCAGTAAAACTTTAACTTATTATCATAGGGAAAAAAAGCAACTGTTTAGCAGGAGAAGGGAGGGTGACAAGGGGGTTAGGATATGGCAAAGCATAGTAAAATGAGGGCAATAAGTGAGGTGTGTAGGACGGTGGTACAGGTAGGTACAGAGCTAAGAAGGGCCTCAGATTCCCATCTGGATCATCCTCTGCCAATGAAGGGGATTTCCTGAATGTCCTCATTTCTCTCTGGTCTTTGCATAGGAATCAAATCAGGACAAACACTGGATTGTGACTGACACCCTATGATCTTAATGTCACACTTTGAGGAGTCTATAAGCTTTTTGAAAAAAGCCCATTAAAAACTACTGGCAAAAATACAGCCAGGTTAGCCAGGTTTGGTAGAACTCCATAAATGAATCCAAGAAAAAGGAAAAAGTTTGGAAAAGTAGAATAATGTCTTCCACTTCCATCCAGGTTAATACAAAGGCTGTAAAGTCTCCATTTTTTTAATGGTTTAATATGATTCCATGGTATATATATATACCACAGCTTGCTAATCCATTCCTGCATTTAGGCTATTTCCACATTTTGGTGATTGTAAATTGAGCTGCAATAAACAGTCTAGTGCAAGTGTCCTTATGATAAAAGGATTTTTTTTGCTTCTGGGTAGATGCCCAGTAATGTGATTGTAGGATCAAATGGGAGGTCTAGCTTGAGTTCTTTGAGGGTTCTCCATACTTCCTTACAAAAAGGTTGTATTAGTTTGCAGTCCCACCAGCAGTGTAAAAGTTTTCACTTCTCTCCACATCCACACCAGCATCTGCAGTTTTGAGATTTTGTGACAATTTTTCTTGCTAGAGTTAGATGATATCTCAGGGTGTTTTTTTTTTTTCTCTGCAGTTTTTTTTGGCCGGGGCTGGGTTTGAAGCCTCCACCTATGGTATATAGGGCAGGCGCCCTACTCCTTTGAACCACAGGTGTCACACCTATCTTAGGGTGGTTTTGATTTGCATTTCTCTAATAATTAGGGATGATGTTTGTTAGCCATTCATCTGTCTTCTTTAGAGAAGATTCTATTCATGTCTCTTGCCCATTGATATATGAGATTGTTGGCTTTTTTCATGTGGATTAATTGAGTTCTCTATCGATCCTAGTTATCAAGCTTTTGTCTGATTCAAAATATGCAAATATCCTTTCCCATTGTGTAGGTTGTCTATTTGCTTTGGTTTTTGTCTCCTTAGCTGTACAGAAGCTTTTCAGTTTCATTAAGTCCCATTTGTTTATTTTTGTTGTTGCAATTGCCACAGCAGTCTTCTTCATGAAGTCTTTCCCCGTGCCGATATCTTCCAGTGTCTTTCCAATGATTTCTTTGAGGATTTTTATTGTTTCATGCCTTAAATTTAAGTCCTTTATCCATCCTGAATCAATTTTTGTGAGTGGAGAAAGGTGAGGGTCCAGTTTCAGTCTTTTACATGTGGATATCCAGTTCTCCCACCACCATTTATGGAATAGGGAGTCTTTCCCCCACTGGATGTTCTCGTTTGGTTTATCGAAGATTAGTGATTGTAAGTTGCTGGTTTCATTTCCTGATCTTGGCTGTTATTGGCGTATACAAAGGATACTGACTTATGGACATTGATTTTATATCCTGAGACATTACTGTATTTTTTGATGGCATCCAGGAGTCTTACGGTTGAATCTTTGGGGTTCTTTAGGTATAAGACCATATGGTCAACAAAGAAGGAGAGTTTGACCTCCTCTGCTCCCATTTGGATGCCTTTTATTTCCTTGTCTTGCCAAATTGTATCAGCTAGAACTTCCAGGACTAGGTTGAATAGTAATGGTGACAGAGGACAACCTTGTCTGGTTCCAGTTCTAAGAGGAAAAGCTTTTCGTTTTACTCTATTCAGTAAAATATTAGCTGTGAGTTTGTCATAGATAGCTTCAATCAGTTTCAGAAATATGTCATGTATGCATATACTCTTCAGTGTTCTAGTTAGAAAAGGATGCTGGATTTTATCTAATACTTTTTCTGCATGTATTGAGGGGATCATATGGTCTTTGTTTTTGTTTCTGTTAATATGGTGGATAACATTTATGGACTTGTGTATGTTAAACCAGCCTTGCATCCCTGAGATGAAACCTATTTGATCATGATGTATGACTTTTTTGATGATAAGGTGTAATCTATTGGCTATGATTTTGTTGAGAATTTTTGCATCTATATTCATTAGTGAAATTGGTCTGAAATTCTTCTTTTTAGTAGAATCTTTTCCTGGTTTTGGTATCAGGGTGATGTTTGCTTCATAGAAGATGTTGGGGAAAATTCCTTTCTCCTCAACTTTTGGGAATAATTTCTGCAGTACAAGAATAAGCTCTTCTTTGAACATTTGATAGAATTCTGGTGTGAAGCCATCCAGGGCATTTTTTGGTTGAAAATTTTTTATTGTTTTTTTGATCTCAGTGCTTAAAATTGGTCTGTTCAGGAGCTCTATTTCTTCCTGGCTGAGTCCAGGGAGAGGGTGTTATTCAAAATATTGATCCATTTCCTTCACATTGTCAAATTTCTAGGCATAGAGTTTCTGGTAGTATTCAGAGATGATCTCTTGTATCTCTGTGGCATCAGTTGTTATTTCCCCTTTATCATTTCTGATTGAGGTTACTAGAGATTTTACTTTTCTATTTCTAGTTAGTCTGGCCAAAGGTTTATTTATTTTATTTTATTTTTTCAAAAAACCAACTCCTTATTTCATTAATTTTCTGAATGATTCTTTTGTTTTCAATTTCATTGATCTCTGATTTAGTTTTGGATATTTCTTTTCTTCTGCTGGGTTTAGGCTTAAATTGTTCTTTTTCCAGTTCCGTAAGATGGCTTGTGAGTTTGTTGATGTGCTCTCTTTCTGTTTTTCGAATGTAGGCATCTAAAGCGATAAATTTTCCTCTCAGAACTGCTTTTGCAGTATCCCACAGGTTTTAGTAGCTTGTGTTTTGATTGTCGTGCTCAAGGAAGTTAATGATTTCCTCTTTTATTTCTTCCTGCACCCAACTGTCATTCAATAGAAAGTTGTTTAATTTCCATGCCTTTGTGTGGGGTTGAATGTTTTTGCTAGAGTTGAGTTCCACCTTTAGTGCTTTGTGGTCTGAGAAGATACAAGGTAAAATTTCCATTCTTTCGATTCTGTTGAGGTTTGTTTCATGTCCTAGGAGGTGATCAATTTTAGAGAATGTTCCATGGAGCGATGAGAAGAATGTATATTCTTAATCTTTGGGATGGAGTGTTCTATATGCGTCTATCAAGCACAGTTGTTCTAGGGTCTCATTTAAGTCCCTTATATTTTGTTTAATTTCTGTTTAGAGGATCTGTTCACCTCTGTAAGAGGAGTGTTAAAGCCCCCTGTTATTATGGTGTTATAGGATATCAGATTGCTCAGAGTGAATAAGGTCTGTTTCAGGAATCTGGGAGCATTTACGTTGGGTACATGAATATTTAGAATTGAAATGACTTCCTCTTGTATTTTTCCTTTGACCAATATAAAGTGACTATCTTTGTCTTTTTTGACTTTAATTGCTTTAAATCCATATGTATCTGAAAATAAGATTGCAGCCCCTCTTTTCTACTGAATTCAGTTAGCCTGAGAAATTGCCTTCCAACCCTTAATTCGGAGTTTTAATTTGTCTTTTGAAAGTAGGTGTGTTTACTAGACAGCAAATGGATAGCTCTTGTTTTTAATCCGATCAGCTGGTCTATGCCTCTTCAGTGGGGAATTAAAGCTATTAACATTTATTGAGATACTTGATAAGTGTGGTAGTGTTATATTAATCTTATTTTGTGAGAGTCCATTGCTTAGTTTTATCTTTTGCATCATTGTGGAAGTTAGGTTCTGTCCTTTAATTTCTGGTTTCTTACTTTGCTGTTGATCCATTGTGATGGTCACTGTGTAGAACAGGTTGAAGTATTTCCTGTAGAGCTGGTCTTGTTGTGTTGAATTTCCTCAGTGTTTGCATATTGGTAATTTATTTGATTTCTGTGTCAATTTTAAAGCTTAGCTTAGCAGATTATAGAATTCTGGGCTGGAATTTGTTCTGTTTGAGTAGATTAAAGGTAGATGACCATTGTCTTCTTGCTTGAAAAGTTTCATTAGAGAAGTCTGCAGTCACCCTGACGGGTTTGCTTCTGTAGGTCAACTGGCACTTACTCCCAGCAACTTGAAGAATCTCTCCTTTTGTCTTGACTTTGGACAGGTGCATCACAATGTGTCTTGGAGAAGTTCTGTTAGAGTTGAAGCAACCTGGGGTCCGATGTCCCTCTGAAAGGGGACAGAATCTTTGGTGATATTTGGGAAATTTTCTTTATAATATTCTCTAGTATGGCTTCTATTTCCCTAGGGCATTCTTCTTCCCCTTTTGGGATACCTATAACTCGTGTGTTTGAATGCTTCATAAAGTCCCATAATTCTGTCAGTGAATGTTCTACTTTCTCTCTCTTCTTTTCTGCCTCTTTAACTATCTGAGTTATCTCAAGAGCTTTGTCCTCTACCTCTGAGATTCTTTCCTCTTCATGGTCTAATCTGTTGTTGATACTTTCTGTTGCATCTTTAAGTTCCCTAATTGACTGCTTCAGTTCCTTTAGCTCTGCTATATCCTTTCTATATTCTTCATATTGTTCATCTCTTATTTGATTGTTTTTGGATTTCCTTTTGGTTATTTTTCACTTTATCAGCAGTTTCCTTCATTGTTTCCATCATCTGTATTCTAAATTCCCTTTCTGTCATTTCTAACATTTCTTTATAGGTAGAATCCTCTGCAGTAGCTACCTCATGGTCCCTTGGGGGCAGGTGTTGCTCTGGACTGGTTTTTCATGTTTCCAGAATTTTTCTGCTGATTCTTCCTCATGAGTGTTTTCTTTTCTCTGTTTCCTTGCCCTAATTTTCCTTTCACGTCCTCTTTCTCTTTAAGTTACTGTGCCTCTGGCCTAGGATTTCGATGAGTCCTTTTGGTACGGGAATGAATATTGTCTGGGCAACAGGTGATTTTCTGGGATATGAGATGTTATTCATAATGCTGATGCAGCTACACAAGATGGAGACTGGAGGCCTCTGCTGACTTCTCAAACCCTGCAGGGTGGAGACCCTAAATCTCTCCTCAGCCCACTTAAAAGGCACTTTAAACTGTTAACTTTGGCTAACCAGAAGCTTTCCCAGGAAAGCACTTGTCACTGGGATCACTCATGAAGTGGCTGCCCGCTTACCCAGTGTGCCAAAACTGGTCTCACTCTATGCCCCTGAGAGTCAAGGCTGTAAGGCATCTTAGTCCCTGCTTTTAGGTTGCTCAGTCACTAGATTACTTGCCCAAGGTCTCCCGCCCAATCCTTGCTCTGTAACCCTGAGGGGGGAGCTTGCCAGGGAAGTTTTCCCACAATGGCTCTTTGCAGCCTGCAGCCGAACACTATTAGCTTCATCTGGTTCAGTGGCGCAATCTGGGGCCCTAGACAACACTTGAAGTCCTCCACACTCTCACCCAAGTTCTCCCAAGGTAGTTCAACTGAATGCCAAGTCAAAAAAGAAAACAAACAAAAAACAGCTCACAGGTAAGACCTTTCCAGTTTGCAATCTCATTGCTGCTGTACTGACAGCTGCTGGTAGGATTAGACTGAACGAACACACGCAACCACTTGCCAGTTCTCCACTGCTTTTGTCCTCCTCATGGGGTCCAGAAGTTTCTCAATGACTCCCTGTGTGTCCCCAGAGGGATGTTTCTGGGCAGATCCCACCAGCCAGAGGCCAACCTGACTTTGCCTGTTGTTAGTTCAAAACCTCAGTAGCTGATCTTATTGAGTATGATGCCCACGGTACTGCAGGATCTGGCAATGTTGTCATCTCCCACCACATTCCCAGTATCCTCAATCCCAGCCCTGGTACTCTTCTAGTCCTGCCAGATCACAAACTATTACCCAATAGGCCAGATTGCTCATGCTTGTGCTTTAGCATATGCAGTATTCTTTTGAATGCCTTTCTTTGCCTTATCCTACTTACCTTTTAAGCTTCATCTTAGGTCATCTCAGTCCGATAAGACCTTTTATGATGGCCTCGAACATAATAATTCCTTCATCTTCTGTGTTCCCAAAATACCTATCATAGAACATTATACATTGTGTTATACAATGTATACTATTTGTATACATGTATGCTATTTATCTTATACAGTAAGCCCATTAAAGGCTGGGTCCATGTATCTTTCTTGATAGACTACGAGTGTCCCATAATGTTTGTTATAGAAATGCATTAATATAAGATATTTGCAATGAGATTAGGCAGAAGAGTGGGCCTAGAACAGAGTAGGTATAAATAATTTAATTTAATAAAATGATAAATATATTTTAGCATCTATGACTGAAAATAAGTGCATATTCTCTTCTACTCTAGGTCTGAGAGGCTCTGTGTATGTTAGGACTCTTTTGGAGTCAGTTTCTGTTTTATAGCACAGACTCATTTTTCTGGATGCCAAAGCCTTAAGAAAATATTTTATAGAGATTAGAAAATGGAATAATTGGAACAAAAGCTTAGATATTGCCAGCCATTGGATGAATCACAAAACTGAGACCAACAAACATAGCTCTGGAAGGAGCTAGCAGGAAAATCAAGCTCACTTGTGTTTCAGTCATCAGCCTCTAGGTGGCCTTCGGTACAGCATCTCCAATCCTGCCTGATGACCAAAGCCGATGTGTGTAACAATCTCACAAATGATCAGAGAGGCAATGGTACATATAAATTGCTCACAGCAGGCTAACTAAAGCAAGTGTGCACATGTGTGTATTAGCAAGAACCTCCCCCCAAGCTGGAAGGCAGAAAACAAGTATGTGCCCTTTAGCAAATAGTTACTAATCTCTTTTTTCACTATCCCCATTTAAACAGTCAGAGGTTGGAACTAGATGGCAAGTATCTTTGCAGCTTTAACTAATCTCTTGAGTATTTACAAAATTTTCCATGTATCTTGAACAAAAACTCAATTCTCAAGCTATCCTGCAATATCCCACCAATCTGACCTTTATTCTTAAGGCATAAACAGAGATTCGTGACTCGAAGAACCAAACACAAAAGAAATGTTTTTCACTGAAAAACCCGATGCTTGTATTGGATACTGAAAAGACTCTATGAGAGTTTAATAAAGAAAATTGTGTTCCTTCTCTCCACTTATACTGCCTCTTATGAGTAATGCCAAGGGGAAATTACTTTATGTCAACCCAGCAGTTCTGAGGACATGAAGAATAAGACCACAACAAATAGATTATCAAGACAGAATGCAAAGGTAGTGATTTCTGATTAGGAGCAGAGCTGATTTATAATAACCTTTCTGTCTTCCTTTCCATCCACTTCTTGCCCATTCCACTTAAGCATAGAGCAGAGAGGAAAAATGAGATGTTTGTGGGGGCAGGGCGCTTCACAAGCTAAATTATGCTGTGTTCTCTTCTTTAGTTCTTCCACACATCCTAATTCTCTCTGGCCTTTTGTGTCATACTGTCTTCCTTTCTTGCCCTCTCTATCTCCCTCTACCTAGCTAGGACTTTCAATATCCCTTCAAGCTTTGTCTGCAATAGAAAGCACTCTGACTAATGTACACAGCTCCTGCCCTATGTCAATAGTTAGCTGTCTGTGTGTTATCTTTCTCTTTCTACAGCACTAGTCACTGTGAAGGCAGAAATTGTGTCTTGTGCCTCCGGTCCTTCCTAATTTTTTGGTATCAGCTCGTAACAACCTTATGCATAGAGAATGCTTGTGCAAAGGTGACCATAGATAATTAGAGCATCTTTTATATGACTTAAAGATTTCTGAGTAGCTGAGGAAACCTTTACTCTCTGGTGAATAGAAGATAGCTGGTGTAGGGAGAAGGGAACTGAGAAGGCCATGGTAAGCTTTCACGTAACAGGCATGATGTAGGCATTTGTGGCATACCTCCTAGGGGAGAGGCACAACTACAACTTGGACCTAACAAATACAAACAATGTAAGGTAATCATTTGTACCTTCATATTAATTAGAAAAAAAAAAGAAAGCTGGTATAGGAAGAACATTGGACTCTACTGAATTGTGTGACTCTGAGAAAATCACTGTAACTTTATGAGTTTTTGTCTCTGAAATAGGGATGGTAATAATGCCTGCAATACGTCCCTCAGAAAGTTACTATGGTGAGCAGATGGGGTAAAAAGTACCCTTCCTTTCAGGCAACCAGAGTCCTTACATCACAAATGTTAGGGGCAAGCCTGAATGTGCTTTAGAAATTGTAGCATGCTGAGAACATCTCATGGGTCATTAGCAATGATCATCATAATGATAACAATTAGATACTAAACCTCCTATGCCTTCCTAGATGTTTAGATGTCTGTAATTTGACAGTAATTGTTTTCTGGTGTCTCACTCTCATCAACTATGGAGAAACATTGTTAGGCCACAATATCCTGGGAGTGTCTTCTTGTTAAGGTCTTCCTTCCTGACATTGCTAGTAGCACTGGGGTTGGGGAGAGTGAGAAATGGAGATGCTACACAGGGGATTCTTTACAGGCAATTCCTTAGTTATTGCTTCAACAAGGCACTTCCCCATAAGACTTCTCTGGTACTTGCCTAGAAATCATATATATTCCTCTCAGCCTCATATATTGATGTTTGATTAAGCAGGAGTTCTAGTCCTAAGGAGGACTTGGGTCCTGAAATAGGTTAGGCAGAAGTATCTGTCTGAGGGAGGGAGCCACTGAAGGAATGAGTGACACTGTAATTTTTGATGTGTGGGTCCCCTTCTACACAGGGGGCTACCAGTGTAGGCCAAGGAAAGTTGATCCTCAAAAAATTTAAAAGAAATCAGAAAGGAAACTTTGGAATAAATTATTTGTGTGGGGGAATATGTGGACATGGTAAATCATTCCATTGAGGAATCCACGCACAATCTTTCCCACATGTTGCCTTTGTTGAGAAAGCTTGGTGAGCTTCTAATGTTCTCCTTTCCTTTTTTTTTTTTTTTGTTCAAAGTAGGCAGTTGCTGTGCATGCATGTGTGTGTGTGTGTGTGCGTGTGTGCTCACATACTTCTGTTCTCCAAGAACCCCCTCTTTCGACAAAACAACAGCAGTCCCTGTGAGCAGCAGAGTTGTCTTTTCCGTCTGTTCATTATAAGGATAAAGATATGCTTTCTACACATCTCTCCTCTCCACTGCAATCTTTAGATTGGTTAACTCACACAATAGCCTGCTGTGAAGAATTATTTCAGAAATAATTAAACTGTGATCAGGAGTGAATGAGTCAGAACCTGGTGTTTCCAGGCTTCTTAGGGGGTGGCTAAGGAAGTAGAGTTAGGGCAGATAATTTATTTTTGTTTTTCTAAAGGTGATAGGATAGGATTCAAATCTGATCTAAAAATGTGAATACCAGATGCTGCTTTGAGAGGCTATCTAGATCCTTTAATGCATCCCTTATGTTCATAAATATTTGAAATTCACTCAACCTAAACAAGCAAAGTCCCTGTTATTCTTAGGGTCACGCCCTTGTTGCTTAGTGGGAACTCAGCCCCGTGTTTAACAACATTTCATTTAGCTTAATTGCATTTTCTGTTCACTTTTCCTTTAGGTTAACAATTCACGCTGAGTGTCCCATGCATCTGGAAGATTTTCCCATGGATGTGCATGCCTGCCCGCTAAAATTTGGAAGCTGTATGTATTCTGTCATTTTATTTCTCCTGATCTTTCAAAAGAAACTTAACATATCCTATTGATTGTATATATTAGGAGTTTCTAAATATGAGGATTTTAATCTAGGCAGGTGTGGGAATGGGTCATAGGAGTGGGGTTGAATGGTACTAACTGATCAGGAGGAGACTTAGCTTTTAATAAAATTTTCTTTTTAAGGAGCAAACCTTATTTTACCATTTTAGACAAATTTTTTTCATCATTAGATTGAAACATCAACATCTATCTGTATCCTGAATTGCACAAAGGCCAGAACATGGAGTATAATAGTAGCAACTTCCTAAGGACAAGATATGTTTAACAGGATGTGTTTATTTTATTTTGTTTGAAAATATGTGTCCTAGCTGCCTCTTCACATACCTCTGTCCAATTCTCAACCGTAAATGGTAGGCAGGGAGAGAGTCCGAAGACTTGCTTATTTTTGAGAGTATTGCCTTTTGCATTAGTATAAATCTTACAGAGATAGTAGTAGATATATAGTCCATTTTCAAGTGAATTAGAAAAGTCAAAATTGAATAGAATTTGAGTGAGTTTTTAAATCTAAGAATTTGAGAGAACATTTCATTCTGGGAGTAATCAGAGTAATATTCCAAGATCTGTCTTAATCATGTCTAAATTGAATTTAGCTCTGTGTTTTAGAATGCAAAGTGCATTTGAAAAGATCCAAATAATTATGTTTAACATTTTTCAATCATTAGCTTATCAGATACAGAATGTCCCCAAAGTCACAATACAAAGGAAAAATGCAAAATTGCAGCTAAATGTACCTTTATTAACAAAATATTTACAAAATTCTACATTTTGGCCATTTCTTTCACATACATGAAATCTTCTGTCCCAGTCATTGTCAACATGTTCCAAGATATCTGTTGTCATTAAGTTTGCCTAGGTATGGAGACTTTCGGAACACCTTATATTTATAGATTATCTCCTGTGTGCCAGGCTCTATTCTAGGAGCTTGGAATTCATCCATGAATCAAACTAAAACCCTTGCCCTTGTAGAGCTTATATTATAGAGAGTAGATTGATAGTGAAAGGTAAAACAAACACTGACTGCAAAAGTAAAGTATACAGTATGTTGTAAAGTGAAAAATACATGGGAAAACATAGAAGTACTCTGGAATGAAGGGAACCCTCGACGCAAGCACTAGTCATACATAGATAGAGGGTATGATTTGCCATTGAAATTGAAACTAGGGTGGTCAAGATCATCCTAGTTTTTTTGAAAAAGTGCTATCTGAACAGAAATTTTAAGGAAGTAAAGGGGATAACAATGCAGATACCTGAGGAAATAGTACTTCGAGTAGAAGGAACAAATACGAAAAATACCTTAGGTCAGAGAATGATCTGGCTTGTTCAGAGAATGTCAAAATAGTAGATGTGGCTGGTGAGAATGAGAAAAAAGGAGAGCATAAGGAGAGGGTGAGACCAAAGCAGGAACCAGGCCAACTAGAGTCTTGTAGACCATTCAAGGGTTTTGAATTATATTCTAAGGGAAAATTAGATGAAGGGCCAAAGTGGAGAGCCCAGATAGGAGGTTATTGAAATATTTCAGGTGGGATAATGATGTTTCAGAACAGAGTGATAGCAATAAAGTGATGAGAAGTAGGATCACCTAATGGATTAAATGTAGCATTCTATAAAATGCAAGAACTGAATGGTGACTTAATATATTTTTGTCCTAATGAATTTGCTATTAAACAAGATGAGTATTCCTTCCATTCTGAGTAGGACAGAGTTTGTTGGTGAACAGGACTCCCTTTATGAACAAATGGAAAACCCAGAACTGCAGAAGCAAAAAGGACTGAAGAGACTAAAAATCTGGAGAAAGCAGAGAACCTCTCACAGGTGAACTTGTGACCTACAGCTATTTCATCCCTGGGGGCACTTGGCTATTCTGGTGGTGGAGTACAGCTTGGGTTTAAGTTTGGCTCCAGACATAGGGCTGATACTGGTCCATGCGGGGGGAACAGCAATGATTCTAATGGTCATACAAGAGTAGGGTGACAAAAGTAGAACTCTAACAGGTCTCATATTCTTAGCTGATATGCCCTCAGCATAATGGGTGAAGTTTGAATTTGCACAGAATATTAGGCCAAAAACTAATAAGATACGAGAAACTTGTAAAGCAGAGTTGCCTTTCCTGAAGTTTCCTGATGCTAAGAAAAAAAAAAAAAAAAAAAAAGACATGGCAGGCTATCAGTTTAAAACCCTAGAGAGCTATATCCTACTTACAAAGAAACAGCAGAGATAGAACACATTTAACCCAAACGATAACCCGACCTGCTCCTTTATGGAATTAAGGCAATAATTCTCTCACATTGTCTTCATAGCAAAGAAAGAATGAAGCCTCTGTGATGGAAGAGAGGCTTCTATTTGAAAATGCTGCAGTTTAATACACAATGTTTAGAATTCAATAAAAAGTTATTATGCATATGCATATGAACAGGCAGGACCATGAAACCTAAAACTAACTTTTAAAAACAAAACAAAAAATCCAAAATAGAGAAATAGACCTACGATGATCTCGATTATCAGGGTTAACAGACAAGTACTTAGAAAATCTATCGCTAATATATCCAAGAAAAATGATGAAAAGATAACTAGAGCAAATCAAAGATAGAGAATTTTAACAGAAAAATATAATCTAGAAAGGAGAATAAATTAAAAATTAGTTAAATAAAAGTACAATAGCTAAAATTCAGAATCCAATGGGTAGTTTGACAAGCAAAAGATTAGACATGAAAAATGGATAAACAGAAAATAGCAAAACTGAAGCACAGAAATACAAAATACAGAAAAGAATAAAAAGCATGTGTAATTTTGCAGAAGGAAAACAGGTAGAGAAAGTCACAAAAGAAATAGTTAAGTAGTCAAAGGGCAATCATTTAAAAAACTGATGACAATTATCAATCCAAAGACGCAAGAAGTCACATAAACACCAAGAGGGATAAATACAACGAAAGTAATGCTGATTCTAAAGTTTATATGGAAATGTTAAAGTGCAATGAATAGCTAAGACAGTCTTAAAGAAGAATAAAACTGGGAAATTTATAATCAAATCTATCAAATATCTGGACCTATGCTAAGGCTATAGTAGTTCAAAGTATTAGTTGCAAAGATAGACAAATATACTAATGGGACAGAATAGGAAGGCAAGATATATATATGCAATAATTTCAATATATATGTCCAATAATTTCAATCTTTACCTAGTCCTGCATGACCCTTAGAATCACTGCTGTTTTTTCCCCCTTGTGCACCAGTATCAGCCCTATGTCTGGAGCCAAACTTAAACCCAAGCTGTACTCCACCACCAGAATAGCCAAGTGCCCCCAGGGATGAAATAGCTGTAGGCCACAAGTTCATCTGTGAGAGGTTCTAGGCTTTCTCCAGATTTTTAGTCTCTTCAGTCCTTATTGCTCCTGCAGTTCTAGGTTTTCCATTTATTCATGGAGAGAGAGAGAGAGTGGTCTTGACTCTTACCTCACATCATAAACAAAAGCAAATTCAACATGGATTGCAGATCTAAATGTGAAAGAGTAAAAGGTAAAGCAGTAAAGCTTTTAGAAGAAAACATGAGAAAATATCTTCATGATCTTGGAAGAGGTAGAGATTGTTTAAACAGAATGTAGAATAGCACAACCCATAAAGGTGACTTGGTATATATTACAAATTAAGACATTTTCTTTATTAAAAGACCATTTTCTTTATTACAAGAGAGTGAAGAGGCAAACTACATGGTGGGAGAAAATATTTGCATTGTGTATACGTGACAAAAGACTCAAAGCCATGAATAGTATCAGATAATTCAATAAAAGCCAAAGCCTTTTTTGGAGGGCGGGGACAGACTCTCACTTTGTCACTCCCAGTAGAGTGCTCTGTCATCACAGCTCACAACAACCTCAGACTTGGGTTCAAGCCATCCTCTTGCTTCAGCCTCCTGAGTAGCTGGAATTACAGGCATCTGCCACAACGCCCAGCTATTTTTAGAAATGGGATCTCGCTGTTGTTCAGGCTGGTCTGGAACTTTTGAGCTTAAGTGATCTGCCCACCTCGGCCTCCCAGAGTGCTGGGATTACAATTGTGAGCCACCGTGCCTAGCCCTGGGCCAAAGTCTTGAATAGGCACCTCATAAAGCAGACTTGCCCAATGACACATAACACACACACACTCACATACACACATATAGTGACTGACTACATTAGCAGAGAAGCAGGGAAATGCAGATTAAAAGCCAAAGGCTACCACTACACACCTAGAATAGAATGACTAACATGAAAAAGAAATTACCACTTGTTGGCGAGGATGTGGAGCAAATCTGTGGTCTCACGAACTACTGATAAGAATGTAAGTTTGTACCAGGGTTTTGGAAAATTCTGTGTTGCTAATAATGCTAGAATGTAACATATGCATATTATATAACTTCGTATTTCTAGTCCTGAATGTATTTCCAAACAGAAATCATTGTTTATGCCCACCAAAAAGGCATATGAAGAATATAATAGACCCACACTGGAAACTATACTAATGTCCATCAGAATAGATTAACAATCTGTAGCATATTCACACAATGAAATACTACCTAACTGTGACAGTTATACTCAATAACATGGATGAGGTCATAAACACAAAATTGAGCAGAAGCTAAACACTTAGGCGTATATAGAATGTGATTACATTTATATTATACATAAAAACAGACAAAACTTATCTGTGGTGTTAGAAGTCTTTAATATCTTATCTATCATTGCCATTGGTTTTATTTCTTAATTCCTGACATACAATATTAACAAATGTGGTTGAGGAACAAGCAGTTGGAGTTCCTAGGAATTTTATAAAATAAATTTTATTCATAGAACATTTCAAGCTTCTTTATGTTCTTTACTCAAACTCACAGATATTTAACTATTTTAATCAGGGGTTCTCACACTTTTTAAACAGGGGGCCAGTTCACCGTCCCTCAGACCATTGGAGGGCCGGTCTGCGGGCCCCGCAAAGAGTTGGCTGCTAAGCAGGAGAGGTAGCGGCGGCAAAAACACCCAGCAGGCTGGATAAATATCCTCAGTGGGCTGCACGTGGCCCGCAGGCCATAGTGTGAGGACGCCTGATTTTAATAAATAAAAATAGTAAGTTTAGAAGTGTTAACAAAGACTGGTAATATAGAGATAAATACTCAGACACTGGAAAATGTCAGCAAACCTTACTGGATAGTATTTGAATAATAACATTTGACTCTCCTAGTAGAATAAATAGGGCTACATAGAGTCATAGGTTAAAATTGCCAATTTAAGGGTTTGTTTTACTTTCAAAGCCTCTTATTTCTTAGATGAACACTCTCAGGGTTTGTACAAAGTATACTATGTATATAAACTACCATGCATAGAGACTTACTAAAATTTATTTTATAATAATTACTTACCTTTATCAGCATTGAGAGCCATTGACACACACTTACAATAAGGAAAATCAATTGATCAGGTAGTGACCACTTGAATCCTGTGTGCTCCTGTCCTGAAACCTGAAAATTTCCAAACTTTGAATGTGACAGCTTTTACTGCTCTTGGTTTTGATTTGACATTAGTAGATTCCTGCAAGTCAGTAATGTGTCTGTATCTATGTTAAGCTTGAATTCTTACAGGAGAATTATAATAATTTTTCCATATTTGCTCATTTCTCTATTATTTTTCTCAAGATTTTATATTCAGAAAAATATACAAATTTCCCAATACAATGCTAGGAAGGAATTTCCACATAGAAACACTAGTCAGGATGGTGGTTATTCTGGGCTGGAGTTGTTATTGGAAAGGGACATCAATGATACTTCTGGGTGCTGATTGCATGGGATATAAGTCTGGTGTTCATAAAAAGAGATCTGGACTAGAGATTTAATTTAGGTGTCATCTATGTAGATGATATTTAAAACCATATGGCTAGATGAGATCACTGAGGAAATTACTCTATAGAGGGAAAAGAAAAGGATGAAGGACTATTTCTTCAAGCATGATGACATTTAGAGGCTAGAGTGAAGAAAATAATTTAATAAATGTGAAGGAGAGGACAGGTGAAGTATGAGGAAATCTAAAGGAACATGTTGTCCTGGAGGCCAAATAAAGTACATCAAGGAGAAAGTGATTTAAATTCTTAAATTCCTAAGTGGGGAGTTAAAATTAACTTTAGAGAATATCTAGTGAGAAAGTAATTCTGGAATGGTGAAGAAGGACTTCTGAAAATCTACTCCTTCATAAAAAGCAATGAGACTGTTTTTAACAATTGTTGCATGTGAAAACCCCACACTGTACCCCAGAAGTGCATTAATGTACATAGTTACCATTCAATTAAAAAAAAAAAACAATTGTCAAAATGAACTTTCTCTAAAAACTGGAAATTAACCAAAGGCTTACAGCAATCTAAGGAGTGCTATACAAGAAAAATAGCTAATTCTCAGTAAGACCAGGGAGTCCTATTCCTATCTTTCTCTCCCCCACTCTGTGGAAGTCTAGAGATTTTTGTAATGATTATAAAAAGTTAACCCATCAGGAAGATGTAACAATTATAAAGGTATATGCATCTAACCACAGAGCTCCAAAATACATAAAGCAACACTAATAGAGCAAAAGGGAGGATATAGACAATTCAATAATAATAATTAGAGACTCCAATATTCCACTTTCAATAATGGATAGAACAACTAGCGAGAAGACTTGAATAACTCTGTAAATCAACCATACCTAACATTTATAGAGCCATCCAATATCATCATAAATGAATTTTATTGTCAAGTGCATATGGAACATTATCAGAGGTAGACCATGTGTTAGGGCCAGAAAATAAGACTCAGTAAATTTAAAAATATTGAACCAATACAGAATACATTCCTTGACCTCTATTGAATAAAATTAGAAATCAATAACCAAAGGGAATTTGAAAATTCATAAATGTGTTGAAATCAAATTACACATTCTTAAACAAACAATAGGTCAATGAAGAAATAAGAAGAAAAATTAGAAAATATTTTGAAGTGAAAGAAAATGATGATACAACATGTCAAAACTTATGGGATGTATCAGCTTAAAGCACTGTTCAGAGGAAAATTTATAAATATAAAGCCTATATTTAAAATAAAGTTCTAAAAATCAATAACCTGACCTTCAGAAGAGCAAATAAAACCCAAAACAAGTGAAAGGAAGGAAATAATGAATGTTAGAGTGAAATGAAATGAAAAATGAGCAGCAATATTTAGAAAATCCAAGAATCTAAAAATTGGTTATTTGACAAGATCAACAAAAACTGATAAATCTTTAGCTAGAGAGACCAAGATAGTAATAAAGAGGATTATATGTGAATACTATGAGGTACTGTATGAGGCCTGACAGTTAAGTGTACAAATTCATTTTAGAAAAAGTGCCATCTATCTCATTGCTGAATATCATTACAGTCACCTTCAAGGTACTCCCTTTGGAAAGCTATGCACCCATGCTAGTGCCTAGTCCACCCTTCAGAGCAATCTTGGAACCACCATACTTTTCTCCATTGTGGCTGTACTAATTTGTATTCTCACCAATAGTGTATAAGAGTTTACCTTTCTCCACATCCTTTTCAGAATTTATCCCTTATCTTTTTTGATAATAGTCATTATAACTGGGGTGAGGTAAGGACTCACTGTCATTTTGATTTGCATCCCCCTAATGATTAGTGATGTTAAGATTTTTTTATATAACCATTGACCATTTGAATGTCTTATTTTGAGAGATGTCAATCCAGGTTTTTTGCCCATTTTTTAAAAAGAGATTATTTGGGATTTCCTTGGTATTAAATTGAGTTCCTTATTTCATCTCAAGATTAATCCCTTGCCAGATGTATAGTTTATAAATATTTCCTCCTATTCTGTAGGTTTTCTCTTCACTCAGTTGATTATTTCCTTTGCCATGTAGAAATGTTTTAGTTTCCGGGGATTCCATTTGTCTGTTTTTGCTTCTGTTGCCTATGCTTTTGAGTTCTCATCCAGATAACCCTTGGCTAGACAATGTCATGGAAAATTTCCTCTACATTTTCTTCTAGGAGTTTTATAGTTTGGGGTTTTATATTTAACTCTTTAAAACATTTTGAGCTGATTATTGTACAGTGAGAGACGGGGTCTAGTCTCATTCTTCTATGTGTGGATATCCACTTTTCCCGGCACCATTTCTTGAAGAGACAAGTAGGATTCATCCCTGAAATGCAAAAATGGTTCAATATAATCAAATCAGCAAATATGATAAATGTATACCACATTAACAGAATCAAGGACACAACCCTCATGATTATTTCAATAAATACAGCAAAAGTATTTGAGCATTTAGCTTCTCCTCATGACAAAAACTCTCAACAAATCAAATACAGAAAGAATTTACCTCAACATAATTAAGACCATAGCAAAACATACTTAAGTAGAAAGCTTTTTATCTAAAATCAGCAATAAGACAATGATGGCCACTTTTATTCAACATATTACTAGAAGTCTTAGCCAGAACAATTAGACAAGCGAAAGGAATGAGTGGCATCTAAACTGGAAAGAAGGAAATCAAAGTGTCCCTGTTTGCAGATGACATATATATATACATATATGTGTGTACATGTATATGACATATAAGATATATATACATATATACACACATATATACACATACATATACACATATATGTGTCTGTGTCCCTGAAGACTCCACCACAAAACTGTTAAAATTAATAAACAGAATAAGAAAAGTGGCAGAATACAAAATCAACATACAAAAGTCAGTAGCATTTCTATATACCAATAATGATTTACCTGAAAAAGAAAATCAAGAAAGCAATCCCATTTATAATATCTACAAAAGAAAAATCTAGAAATAAATTTAACCAAGGAGGGAAAAGATATCCAGAAAGAAAACTATAAAACATTAATGAAAGAAATTGAAGATGATGCAAATAAATAGAAAGATATCCTGTGTTTATGGATTGGAAAAGTTAATATTGTTAAACTGTGCATACTACTCAAAGTGATCTACACATTCTATGCAATGACTACCAAAATACCAATAACAAATTTCACTGAAATAGAAAACACAATCCTAATATTTATATGGAGCCACAAAAGACCCTGAATAAGCACAGCAATGTTGAGCAAAAAGAACAAATCTGGAAGCATCACACTACCTGACTTCAACATATACTACAAAGCTATATTAATCAAAACAGCATGGTGCTGGCATGTAAGTAGACACATGGACCAATGTAGCAAAATAGAGAACCCAGAAATAAACTGGTGCACTTATAGCAAACTGATTTTTAATAATTCCAGAATACACATTAGAGAAAGAACAGTCCTTTTTCCAGCACTACAAAATAGTGCTGGAAAAAAATAGAGAACCCTTGGATTTTTTCTAAGTATATCAAACTAAACTGATTACTTTTTCTCTAAAACCATCTTCTGTGTTCTCTATCTTGATTAAGATCATGTATTCTGTTTTTAACTTATCTCTTCAGCCTTGTTTACCATCTCTCTCCCTTTTACATTGACTTTCTTCTAGTTCCTGGAACTCGATTTTGTATTTGCTGATTTTGGAGGGATTATGATTTTGTTTTTTGTTTTATTTTGTTTTGGTTGTTGTTGTTTTGAAATATTCTCCATCAATCTCCCAAAATGATTGGCTCCTTCTCACTTTTTATGTTTCAGTTTAAAAAATACTCCCTCAGATCTTCTCTGATCATTGTATCTAGTGACACATCTCCATATGCAATAACTCTCATGTTCTTCATAGTGTTTATCAGTATATTATCATATACTTTATTTATATACTTGTTTAATGTCTTTCTTCACTAAGCTCATGAGAGGATGTGACTTCAGGTGTCTTATGATCTCTGTACCTTCACTATCTAATACAAGTATAATGCCTTAATATTTGTTGAATGAATAACTGACTGAATCAATTAATAAAGCAAGCACTCAATCTGTTTCTGAAAATATGAGTTCAAAAGGAATGTTCTTCCCTTGGTGCTACTGTGGCAGGATTGTTTTTTACTTTACCCATTTTCTTAGGGTCTGTTACATGCAAAGGTTCAAGCAACAGAAAGAGGACACTTTTTTTTTTTTTTTTTTGCAGTTTTTGGCCAGGGGCCGGGTTTGAACCCACCACTTCCAGTATATGGGGCTGGTTCCCTACTCCTTTGAGCCACAGGTGCCACCCACAAGAGGACACTCTTGCCTTAGCTTATATGAAATATATTGAGGGGCCTATTTTCGGAGTGCAGAAGTTGTAATTATCACATATCTATCCTTTCTTCAGGAACCAATCTCCATACTCCAGCTCCTCCATGAAAATAGAATGGTTAGAATTGAAAGGAAGAGAGCAGTCTGTTTAAGAGGGAAGACCAGGGGTTAGGCTAAAGTATCCCAAAACCAAGGCCATGAAGGAAGAAAAGAAAAAAGAAGTCCAAAAGGGAAATCTTGTTCCCTAGCATATGAATGAGTTACATCATTATCTATGTACTTGCAAAATCTATAATCTTAGATTCATCTAGAATCCTTTCTTTCTTTTTTATTTTATTTGAGACACAGTCTCACTATGTTGCCCTCGATAGAGTGCTGTAGCATCACAGCTCACAGCAACCTCAAACTCTTGGGCTTAAGTGATTCTCTTGCTTCAGCCTCCCAAGTAGCTGAGACTACAGGCGCCCACCACAATGCCCGGCTATTTTTTGGTTGTAGTTGTCATTGTTCTTTGGCAGGCCCCAGCTGGATTTGAACCCGCCAGCTCTGGTGTGTGTGGCTGGCACCCTAGCCTCTGAGCTACAGGCGCTAAGCCTATAATCCTTTCTTAAATGTCCTTCCTTCCTTTTAAAACTATTTTTATTATTATTTTTTTGCAACTTTTTGGCCAGGGCCGGGTTTGAACCCACCAGCTCCAGTATATGGGGCCAAAGCCCTACTCCTTGAGCCACAGGTGCTGCCCCACTTTCTTAATTATTATTAAAAGCTAAAAGTTATAATCTGTTCTAGTTGCGAAATTTTTCTTCCCACTCAATTCAACTCACTGTCTGCTATCATATATTTTGCCTATAGGTCACTTACAGCAAACATTGTGGTGGCATTTTAAATACTATGTTGGCATCAGTTTAACTCTCTCCCATTAGTCATTCATAATGTAGCTAGAGTGATCCTCCCAAGTATACATCTGGCCATGTCTTCTCTCTCCTTCAAGTACCTGCACAACTCCTTGTAGCCTATTGGGAAAATCCTTTATTTCTTAGGCAATTTGGATATTTAATGCTACTGCCTCAACTTCTTTCTCATTTGAAGTCCAGTAATACCATTAATTCCCTTACCATTCCATGTGCTCACATGCTTTTTGCCGTTGCTATGTTATGTATTTGCTAAGAATGACCTTCTTTCACATACTAATGATGGCCTCATCTTCTGAGTATCATCTACTTTTATGAATCCTGCTCTTGTCCACTCTGAACAGGAGTAAAAGTGCTCACCTCTGGCTTCACTCAATGCCTATTTTTGTTCCACTAATGTGCATATTTCTTATTTTAAAACTTACACTATAAACTATTGTTCTCTCTCTGTTTCCCTGAATACATTGTGGGCTCTCTGTTTGTGCCGTCTGTATGTCAAAATTATGCAATTCATTATTAAAACTATATTTAATATATAGGAAAGACATACAGTGGAAATCTTAAAAATAGGCCAGCTTGGTGGCTCACACCTATAATCCTAACACTCTGGGAGGCCAAGGCGGGACTGCCTGAGCTCACAGGTTCGAGACCAGTCTGAGTCAGAGCAAGACCTCATCTCTAAAAATAGTGCATTGTGGCAGGCACCTGTAGTCCCAGCTACTTGGGAAGCTGAGGCAAGAGAAATGTTTGAGCCCAAGAGTTTGAGGTTGCTGTGAGCTGTGATGCC
>NW_003852585.1:855300-866878 GCF_000181295.1 Otolemur garnettii
ACATACACTCAACCTGGCAGGTTCAAGCCCGGCCTAGACCTGCTAAATAACAATGACAACTGCAACCAAAAAAAATAGCTGGGTGTTGTGGTGGGCACCTGTAGTCCCAGCTGCTTGGGAGGCTGAGGCAAGAGAATTGTTTGAGCCCAAGAGTTTGAGGTTGCTGTGAGCTGTGATGCCAGAGCACTCAACTGAGGGTGACAAAGTGAGACTCTGTCTCAAAAAAAAAAAAATCTTAAAAATACCTAAAGTTCAACAGGTTTTGTGTTTGAATACATACACAAAATGTTGTTGCTGGAAAATATAATTGTGAGTTTCAATAATCAAAATGTTTTATTGATGCCAAATTTTTAAAAGGTATCTATTAATTACAGTTGGAATTATTTGTCAAACTAGAAGCATAGATGTCAGTGTATTGAAATGACTGAGACCATATACAGGGCAAATTACATGAAAAAGTTAAATTTCATGTGACATTTTCTTTTGCAGCTTACGAGAGTGTAAATACAAAAAAATGCTATAAAGTTATGTATATATTTAATGATGTCTATAAGAATTTTGCCATGACTGAAGAATTTGGGGGGCATGTTACCCATTATAAGCATACCGAGAATTGGTTTACTTAGGTTTGTGGAAAAAAATCTTAAAAAGTATAACATAAGAAGATCACAATTAGTACCTGTGAGTAGTTGTCAATTAGACTTGTTAAAATGTGCATCCAATGTGCAAAGTTTTACAGGGATTCAGACTTTACATTTGTTCATTAGCAGATCCACCAAGAATTATTTGCTTTGTATTATAAGGCTTAAAAAGAGAATTTTATGAGCATAGTAATTGCCATTCCCTCACCCCCCAAATGGCTTGAACAACAGACAGTTCAAAATTAGAGGAAAAGGGGTGTATAGCATGATGGCCAGCTTCATTTTATGAATCCAGGTGCCTGAGGGAAGACAAGATACTTAGCTCAAATGTAAAATCCACTATACAGATTCAATCATGTCTGGAGAAGAATCAACTCATTTCTTTAAGATACTGACTAAAAGTAAATTACTCACCTCATTCTCCCTTTCATGTTCTTCACAGCATTTATCAGTATTTGTTAAATACTATTTTCCTTACTTATACACCCTGTTAAAGTTAACCTATAAAATTTTGTACTTTGGCGCTAGAATTCCAAACATAAGACTTTACATTAACTTTGGTGCAGAAGAAAATATGTTAGGTGTCTGATGTGCACATCAAAATAACAAATAAGTTATGAAGGGAAATTATAATCATTGATTATTGTTACTTTTAATTTGAATATTTTTCATTTTTAGTGTAAAGTATCACTAGTATGAACTTTTGCTTTATTATCTCATATGCTCACACTTTAATTAAATAAAATTGCATAACTTTTTCGGTAGTTTATTTTTCTTACAATTAGCTTGATTTGTTCATTTAAGTTACCTCTCGAGGGCTGGGTTTCCTGGCTCACACTGGTAATCCTAGCACTCTGGTAGGCCAAAGGCAGGTGGATTGCTTGAGCTCACAAGTTGGAGATCAGCCTGACCAAGAGCAGAACCCTGCCTCGAAAAAATAGCTGGGTGTAGTGGTAGGCACCTCTAGTCCCAGCTACTCAGGAGGCTGAGGCAAGAGAACAGCTTGAGCCCAAGAGTTTAAGGTTGCTGTGAATTATGACAAAGGGTGACAAAATAATACTTTGTCAAGAAAAAAAAATTTAATGTCTCTCTCAATCTCCTGCAGGCATCCGAGTTTGTAACATTTGTACAAGATAATATCGTTAGCTATTTTTCCGCCTGCCTCTACTATCTACCCTTCAAGAGAAGGAAAGGTTTATTGGATGTTTAGAAGACTGTCACTGAAGAAAAAGACTTCTTTGGGTTAATTTCATTTCTGTTTACTCAGCATATACTATAGTAGTTATTCAATGAATGTTGATTAGATATATGGATGTATGGATGGACTTCAGTTGAAGACAGAACATATATCAAGAACTCTTAGAGGACAGAAGTTCCATTTAAATCCGATTTGAGTTTAGTATTGAGGATACTCATTCTCCTTTCCCTTCGACTTCTTGTTGACTCTTCTCTGCCTTAGATGCCTATACAACAGCTGAAGTAGTTTATTCTTGGACTCTTGGGAAGAACAAGTCTGTGGAAGTGGCACAGGACGGCTCCCGCCTGAACCAGTATGACCTGCTGGGCCATGTTGTTGGGACTGAGATAATCCGTTCTAGCACAGGTACTTACTTATTTTATTTAACCCACATTCCAGTCACTGTTCTAGGTGTTTATAACTTATATAATATTTTAAAAATATTGGAACAAAGGTATCATGAGGAAACTGAAGTTCGGTAATTTGCCCCATGTTGCAGTTACACAATGACAGAACCAGAATCTGATCCCAGGCAGATTGGCTTCCAAGACCATCGTCCTGCCTTAACCATTATCCTCTGCTGTCTCTTGGGGAGTGGGGGCAGAAGATCAAGGTGATTAATGATTAGTATGGAAGGAGGTTAAAAAGGCTACAGGGAGATAGGAGAGAATTCTTTCTAGACAAGAAAGTGGAAAGGGACCTGAAGGGAAAAGGAGGAATTTTGAGAGTGTGACTTAGTTAACCAAGCATGTGCTGTTCCTGGAAAATAGAACTTCTAGCCTGTGAGCCATGACCTCTAAGCCCTAAATGATCCCCCCATAAAACAAAGATAAGGATCCCTATCACAGAACAATGCACATTGTAATGCTACAAACATCACAAGACTAACAGACCATACCATCACTAGTAAAAAAAAAAACAGTCAATAATTATTGATACAGAATAACGAAATTTGGATTTATGTGACAACTGAGGTAATTCACACCCAGTGGAACTAGGACAGCACCTCTGGAAGCCTAAGAGGAAGCAATAGGAATTCTTACAGATGAATAGGAGGAATTGGGATGAAAGTATTAGTGAGTATTGCCTCTGTGAGAGATCTCCTCTCACTTATAAGGAGGACCCTTTCCCACTCTCCTGGTAAAGTCTATGCTTATCTATGCTTTTCTTTAAATAAAATTCTTATCTATGCTTTACTTAAAATAAAAATTACACTTCTTTCTTTGCTACACTGGCGTCCCAGCTGCCTCATTTGCACACTCCTCCAGTATCCTGCTCTTCCTTTGACTCAGCCGAACTTGCTAGTTCTGCTGGATGAATGGAGCCAGTCCACTGAACAGCTCAGAAGTGAACTCTCAACCTCTAACAATTAGAGCAGAAAAGGGAAAGCAGAGGGAGGCCATGCTGGGGGGGAAGAGATGAAATTTGATCCTAAAGGTTTTATCACGACATTTCCTCAACTCATTTCCTTAATAAAGACAATGCTGAGGTGGCACACCTCAGGAAAGGTTAGGTACACACCCAGAGATCCAAGGAGTAGCTATGGAACTGTTTTCTTAAATGGATAATCTATTGAAAGGTGTAAATGTTAGTGCCCAGGGATGGGGCTGCAGAGATGTTCAGGCCAGGTTTATTGAAAGGGGAGGGGTGATCTGCCTGGGCAGTGCAAAGGTGGCATCTGTGCCCCAGGGGCAGTTAGAGACCACTTTTATATGGAGCTATACAGGGGTGGGCACATGCCACAGCTTGCCTGGAAGGTTAGGGTCTTTTTGTATGAACTTCTGGGGGGTGAGACTAGCCAGATCCTTTCTATCTTTGTCTTCAGAAGAGAAAAGGGGATGGAGGAGGGGAAAGTGTCTGTGTGTAGCTATGTTAGCACCCCTCAACACCTACCTCAGAACAAAGCTAGTTTGGCAAAACCTGCCGGGTCTTATCAATGGCTATCATTGGATATTAACAAATGGAACCAGAGACTTGAATTCTACATCCTTCAGCTCTGCCCCTTTAGAAACTGATCAGTTCACCTGAACTGAGGCAGAAGGTACCCTGAATCCCAACTAACCTCAGGGTATTTGTCAAAATGCAATATAGACTGGGCACCGTATGTCATGTAACATTTTTTGCTATGAAATGATGGGAGCTTTCAACATGAACTTTCATAGTGTCTCTGTGAAATCACTCTTATAAATGAAGGATATTGGTGTGCTCTTTTGTTCATAAGCTGTTTGTTCCCATGTCACTATATGTCATCTTGAATGCCCCCTGTTCTCCCTCCACCCTAGGACCAGGACAGCATACCTGGAAAAAGAGCAGCCTTTGAAATGGATTTGAAAAATGAACACGGTTTAGAGATCTGGGATGAGTGTGAGGAAAGGTGTCAAAAGTTCAAAGACAGGAGAGAGCACAGCCTGTTGGGGAAGCTGCAAACTGTTCAGAATAAGACATCAAAGGAATAAGTATAGTGAGTGTAGGACTGCAGAAGGGGTGCTGGGGATGCTCTTCTCAGCTGGGGCTCTGGGGTCACGGCTGGCAGATCTCAACAGCAGGACCAGGCTGGGCAGCACAGGCAGGCAGGGCGTGCCTGGCCTGAGTCTGAAGAGTCTCCTCCCTCCCCTGGGGGAAGAGTTGGCTGCTGAGGCCATGAGGCCAGCCTTGGAGGAAGCAGTAGAGGTTGCCTGGCGCTGGATTTGAGCCTGTGAGCAGGGCATTGTCCTTGTCCTTTGGGCTATTTCATTCTCTCCGCAGATCCATCTCTCTGCAGCCAGATTGGCGGTGGGGTTGGGAGGGTGGTGAAAGTCTCCCAACCTGGTCACTGGTTCTGCCACCTCAAGCAGTGAGACAGGTGTCCGCAGGCCTCAAATGACCTCCTGTCCTTCATCTGTCTTACTATGCCTTATAGGGCAAAGGGAAACTTTCCCTATACCCTAAAAGTTCTCTGAAACATCAACTCATACTTATGGCAGATTAATAAGAGAAAGGTTTATTTACCAGGTGCACGGGGAGAATCACAGAGTGATTACCCAATACCCTAATGAAATCCAGACATTTTTACACCTATCTTTTTGGAGAGAAAGAGGAAATGAGGAGTTCAGGTAATTCTATTTAGGGGTGACTTATGGTGCTAGGGAGGACAAATGGGTGGGGGAAACAGATTGACTTGTAAATGATCCTCTTTGTTAATTAATTAATCTGAGGGACAGGTATTATATTCAAATGATTTAAGCCAGGTCCAGTTGCATTCTTGATTTTGTTTTCTACACCATATTGAGATAACAGGGAGAGGAAGGGAAGTTAATTGTGCTTTTTTAAATTTCGGATTGATACCAGGGTTCAAATGATTAGGTTACATTGTTTGCATTTGTTAGGCAAAGTTCAGGTTGTAGTTAAGCCCTGCACCAGGGGGGTGTGCTATATACCCTTACAGTGTGCACATTAGGTGAGGGCACACCAATATCCCTCCCTTCTCGCCTTCACTTGAATTTAATTTTGTTTTTCTCTCTTTTGGGCACGTAGTTGTTTATCTATTGGTTTTTCATATTAGTATTGAATACGTTGGATACTTGCTTTTCCATTCCTGTGATACTTTACTAAGGAGGATGTGTTTCAGTTCCATCCAGGTAAATACAAAAGATGTAAAGTCTTCATCTTGTGTACAGCTGAATAATATTTCACAGTATACATATTCCATAGTTTGGTAATTCATTTCTGGGTTGATGGGCACTTGGTTGTTCTTCTGACCTTTTGATTGGTCAGTTTTATTTATGCAAATAGAGGGAACACCCCCTTGCCTTCAATGCTTTTTTTTTTTTGGAATGGTTTTTAATTCAAAATATTATACCGAGGAGTCATATTTTGAGGTGAAATTTCTGAGCTCTTTCAGTCCCGTAAGCGTTAGAACAGAGAAGTTAGCTAGCATCCTACTTCCAGGGGAGCTGCTCCACCACACTGCTGTTGCCCTGCAGCTACTGCTCTGATCTCTCTTTCTGATCAGGCCCTAAGAGTACCCACTGTACTCTGCTCCCTTCCCCACTCCTTTGTGGGAGGCCGGGGGAAGAGATTAAAATCAAGGCTGCAGGCCTGTCTCCTCCCCTGCTGGGATTTCTACCCCTAGGGAAAGAGCTCTCTGCCTCTGTCCTCTCTCCTCACCTCCCTGTCCCTCCTGGGCACTGCTGCCTGGCATTATCTCTTGAAATCAATCATTGGTTACCCGAGCAGCCAGCTCCCTTTGCATTTGGTTTAGAGCAGTGTTTGTTTCATCTTTATCACATGGACAATACATGTTCAGGATGGGGAAATTAGAAATATGCAAAGGGGTAAATATTGGAAATTAAAATACTCTTTGATTCCACCATCTAGAACAGTCTTCTTATAATATTTTGGTACATTAACTGATTATTGTACATTTTGGTATTCAAGAAGGTTCCATTTTCATATTTTATATAAATAGTTTTGTATAAATGGAACCATTTATAAACAGGAATAATATTGATGCCATTTTATAAGCTGTTTCTTATTTAATTTTATATTCTAAACACACTTTCATATCACTAAACGTACTGGATCAAAATAAAATGGACACAGAATTTACTAACAATATGTTACCAATTAGAATGCATACACATTCATCGTTACCTGTTTTGGTTATTTTAAATTAACAAAAATTAAAAGTAAACAGCCTTCCCGTAAAGCCAGAACATTCTTGATATTGATGTAATTTATGATGTTACTGGGAAGTGCAGCATCTCATCATGAAACTTAGTGAAATAATATCTTTATTTGTAGTGTCCTCATGTATATGAATCACAACCTGTTTAACCAATTACCTGCTATTATGTTCTGTGGTTTAACGCTATAAAAAAAAAAAACTGTGAAGATCCTCCTTTTTCATATAATATTTTTCTCCTGTGTAATTATCTGCTTAGGATACAGACAGAATATTAAGATTGCTATTTCAGAAAGTAGACACAGTTAAAAATTGTTAATACATATTGACAAACCACTATTCTGAAAGGTTAAACAATTCACACTCCCATTATCAGTGTATGAGCATGCAGGTTTTCCCTCACCCTTGGCAACACAGCTATTATGGGTTGAACTGTGTCCTCTGAAAAGATGTTGAAGTCCTAACCCCCAGCACCTCAGAACGTGACCTTACTTGAGAATAGCATAGTTGCAAATGTCATTGTTTAAGATTAAGTCATAATTGTAATAGGGAGGGCCCTAATCCAATATAACAATGTAACTGATATCCTTATTAAAGGGAGGAATTTGGTCTCTCTCTCTCTCACACATACACACACATACACACATGCATGTGCATGCACACACAGAGAACAGCATGTGAACATGAAGGCAGAGTTTGGGGTGGTGGATACTTCTAAGTGAAATAAAGCCAAAGATCACCAGCAAAGAACTTGAAGCTCGGAAGAGGCAAAGGATTTCCCTGCATGTTTCTGAGGGGGCATGGCCCTGCTGACACTGCAGTTTAAGACTCCAACCCTCTCGACCTAACAAACACAATCAATGTAACCTAAGTCTTTGCACCATCAGTGAATCCAAACAATAAAAATAAAAAGACTCCTAGCCTCTGAAACTAGAAGACAATACATTTGTTTTGTTTCTATTCATTCAGTCTGCGGTGCTTTGTCATGACCGCCCTTGCAAATTCCAGAGGATGATGTCATTTTTTTCTTACTATTGATCGAAGTGATATATAGACACGATGGTGAATTAACAATGATCCATTTTTTAGCATGTAGTATGTTCCACTCGTTGCCCTGAGGACATGTATTAACTCATTTGAACTTTGAACAACACTCTGAGGTGAGCAGTGTTATTATCCCAGGTTGGTAGATAAGGAAATCAAGGTTTAGACAGATTAATTTTCCCATGGTCACACAGTTGATAAGTGGTAGATTGGCATTTGGAAACAAGGGTGGCAATCTGGCTCCAGAGTCTACACTCATAATCACAACATGAACTTCTCCTATTTTACTTTCCTTTGGAGGGAGCAAGGAAGGGAAAGGAGGAAGGAAAGAAGGGGAAAAAAGAAAGGAGAGAAAAAGAAAACAGTCAAATCATAGAAAGGTTTATACTGAAAAGTAGCCTTTCCCATTTTAACCACTTATGTTTTACTTCTGGGTCTCTCCCATTCTATATAATAAGCTTATATCACTATTTATTTATTTTTACCTGAGGAATAAAAATAAAGTCCTAAGCTCCCCACCTACTGAACAAACATCTAGAGCAGCAGTTCTCAACCTGTAGGTCACAACTCACAGGAACTGTGTTAAAGGGATGTGGCATTAGGAAGGTTGAGAACCACTGCTCTAGGGAAATCTTAAAATTGAGTTCCTGGTCATGAGGGGAGGTCAGACATGCCTTGTTAACCATGGAGTGGTTCTAACCAGACTACAGAGTATGTGTATACACAGTAAGGGCTTCTTATGTTCTCTGCTTCACCTATCAACACAAGAGGGTGACCATTTTTGTGCATGAGACCTATGAAGGGGCATAAAGCTCAATTGCCAGGACATGTTTCTCCTTTCATGGATAGTCATGACTCTTTTTATTGCTTGTTAAATTAGTATGTTAGGTCACTCTGCTCAGCATAAACTCCTGTTCCCGTTGTCCCTCCCTGGAAATACATGCTCTCAGCTTCACCCAAGGCTATAGCTTCTTAGCCTTCCAGAATACCACCTTGCAAGCTGAAACTCATTTTGAGAAATAAAACTCTCCTTTCCAAATGTATTAACCTTATCATCTATTCAGTTGATATACATGTAGAGATAAAATATAGATTCCTACTCTGAAGCATATGAGTACTTAGCTTACTTGGATTATCCCTTACCTGTTTTTCCCTCCGCCTGCTCTTTCCAAGTCTTCAAGAGCTGGATAGAATAGTTACTTGTACTTCTTGTTCTATCAACCCTTCTATCATCATAACCTCATCTTTTTTTCCACTTCTGCCAGCTAAAATTTGCTTTCATTGTCAAAACAGAGTAAAACGTGCATTTATTTCTTGTGGTAGGCAGAATAATGGCCTCCAATTATGTCCACATTTTACTCCCCCAGACCTGTGAGCACATGTATGGTAGCTTACATGGCAAGGGGGAGGTAATGTTCCTGATCAGCTGATTTGAAAGTAAAGAAATTGTCTTGGATCATCCACGTGGGCCCAATGTAACCATGAATGTCCTTATAAAAGATGTTCTATGTTTCTGTTGGTTTTAAAGATGAAAAAGGAGGCCACAAGCCAAGAAATGCAGGTAGCGTCCAGAAGCTGGAAAAGGCAAGGAAATGTGTTCTTCTCTAAAGCTACCAGAAAAGAATACAGCCCCACCCACACACTGATTTTAGCACAGTGAAATCCATGTTAGACTTCTGACCTCCAGAAGTATAAGAATATACATTTGTTGTGTATTATGCTACTGAGTTTATGGTAATTTGTTAAAGTACCAATGATAAGAAAGTAATACAATTTTATACCTATGATTAAGTCTTTAGTACTTTCTGTATACATTGATTTTAAAAGTTGAAAACCAGCAAGGGACACTAACTTGTATTATTATCATGGTGTAAATATTGTCCTTTGTTGGTATCACGTTTCTTCCCTAGGGATCTACCACCCACTTAAATTACCCTAGGTTTTTTTTTTTATTCAGAAACCCTTTAATATCTTCTAGAAAAAGGAACTCTGGTTATGTTTCCTAAGGCTGTGATGGTAAATATCTTGTTACAGTCATTGTGCCTATAGAGGTAGAGCTAGCAGCTGTTCTCTGCACAGATCTTCAGTTACCATCCATATTTTCTGTCCACCTTTTTGAAAACATCCTCCCCAATTATCTCTGTTGCCTCCAGGTTTGGGTCTTCTCTGTGTGCAGCTGACAGGGAACCTCCCTGGTCAGCTGAGCCTCATTTGCCTCCCATCCCTGTTGAGGCTTGCTTCGCTGTTTGGCTCCCTCTACTGGTGGGGGGTTTTAAATTCCACAATTTTGTTGAGTTCTTTCATTCACTGATATCTCTGTAGTTGCCTCCTTACTTTTAGGTTTATTTGATTTTACTGTTTTTGCTGGCACATAATGGAGTAAGAGAAAGGAAGTAAATGTGTGTGCTTAGTCTGTTATTATGAACTAGAAGTCCTGACATTTTATCTACATATTTTAAGACTATCATTGTTTCTATTTAAAAGAATTTATTTCTGGCTTGGTGCCCATAGCACAGTGGTTATGTTGCCAGCCACATGCACCAAGACTGGTGGGTTCAAACCTAGCCTGGGCCTGCTAAACAACAATGACAATTACAACAAAAAAATAGCCGGGCATTGTGGCAGGCACCTCTAGTCCCAGCTACTTGAGAGGCTAAAGCAAGAGAATTGTTTAAGCCCAAGAATTTGAAGTTACGGTGAGCTGTGACAACATGGCACTCTACCAAGGGTGAAATAGTGAGACTCTGTCTCAAAAAAAAAAAAAATTATTTCTCAAACGTATCTGGAATTTGTTGTGGTTTACACTATTGTATCCTATTGTACTGATAACAATTAATGAATAATCTAGTCTTTCCTGATTGATCTGAAATGCTGCTGTTATCATATACTAAATTCATATGTGTATATACACATGTACTCATGTACACTTAAGTCCGTGTCTGGATTTATTATTCTCTTTCTTTGTTCTCTATTCTTTGTCTATAATACATTATCTTAATTATCATAGATAAATATGTTCAACTACTTTTGAAACTAGCATATATAAAATATAATATATAGACATATGCATAATATTTCTGGGAAGATACAACAGATGCTATTACCTTTAGTTACCTAAAGGGAGGAGAAATGAGATGGGTGATTTGGGGACACATGTGGGAGGGAGATGTTTCGCTACATCCCATTTTATACCTATTAATTTAGGTACTATAGGAACATTAGTGGGTCACACATACATATATTGATTTTATTGTGACTGTTCTCCTTCACACAGGCTCCAGTATATGCATGGGAAGCTGGGCCAGGTAAAGGCCTCAAAATCCATGGATGTTCTATTTGGTATGACAGGATCTCTCTCCAAATGCTGTCAGGCCTCAGTATAAAGTTGCTCCAAGCAGAAGCCTTCTGCTCTTTGCTCCATATTCAAACATGTATTAAACAAATGAATGAAATTCCTCAACATCTGTGAGCAGTTGTTGAACTGTGGGGGTAAGGGGAAACTTCCTCTTTCCCCCAAAAGATCAACTCACAATTAAGGCAGATTAATAAGGTGAAGAGGTTTATTTGCCATATTCATAGGGAGCATCACAGAGTGCTTACTCAGTATCCTAGTGGGAGCCTGATATTTTTATACCCTCCCTTTTAGAGGGGAGAGAGAGGTGAGGACTATAGGTAATTCTGTTGCTAGGGAAGATGAATAGATACTTGGGAGAATGAATAGATGGGGAGAAATAGATTGAGTTATAAATTGACCCGAGAGACAGGTATGATGTTTAAAATGATTAGGACAAAGTCTGGTTAACAGTCTTGATTTTCTTTTCTGCAATATAGTGAAATAGTAGGGAGGGGAAGAGAAGTTGATTGTTCTTTTGATAGGTCTAGTCTGGTTATGCTGATAGAAGCAAAGACACTTCTAAGGGCATGTTGATCTCCAAGGGCCTATAGTTACAAATACTCTTTATTCCACGGAGTAATATTTTGGAGTAAAATTTC
>NW_003852585.1:866898-941487 GCF_000181295.1 Otolemur garnettii
GCTGGGGCAGGGTTTAAACCCACCACCTGTGGTATATGGGGCCAGTGCCCTACTCCTTTGAGCCACAGACGCCACCCATTCCATTCCTTTTTTTCCTCTTAGTCAATACATTATTATATGAATTTTCTGAAAGGGTAGTTAGGATGCATAACCTCACTTTTCCATCTTTCCTAAAAATGTAATCGTTGGTTCAAATAGCAGTTCTTCTCATTGTATATATTATCTCTGTAGATGTGTGGTGTATGTAAGGAAAGACAATGCAGAAAACAGGAGCGTGAAAGAAACACAAAGAGAAACCAGAGAGATGGACATAGAAAGAAGAAAGGAGGCAAGATAAAGAACAAGAAACAGTTATAGAGAAATGGAAAATTACCAAAGATGGGTTTGAGAAAATGTATTCACTTACTTTGTATAATGAGTTAATTTGCCAAGCTATTTAAAAAACCCTCTTGTGTGTTTCACAGTCTTAGAAACTAGCTAAGTTGTGAATGTGTTTTACGTTGTATCCTCAAATATTTCACACTTAACACAGATGGAGCTTATAAGGCTGGAATGCCAAGGAAGGGGAAAATTCCCAAACCATTTAAAGGGTCATCCTTCAAAATAAATGCAGAGAGAGGCAAGAATAGAGGCAAGGAGGGAGGGAAAGTAACAGTCTACTTTAGGAAAATATATTCAGTTATATAAAGTATCAATTAGCTAAATTGTTCCGTATTTCTGATCCATAGACAACTAATTTGTGAATACATATGCATTATATGTTTTATATCGTACCCTTGAATATTTCATACACAACACAGATGGTACTTAATGAGCTTAATAAGCTGGGGCAGGAGGGTGGAAATAGGATGGGGAAGTTGGGAAAATCTTCCAATCTGATTAAAGCTTCAATTTTCACTTTGGCAGAGAAAAAAGATGTAGAGAAATACAAAATATCAGAGTAGTATTTAGGAAAACCTATTTAGTTAATTGACACAATGAGTTAATCTGCTAATCTTTGTAAAAGTCCACTAGTAATTTTGCCCATAGAAATGATTTAGACTGTGAATACCTGTGAATATGCACAAGTGGCTTTCTATTGTCCCTTTGACTATTTTACACTGAATCCAGATACATCTACAAATACAAGGACAGAAACAGGGTAAATCTTCCCAACACAGTGAAAGACTTCAGTTTTCACTAAGGAGAATTCTCTTTGCATCTTTGAAAGAGAGACAGCAAGACAAAAAGAGAAGGAGAGTAGTAAAGAAAATCAACTTGTTCAATATGTTTGAAATAGTTATTCAAACAAATGCTTAATTTCCTCAGCTTTTGAAAAGTCCATTTACTTTGCCTTTCAGATCCAGAGTATAACTTGTTTATAAATAACATTTATTTCATGTTTTATATATTAAATATTTTCCGTGATCAGAAATAAGATTAATAGGTAGAGGTTCAAGAGTATGGGACTAAGAAGGGAAGGGGGAGAATTGTTCAAGCTAATCAAAGTCTAACTCTCATGAAAAAATAAATTCTCAATGCCTTCTCAGTGGGTAGAGAGTGAAGGGAAGGGGAAGGAGAGAGATGAATAGACATGGACATACACAGGAGAGAAAGAGAAAAAAGGAAAAGACTGAAAAAGAAGCAGAAAGAAAGAAAAAAGGTAGAAATTCCAAAGTTGTAACAAGGAAAAACATTTCGTAGTTTTGTGTAGATCCTTTGCTACATTAAAAATAAGCCTACTTGTATTTTTCATGTTCACATAAACAAGCTGGGATGTGAATACACACACAATATGGATTGTATATTGAGCTATGGATGACCAGATGGTGCTTCCTAGGCTTAGGTACAAGAGAGTGGGTAGGGTAGAAAGTGGGAAATTGCCTCATTTGGGAATTCTGCCAAAAACATATGTAGGTGGAGGAAGAGGGGTGAAAAATAAGAAGCTCTGACAAGAGAAGTATTAGAGTGGTCAGACTGCAAAGGTCCTTATGGACTATTTTCTTTGAAAGATGGCAAACCATTGGAGGATCCTGAACATAAGAGAGACATCATCTGACTTATGTTTTAATAAAGTCATTTTAGCTGTTGTACTGTGAATACATTAAAGAGGGGCAAAGGCAGGAGCAAGAAGACCAGTTCAAAAGCTATTAGAGTACTCTAGGTGAGAGATGATAGTGGCTTAGACTAGACTAGTAGTAATGGACATGGCGAGAAGTGGTCAAATAGCAGATATATTTATTTTGAAGGAAGAACTGAAGGAGTTTGCTGATTGATTGATTCTGTGTATATGCATGTGTGTGTATGTGTCGTGCACAAGTAAGAGAAGACAATGAGGAGGGAGAAGGAGAGAGAGAAGGAGAAGCACAAGCACCAGAGAGCTACCATTTACTGATTTGTTGAGATGAGAAAACCTGTTGGAGGAGCCCATTTAGAGGAGATAAGGGATGGGGAGAGTGAAAGTCAAGGTTTGGACGTGTTAGATCAGGATGCCTATTAGATCTCCAAGTAGAGGCCTCTAACTGGTAGGTGAATATACAAAGCTAGATTGGAGTAAGGAACTCTAGAGCTCCTATATCAAAACATCACAAACCAGCCAATTTAAAACCACAGAAATTTATTGACTCAGTTCTGGAGGCTACAAGTACCTACCTCACAGGCATGTTAGGAGGATATAAAACTAATACTTTAAGAACACTCAGAACATTGTTTGACACCCAGTAAGAGTGCAGTAAGTGTTCACTTTAATTTTGGTTGTGGGATAGTATAGGTCAGCCCACATTCTGCCTCTTAAACTTTTGGTTATAACCAAGTAAGTGCATTAGAACATAGTGATCTAAAAGCATAAACTGTGGAGCCAACCTATTTGGGCTTGAATTTGGGGTCTACTACTTACTAGCTGGGTAACCTCATACCAGGTGCTCAATGTGCCTTTGCCCCACCGTCACTATCTGTAAAATGAGGATAAGAATAGGACCTACCTCATAGGGTCATTATAAAGATTAAATATTTTAATTATGTTAAAATGCTAGATGAGTGCCTATCACATAGCAAGTGCTGTAGAAGAAATTATTATTTCTTATTATTATTTAATGAGGACATAAATTTACTTAGATGAACTTGTGTTGAAATTGTTCTGAGCAAGGCATATTGGTATACTGTTAGCATTTTTTCCTACATAAAAAACACACTACTTTATGATTGTTAAAGAGCACTGGTTATGTGCACTTGGGAGATCCTGGGTACTTATCTTACATACAAGATTACAGAGATTTGTGAAATGCATGGGAGGGCAACTAGATTTAACAATGTTTATGTAGCTACATGCTGCCTAATTTTACTCTCTCTCTAGGAGAATATGTCGTCATGACAACCCACTTCCATCTCAAGCGAAAAATTGGCTACTTTGTGATCCAGACCTACTTGCCATGTATCATGACTGTCATTCTGTCACAAGTGTCTTTCTGGCTCAACAGAGAGTCTGTCCCTGCCCGAACGGTCTTTGGTGAGTGTTGCTTTATGGAGAGTGGGGGAGAGACACTTGCAAAGACTTGCCATGGGCTGTCAGATTAAAGGTAAGAAAGGTGAAGAATGCCTGGAAAGAATGAGCACAATGCCTGAACCTGGCGGTGGTAACTGAATCATCAGATTATGGGGAGTTAGGCAACTCAATTCTTAACAAGGAAATAGGAGAAAAATGTTGAAGTAATGAGATTATGGAAATGCCTCTTATTTCAGTCTGGTTTGCCCCAAGAGCTGGGAAGGGATGCAGCCTTCAGCGAAAAAGAGAAATTTAGTGCAAAGACTGGAGAAGGTAACGGCTGGGAAAGCAAACTGACAACTGAGAAGTGGATTAGGGCCATTTTTAAGACCCATTTTTAAATATGAGCATCAGACTTTGCTGCTTTTCCTCTAGGCTTTTTGAAAGTATGAATTATTTGATATTCAGCAAAGGCTGCACAAAGTTTGAAGATTCTCTCAATAGTACTTACGATAAGAAGAATTTTCTTCAATATGAATTTATGGATGTCTAGGAAGAGGTTTACAGATCATTAGCACCGTTTTCTCACAGACTTATTACATACAAAACATTTTTCTCTGTTTTTCCCACTGCAGTAAATGAATAAAAATTAATTATTTTCAGCTACTGCGGTGCCTCCATGGCAATGGTGGTAGTGTGGCATGTACTTGAATGTACCTGGTATCCACAGAGAAGACATTCCTATAGATAGTCTGAAACCGTACTGGGTAGTAAAACAAATAGTGAATTATGTTTCACGAAGAAGCAGCATTGTAGGCCCAGTATAGGAGGAGACGCAATGGCAAAAGAGAAAGAGTGGCCTGTAAAGTAGGAAAAAGTTAAAAAAAAAATCATGAGGGTATGATATCCTGAAAGTCAATAGAGGACAGTATTTCAAGAAGCAGCAAACAATCATCTGGGATGAATACTGCTGTGTATTTACATAAGATGCAGTTAGAAACTGTCTTTTGGGTACACTGATGTACTTGGTTGTTAGTGATCTTGAATAGAACACTTCTAGTAAAGTGGAGGGAGAAAAAGCTCTGTGATAGTGAGTTAATGATGCCCATTCTGAGAAGTACAACAAACTAGACACCCTGAAAAATCTTCCTCTACAAAATCCTAGAAAAAGCTAGAAAAAAAATAGAAACCATTCTTTTAAGTTAATATCTGAGCTTATAAGAAATTAAAAGAAGTACTCAGGGGATCAAATGGAAGAATGAACTGAGAACTGGAGTGTTGATCACATGAACTGATACAGTTGTGGCAGAAATATAATATACTGGGATGGATTACTGGTATCAGTAAACAAGAGTTTGAGTGTTTATGTTATGCAAGAAGGCATTGAGTCTCAATGGAGTTATGGGTTGGAGCTAAGATTGTGGTAGGCTGAATATTGGCTTCCAAAGATATTCATGTCCTAGTCCCTGGAACCTGTGAATGTGACCTATATAGCAAAAGTAAAAGTTTGTATATGTGATTAAGTTAAGGATCTTGAGATGGTGAGCTTATCCTAGATTATCTGCATGGGCTCTAAATGTGATCAAAATATCCTTGTAAGAGTGAGGCAGAGGGAGATTTGACTACAGAGGAGTAGTGGAAGGAGGAGAGATTTGAAGATGTTCTGCTGTTGGCTTTGAAGAAATAGGAAGGGGCCCATGAGTCAAGGAATCCAAGTAATGTGGCTTTAGAAGTTAGAAAAGGCAATGGATTATCTCTCTAGAGCAGCAGTTCTCAACCTGTGAGTTGTGACCCACAGGAACTGTATTAAAGGGTCGCAGCATTAGGAAGGTTGAGAACCACTGCTCTAGAGCCTCCAGAGGGAGCAAAGCCCTTCTGACACCTGACCTCAGCCCAGTGGAACTAATTTTAGACTTCTGGCATCCCGAACAGTAAGAATACATTTTTGTTGTTTTATGCAACTAAATGTGTGGTTGGTTGTTACACAGCTGTAGGAAATTAATACAAGAGCCCTTCCCACAAATTTAATACCACTGAAAGGCTATGCCCTATTGCAAGAGTACTAGAAAAATAGCCCTTTGTGCAGAGAGACAGTAAAGAAGCATATTTATTTTGGCCTGGACTATGCCTTGAGAATTTATATTTTAATTCAAACTTGACCTCACGAATTTAGAATTCATATTTACACTAATTGCACTGATGTGAGAACCTGTGAGTTGAAATGTTAATTTAAAAAATAACTGCAGAATTTTAGACGTAAGATAAAAGAGCCAAGAGTCCAATGTCCTCCTTTAACAAGAAATGGAAAGACTTGCCCCACAAGGTATCAAAATGATTAAAAAGCTATAGTTACTAAGACAGTATGTTATAAGACGAAAAAAATAAATAACTGAATAACCATAGAGAGCCTAAAAGTAGAGCCACATCTATGGAAACATGATTTATGACAAAGATGGCAGGAAATTAATGTGAGATTGGTCATGGACTTAAATGTAAAAGCTAAAAGTATGGTGCTCTTAGAAGAAACTATCAGACAATTATCTTTGCATTTCTTGGTAGTCAGAAATTCCTTAGTGTATTAAAAAAAACAATAAAAAAAAACCAAATTAGAGCTCATCAAAATTAAAACTTTCTGCTCATCAAAAGGTAGCCTAAATAAAATGAAATGGTAAGCTGTGGAATGGAATAAAATATTCCATGGATGTGCAGATCTGACAAAGGATTTGTATCCCCAAATAGAAAAAGCTCCTACAATTTAATAATAAAAAGACAAAGAATTCAAGTTATAAAATGGTCAAAAGGCATGAACAATGAACAGCTATTTCACTGAAGAATATATATTATGCCCAAATAATGCCCATAAGCACATGAAAAGATCCTTAACATAATTTTTAATCAAGGAAATACAAATTCAAACCTCAAGGAGACATTAATTAATTAAAACTTAGAATGGATAAAATTAAAAAGATTGACATTGTTAGATACTTGGGTAACAATTGGAACTCTCATACACTGCTCATGGAAAAGTAAAATAACTACTTTGAAAAATAGTTTATTTCTTTTTGTTTTTCATTTAGGGTACAATGAATTAGGTTGCACTGATTGTGGTTGTTAGGTAAAGTCCCTCTTATAATTGTGACCCACCCCCAAGAGGTGTGCCATACACCATAACCTGCCAACCCCCCTCTAATCTCCCCTCTCCCCATCCCTCATTCCTTTACCCTCCCACCTTGTATTAGCTCATCTGCTACCTTCACATTAGAATAGAGTACACTGGATTCTTGCTTCTCCCTTCTTGTGATGCTTTGCTAAGGAGAATGTGTTCCAACTCCATCCAGGTTAATACAAAAGATGTAAAGTCTCCATCTTTTTAATGGCGAAATAGTATTCCCTGGTATTAATGCATTCCTGGGTTGGTGGGCATTTAGGCTCTTCCCACATTTTGGTGATTGTAAATTGAGTCATGATAAACAGTCTAGTGCAATTGTTCTTATGATAAAATAATTTTTTTTTCTTCTGGGTAGATGCCTAGTAATGGGATTGCAGGATCAAATGGGAGGTCTAATTTGAGTTCTTTGAGAATTCTCCATACTTCCTTCCAAAAAGGTTCTATTAGTTTGCAGTTCCACCAGCAGTGTAAAAGTGTTCCCTTGTCTCCACATTCATGCCAGCATCTACAGTATCCTGGGAAAAAAACCCATTGCCTTTAAAGTTATAATGAATAGATTGACAGCTGCCTTCAACAGAAGCAATGAAGATATTTTCAGCCGAAAAAATAATAAAACACTAACAATTAGTCATCATTACTAGACTTTCACTAGAGGAAATACTAAAGGATATTCTTCAAGCCAAAGGAAAATTATCTCAGAAGAAAGGGTAATAACCATGTGGACTTTTAAAAACAAGAATAAAAATAATTAAAAGCAAATAAGCACTGAATGTACAAAATGATAACAATGGTTTATTGGGTAAAAATATATATTTAGAATAAAATACTAGATCATAATATAATCTGTATTAGTTGATATGGGGATATATGAAGATAAAATATCCTAAGGACTTCCATTATCAGGGAAAAGTATAAAAGTACCAATTAATATTTTTTTTGTAAGTCAGGGGTACACACTGACTGAAACTCTCATAATCTAGGAATGTTAAATTATACAATCACTTTAGAAAATGGTTTGACAGTGTCATATAAAGTTAAACATATACTTACCATATAATCTTCCAGTTCCTTCCCTAGGTATCTACCAAGAGAAATGAAAGCATATGTTTACACAGACTTGGATGTAAATTGTCCTAGAATTTTTATGCATAGGAGTTGAACACTGGAAACAATCCAAATGTCCATGGTGAATGGATAAAAAAATCAGGTTATATCAACAGAATGAAATACCACTCTGAAATTAGCAGTAATGAGCTAAAGACAGGTACAACAACATGAATGAACCTAAAAATATGATGCTGAGTTAAGAAAGGCACACACAAATAAGTACATCCTGTATGACATTCATATGAAACTTGGAGGGAGGATTCTAATACATAGTGAAGAAAGCAGATCAGCAGTTACCTGAGACCAAGCAGGGGATGGTATGGACACAAAGCAATCTTTAGGGTGATCGAAGTCTTCTGCAGCTAATACCCATGAGAAAAGGTGGACAGAGAAGTCTCAAAGGGGCACAGATTACCATAAGACTGTGATCATATAATGGGCTAAGGAGTACTAGACATCAAGAAAAATATGGACTCCAGCTCTTGAGCTCTTGATTCTGAATTATCAACAACCTCTTGAGAACTGAAACAGTGTACCCAAGAGACGAATTGGATTTAAGTTAAGAACAAAAGGGGGATATGCATTCAGTGAAGAGGTTGAGAATATAGGTGAATTTGCAATACATAGAATAGCAGAGCTAAACAGTTGCAAGGGTTTGGAGAAGGTGTGAGAGATAGGTTCAGATTCAACAATGCACTTTGTAAAACAGGATTAAGCCTGACTGACAATGAATTCACAAATAGCCTTGCCCTTGTGGTGATGTCTGAGGTAAACAGGTGTGTTAAACATGATAAATTCAGATTATCTCCTATGGAGGAAAATGGGTGTTCATTTTGAATGCTGTGGTCTGAAATGTTTTAAATTTTGTGCCCCTAGGATGGACAGTTGGTACTGTTAGAGAAAAGATAAAAAAGAACTATATTACCGGATAATAATAACAATACAGTTAACTATTAGAAAAGTACACTGTTAACCCTGATGGCAGCAAACATGGCACAGTATCATGGGCTGTTGGCTGGGCCCGAGGGTTAAAGCCAGTTCCACTCATCACACCCGTGGTTTGGTAGGACAGATCTATGTTATCAAGTAAGAATACTAGAAGTACTCAGAAAAAGTGAGGGAGGACAGTCAGTTCTACCTGAGCCTTTTTGGAAAGGCTTTCTAGAACAGTCTTGAAGAATAAGGATTCAGTAACAGGCTGGATTGCTTTTAAAATGCTGAGAATCTCACTGTCCATCCCTAAAGTGTACCAAATGCTTGATTGAGGGTCCTACCAGCTCTCTCTCACTAGCCAAGAGCACTCCATAAGCTGACAGTTCTAATTAAGCCCTAGAGGCTAGAGCTCTAAAACTCTGCCGAGATATGTCACAGAAACACTTGTATTTTTGTTCCCTCTGTCTAAGCACTAGCACCCTGCTATGAATGTGCCCGGGTGGACAAGTGCATTTGCATAGATAAGAGAGCTTGTTTCTCCCATAAGTCCCTCCTTCCTTGGTGGGATCTGAGGATTACCAAGCCTTGGGTCCATTCTCAGAGCATACCGTGCTAGGTTGCAAATTCAGATAATTTGTTAATAATTACTAGCTGTGTGGCTGATTCCTGACAGGGCTTAAAATGTGTTTTTGTTAATCAGCCTGGATGACTCCCTGCCTAGTCTGTGCGAAGGCCTTCCTTCAGGGTCTCTCTGTGGAAACTGCACTCCAGGCTTTTCCAGTGTCGATTTTTGATTGTATAGCAAATATCTAAGTAAGGTACCCCAGGAGAGGGAGATAGGAGAGGAAGCCTCAGAAGCTGCACAAGACAAGGCTGGCTCCTGGGGTACAGTGAACAGAGGCAGCACCTTCTCTGCCTGCTTTTCTGCACTCCATCATCTACCTCATTAGGGCTTCGTTCCATGCCCTTCTCAACCCAGGCTCCGGAGACTTCCGTTTCCCACCCTCTACAGCAGCGCTTCTCAACCTGTGGGTCTGTGGGTCACGACCCCTTTGTAAGAATGAAAATACATCGCAGCATTAGGAAGGTTGAAAACCACTGCTCTATAGCATGACCACACTCAGAAACAGCTTCTCATGTATAATGACTTTGTGTACAGCAACTGCCTTTTCAAAATCCCCAGGGATAGAGACAATTGGGAATAATTGTAGATGAGGATAACAGAGGCGCAGAGAGATTAAGGAAATTGCCTAAGATACATATCAAGTAAGTGGAATCACTTGAGATGTCTAATTTCTAGTGTAATACTCATTTACACTTCAATACTATTGCTAGAAATTGTGAAATTCTTCTAACATTGTTAAAATGTGATTATAATCATGATGAATTGTATAATGATGATGATACTCATATCAAAACAATAGTAAAAATAATAATGTTTACTATAGAAGCTGCTATTTATGGAGTGATTACTCTGTGTCAAGTATTAGGCTATAGACTTTATAAATATTTCTTTCAAACTCCCCCCTCAATAAATCTCTGTATCTGGTGTTATTGCATCCATTCTGCACATGATAAAACTGAGGTTTAATGGGGGAGGACACCTTACTCAAGGTCACATTACTAGTAAGTGGGATTGCCCAGATTTCAGCCTACCTCAGTTTGATCCTAAAGCTTACATTGTTATCCCCACACTATATGGTTCATATGCATATCTAAAATATAAAAACAGAATTTAAAGAGAGTAAAGTTTTGAATTTAGGTTAATAACACGAGCACCACACCACAAAATAATTAGGTGATCTGAAAGTGAGCTCGAGTCTGACAAAAACTCACAAACAACAGATTTGGTTGATTTGAAAAGCTTTGGTTGGTTCTAAAACTCAGTGAGGACCTAGAGTGTGACACAACTACAGAATCATTTTCCACAGTGGTTTGTTGCATTATCAGAGGAGTGTCCAGGATTTTAGGAAGTGAGAATCCTACTGAATGCAGATGATGCCCTGAGTCTTGGGCTCAATTATGAGATGTTCAGAGGAAAACTACCAGAATGGGGAAGGAAGTGAAGACGAGAAAGAGTTCATGAGGAGAACATGAATCTCCACGTTCATTCTGGAGATGAGCAGAGTCCCCAGAAAACATAGCCACCCTTTTCAGGTCTTTGAAGGCCTGTCCTGGAGAGGAAGGAGCATATTTTTCCTTCCTGCATGGCCCCTAAAGGAACTCTGAGATCACTCAGTGGGCTGATAGTTAGAATAAGCTGGTTTCAGTTCATAAGGTAGGTTTTTCTAATTAAAAACTCTTTTATAACAAAAAGGACTATTTACTCTTCAACGGAAATGTTTACGCAGAGGCTGGAGGATAGCTGTTAAAGGTACTGTACTGAGATTTGTATTTCTGTGCCACTTGGGTGACTCGGTGGACCTATCTAGCCTTGACAGTCTCTGTTTTATACATTAAGGAGGACATTTTGAGTGGGATAAACTTCTTGTTTCAAGGGGGAAGTTGGTGATGTCATTAAATAATCTGTCAATGTTTTCCAGTTGCAAGTGGTTCGCATCTTCTCTCTCCCCAGGTGTCACCACTGTTCTCACTATGACAACGTTGAGTATCAGTGCCAGAAACTCCTTACCTAAAGTGGCATACGCGACGGCCATGGACTGGTTCATAGCCGTCTGTTATGCCTTTGTATTTTCTGCGCTGATCGAATTTGCCACTGTCAACTACTTCACCAAGCGGAGTTGGGCTTGGGAAGGCAAGAAGGTGCCAGAGGCCCTGGAGATGAAGGTGAGGTACAGCAAAGGAGGGGCTGGGAAGCATCCCCTGAGAGAACTGTATTGGGACCAGGAGTGGGCAGCCTGTAGCCTGCAGGAACTAGGCGGGGCTATGTGCTATTCACTGGGGTCATCAATACAATTCTCAACTGGAGTGCTTCTTGGCAACCTGGCATGTGGGCTGGGCACAAAGAAAAGAGGGCAAATATAATGAAGGGTTGCTGTCTTCTAGTGAGATCAAACCTAAGTGTGATGTTGGTAGAATTACAGAGTCACCCAGAGACTTGGACTCTATATCTTCAACCCACAGAACAATCTCTAGGGCCACTTACTCCCCTCACTTTCCAGTACACTTACATGGTAGTTAAATGGAAATGATTAACTTTCCGCCTGTGTCTTTGCTTATTTTGTATTCTCTACTTGGCATGCTCTTTTCTTTTTTTCCTTGCCTGATGAAGACCTACTCATTCTTTAATATCCAACTGAAATGCTATTTTTTTTCCATAGAGCCTTTCTGGAATTTTCCAGACAAACGTAGTTTTTCTTCAGGGGTGGGATAGAGTGGTGGTGCTCCAGATATTACAATTACTTGTTTGAATTAGAGTTGTCTGTGTCCTTATTAGACTGCAAGCATCTTGAAGGCAGGGGCTTATCTACATCTTATTTCTAGCCAGCATCCTTGCACAGCATCACACTCATAGTAAAAGCTGAATAAATGTTGGTTAGATTATTGGATGGATTGGAAGGACTACAGTTGTTTAATAGTTTTATATTTATTTAAACAGATTCTTGTTTCAAAATGGTATTTTTACCCACTTTTCCATGTGTTCCTTACTTTCCTTAAGGTTAACCAAGAGAGAAAATACAATAAAGCAACTGGATTGATAGGAATAAGACCCTGAGTATAGTGAAATCAAGATTGTTGTCCCTGCCTGCTTTAACTAAGCTCAGGTCTCTAGCTTTAGATGAAAATTATCCAAAGATGCTAAAAACAACTGGCAAATGTGATACAAGGACCATTCCAGTACTATTGAAAGAATATGGATAAGACAAATGGTAACAATTTTTCAAAACAGGGGGAAAGATGTATTCCAAACAATGTAGACTGGTGGGCTGATAAGATTTTAGAATAGATTTTAACTACTTATTAACAAAATTTATTAACACCTCATTATAAAATATGAATAAGTGTATTTACCTCAAAGCTATCTTCTCTAAATTTCTTTAAGTAGGTTTATGAAAATCATGTTTCCTATTAGTTTGAATGTGGAAAATCATCACCCATTGTGTTTATCCTGAAATAAAATTTGGGCTATTGTACAAGCCATGAGTCACATTCTTGTTCTCAGATGACTTTGTAGGCATTGATTGCTATATTCAATTTTAACATTCCATATTGTTATATAAAAATCTAAAGCCCATCTGAGAATTTCTCATACAGCAGCAGACTTGATTTTAAAGCCTAAAAGCCCTTATGAATGTCTTTTTTATTTCTGCATTCCAGTTACTTCTACAATGATAGAGCTTTATTAATCTGTATAAATTTTTCTTTGGACACCATATTGTCCTGTAAATTATAGATTCATGGTCCTCTGTTTCAGGAAAGCTTTCCTGAGAACCTATATTTGTTCTGTTCTTTTCCTAGAGGACAGATTATACAGATCATAGAGCTTGCTTTTTTTTCCCCATATCTACCGTTTCTTCTTTAATAATTTTTAACTGTAATTTTCCATTTCATTTTTGCTTAGTTTTCTCAAGCTTATATTCTATGTCCATGACTATTTTTAATAATGCCCATTCACCTTCATTTCTGTGGTAGTATATTATTTTTCCTGACATTTATTTTATGATCTCTTCTGGCTTATTTTTCATGTGTTCCATGTTTCTTTTGTGTATTTTTCAACAAGGCTTTATTCATCATTTTCTTCCTTTTTACAACCCATAGTTTGCAACTGTGGCTTAATAGTTTGTCTTCAATTATTAGTTCAAGTTGCATCAGAGGAGTTTGTTTGTTTGTTTGTTCTGAGACAGAGCCTCAAGCTGTCACCCTGAGTAGAGTGCTGTGGCATCACAGCTCACAGCAACCTCCAACTCCTGGGCTTAAGTTATTCTCTTGCCTCAGCCTCCCAAGCAGCTGGGACTGCAGGCACCCACCACAACACCTGGCTATTTTTTGGTTGGAGTTATCATTGTTGTTTGGCAGCCCCAGGCTGGATTCGAACCCACCAGCTCAGGTGTATGTGGCTGGCGCCTTAGCTGCTTGAGCTACCAGCACCGAGCCATCAGAGGATTTTTTTACCAGCCTTGTTCTATGTGGAAGTATTTGGGCAGCGACTGAGAGAGTGAGCAGGATAGTGGTGAGCAGTCAAGAAGGAGTAGTAAGAGTGAAAAGGTGGAGCATCATTTGCTGTCTATAGGAATTTTTTATGAGTACTGATCCCTGTAACTGTGATTCTACTTCTAACTAGCTGGAAGTTTCCCTTGTCCACAGTAAAGCCCTCTATGTATGCTGCAAGAGTGTGTGTGTGTGTGTGTGTGTATGCACATGCACATGTATGCATATATAGTGTGATAGCCTTTAACTTTCTAGTCTCTAACTCCTCTGCCACTATCTGGTGGGCACATAGAGTTCTCTCTACTGGTCAGGGGTTGATGCCCACAAACCCTGACCTGGTTTGAATGCTGGCTGGGAAATGACACTGGAAATAACTAACTCAACACTAGTTTTTAGGAAAAACAAAGTTTGAGGATGCCTGGAGATGGCTTACACTAACTCAGGCTGGGTAAGGCCGAGATAATACAGCCCTTTCCTGGCTTTTTCAGAAGGTTTTTATTAGTTTTTAACAAAAGTGTATATGTAAAAGATAGGGCTGAAAGGACCTCAAGTTCCCAGGAAGACTGGATAGAGAGAAAGCCAGAGTAAGCGGTAGGGGGTTGGTAAAAGTCAGTGGTGTGTATAAACAGAGGGGGAGGAAGAAGCCAGTTCTGTTCAGGTAGGGGAAGTAAACTAGGTTTTCTAGTTTAACTACATTTTTGAAGAGTTTAATCCCTCCCATCTGTTGACTCTCAAATGCATGGGCCTAGTCCATTCTGACCAGTAGGCGTGGGCACCTCTGGATTCTTTTCCTCTTTTGTGAATCTAAAGAACCCCCAGGAACTGCCCACTTGTAGGCATTCTCCCTGATTACCCTAAAATTGAAGCTGGGCACTCCACTGAGAAGTCAACCTATCTATCTCTCACATCTACCAGTATGAAACCTGATTTTGTTTCAAAACAGAGATCATTTGTTTTGTCTCTCAGGTCATGCCACCCACATTTGTAACTCTATTCGTGACCTGAAATCCAGAACAGCAGGCATCCTCATGTCTTCTTCACCCTGATCCAGTTTTCACTACAAATGGGAGCTCTTACATTTTGGGGTCAAGGTTATAAAAGCTTTCAAGTTTCATCAAAGATAGAGTTTCAATTTTTATCTCTCATTTTACTTACTGTTTTTGATTGGTTCCATAGAGAAAGGCGATCAAAATGTCTATATTTTGACATATCAAACTGAAAGCTCCTTAAGATATATTATTAAATGTAATAGATATTTTAAGAGCAATTAGCAGCAATCACTGATATATAGCCTGAGTTCACTAAGAAGAAATTAGGCCAAACTAACCTCATGAGATTTTATGAAAAGTTTTCTGGATGGGTGGAGCAGAAAATGCCAAAGATTTTATCAAGGCACTTGACTTTCTAAAAATTATACCTCCTTGAAGAAGAGACAGCAGTTGAAAAAAAAATTTGTACAATTAGGCTGATTACATTTGTTCACCAACTGAACTCAAGTGGAATTGACTGATGGATTGACATCAACCTAAATGAAGGTCCCTGGGTGCACAGCTCTCTCAAATGTTGTCGTCACCAACCCAAATGAAGACATACAAGGTAGAAGATTCAAATTTATAAGCTGATATTAATAAATGTTGGTTGAATCAAATATAAATTCTTACACATAGGTACAAAAATAAGTTCTGAGATGGAAAAGCTAAATAAACATTGAACACTAGAAATAAAATTCTGGAATGTAAAAGAAAAAAATATATAACATAAGTCTACCATGTGGTGAAACTCTTGAGAAGCCCAGTTTGATTTGGATCTAATCTAAGAAGTATACTCTCAACATAAGCCAACCAGCACAGAACCAAAAGAGCTTATCATCTCACTTGTTCTGTACCAGTTGGCCCATGTTTAGAGTATACTCTTCCATTTTGGTTACTACACTAGAGGAGGGAAATTGGCTCATACTATTTTCAGATATCTGAAAAGCAGCCATGGATGTTTTATGATAAATGAGATACTTTTTTTTCTTTTTATGGCCAGAAAGAGGTGTGGGGGTGGTTTGAAGGAAGACAGAAGACTAGAACAGATTGTTAAAAGCTTTAAAGCTGGAGGTTGAAAACAATAACCATTTCTCCATGTAAAGAGTGCAGGAAAAAAAAAAAAGAAAAGAAAAACCAAAAAAATGGTATAAAACTCTTCTACAAAGAGGATAATCTCCAGGGTCCTCTGCAGTGTCTCTCATGGCCAATCCATTTAAGTTATTTTTAAGAAGCTGATTGTGAGAAAAAGAAACTATGGAATACATAAAAACAAGTCCATAATGTGAGGGTGCTATGGTTTGTCTACATTGCCACAATGTAGAGGAACCAACAGTGAAACCCTCAGGAAAAGAGATTGAATGGTGTTGGAAGTGAAAATTTCAGAATTTAATTATAACTTTTTTTTTTCCTCCTTTAGAGAGACACGTTTAACCTTGTTTTGGCTTCATAAAGTTAGGATGAGTATACACAAAACAGTTTTAAGATAATGTAATTGATTTTAAATTTTATTTCTGATCTGTATTATAACTAGGGATTAGATGAAATGCAAAAGGGTGGCCCAGGCCTGTAATCCTAGCATGCTGGGAGGATCCCTTGAGCTCAGGAGTTCAAGACCAGCTTAAGAAAGATTAAGAGCCGTCTCTACTAAAAATAGAAAAGCTAGCCAGTCATATTGGTGCAGGCCTGTAGTCCTAGCTACCCTAAAGGCTGAGGCAGGAGGATCTCTTGAGCCCAAGAGTTTGAGGTTGCTGTGAGCTAAGCTGACACGACTGCACTTTACCCAGGACAACAGTGACACTCTGACTCAAGGTGTTTTTTGGTTTTTTTTAATTTATTTTCAAATGAAGATAAATGACTACCTGTTATTGTACTCTAAAAAATTAATGAAAGTGGACTTCTGAGTATCAACCCCATGTATTTTATCACTGTTTCCTCTGAAGATCCCACTAAAATGAAAATGAAGGAATAAAACAAATATAAAACCCACAAGCACCAGGGGAGCTGGACAAGGGATGTCAAACAAGAAACTTTAACACATCTAAAGAAGGATGAATATGGATGGAAGGAATAATAACTGATTTATCAAGCTGGATTAAGACAGAACCCTGGATAAATCAAATATTCAGAGATGCTCAATATAGCAGGAAATAAAGTGCAAGGGTACAGCTAGGGGGATTGGTTATAAGTCTTTGAACAGAGTAGCCAGAATCTGCCAAATGTGTGAAATGTCTTTAGCCAAATGTATACTCTTCAGAAAGAATAGCACTATTTCTCTTGTAAAGAAGCTGAATGTCTCCAGATAAAAGTTGTTACATGCTGATACTTCCATCTGATGTCTTAAATCATAGCCCACAATTCAACAAGCTCAGCTCAGGTACACTGAGCATATCGACATCTTCTCAGATGCCAAGTAATATTGAAATACTAAGGGTCACCAAAGCAAAGTTTTCAATGTGAAAGAAAATAGCAAAGATTAAACCAAAAACAAACAGGCAAACAAACAAGTAAAAAGGAACACTTCATCTTGAAGGAAGTAAACACAGATAAGTTAGGGAATTAAAGAGAACTTAAGAAAAACAAACTAGCTTTTACCTGAGATTTGTGATACATATTACACATAAGACAAGAGCAGGATGCTGAATAAAAGGAAATCAGAGCATACAAATGATCCTTTGAAGTTAAAAAGAATTGCCAAAATAAAAATTCAATAGAGATGTAGAAAAGTAAATCACTTTATGAGTAGGGGAAAGAGAGAGAGACAGAGAAAGAAAATGGGAATGAAAACATAAGAGGCCGAGGGATGAATAGAGGAAGTCCATCCAACTCAGAAATTGTAGAATGAGTGAACAGAGAAAAGGGAAGGAAGGAAATTAACAACGAACTAACACAGACATATTTACAAACGGAAAGTCATAAGCTTCCAGAATGAAAGTGTCTTCATGGGTCAACATAAAGGCACATAGGCAGGAAATTTCAGGAAACCCTAAATAAAGCAATTATCTAAAAATATTCCAGAAAGAAAATAAATGCTATTACAAAGCAATGATATGGCATCAGCCTTCTCAACTACGGTGGATGCCGGAATACAGTGGAGCAGTAAATCTCATAATTCTGAGGGACAAATGATTTTCAACCTAGAATTTTATGTATAATCAATGTATTAAAGGCATAAGTGAAGTACTCATTATTAGGCTGGTATGAACTCAGAAATGTCATCTTCCATGTACCCTGTCCTAGGGAAATTGGAGTATAGTTTCTATTAAAGCAAGAGAGTAAACACAAAAAAGAAGAAAGACATAAGACCCAGAAAAGAGGGTATCCAACAGAGGAGATAAGTGAAGGGACATTCTCCTAGGCTCCAAGTTGACCCCTAAAGAGACAGGCTCCATGCCTGCCCCGGCCCCAGGCTGGCCCCAGGCTCTACGCTGGTTCCTTTGGACCCAGGCTGCAGGAAACACATGGTCTAAGCTTTCTCCAGCAGACTCCAGGGTCTAGGCCCATCCCAATGGACCCAGCACCATGGTGTACTAGGATAAGTCTTAATACCAATCCTATCAAACTCTTTCAAAAAATTGAAGAAAATGGAATAATCCCAAACTTACTTTTAAAAAGGCCAGCATTTCCTTGATACCACAACGAGATGAAGATAGCACAAGGAAAGGAGATTACAGGTCAATATCCCTGATGAACAAAAGAGATGCAGAAATCTTCAACAGAATACTAGCAAAATCAAATTCAATAGCACATTTAAGGGATCAGTTACCATGATCAGTTACCATGATTTATCCCAGGGATGTAAGGATGGTTCAGCATATGCAAATCTATAAATGTGATGAACTACATTAACAGAATGAAAGACAAAAACCATATGATCATCTTAATAGAGAAAAAGTATTTGACAAAATTCAACATCCTTTCATGATAAAAGGTCTCAACAAATTAGGTATAGAAGAAATGTACCTCATCACAATAAAGGTCATGTATGACAAACCCACAGCTAACATCATGCTCAATGGTGAAAGATTAAATGCTTTTTTTCAAAGATCAGAAATAAGACAAATAAGCCCACTCTCACCACTTCTAGTCAACACAATACTGGAAAATCTAGATCAATGTTTCTCAACCTTTCTAATGCCACGACCCTTTAACACCATTCCTCATGTTGTGGTGACCCCTGAAATTATTTTCATTGCTACTTCATAACTGTAATTTTGCTACTTTTATGAATTGTAATGTAAATATTTAATATGCAGGAGACCCCCAAAGGGGTCGTGACTCACAGGTTGAGAACTGCTGGCCTAGACAGAGCAATTGGGTAAGAGAAATGAATAAAAGGCTTTCAAATTAGAAAATAAGTAGCTAAATTGTCCCTGTTTGCAGATGGCATGTTTTTATATATAGAAAATCCCACCAAGAGACACTCTTAGAACTACTGAACAAATACAATAAAGTTGCAGGATACAAAAATCAATATACAATTGCATTTCTACACACTAGCAATGAACTATCTGAAAAAGAATCAATAAGACAGTCCCATTTACAACAGGTATAAGAAATAATAAAATACCCAAAATAAATGTAACCAAAAAGGTAAAAGATTAGTGCACTGAAAATGTAAAATATTGAAGAGAGAAATTGAAGACACAAATAACTGGAAAGCTATCCAGTGTTCATTATTGGAGGAATTGATATTTTTGCAATGTCCATACTACTCAAAATAATCAACAGATTCGGTGCAATCCTTATCAAAAGCCCAATGACATTTCTCATTTTCTCATAGAAAAAGTTCCTAAAATTGTCATAGATATACAAAATACCCCAAATAGCCAAAACAACCTCAAGCAAAAAGAACAAAGCCAAAAGCAGCACACACTACCTGATTTCAAAATATACTGCAGATCTGTGCTAATCAAAACAACATGGTACTGGCATTTTAAAGAGACACATAGACCAGCTGAGTGCAGTGGCTCACACCTGTAATTCCAGCACTTGGGAGGCTGAGGTGGGCGGATTGCCTGAGCTCACAGGTTCAAGACCAGCCTGAGCAAGAGCAAGATCCCGTCTCTAAAAAATAGCCGAGTGTTGTGGTGGGCACCTGTAGTCCCAGCCAGCTAGTTGGCAGGCTGAGGCAAGAGGATCACTTAAGCCTAAGAGTTTGAGGTTGCTGTGAGCTGTGATGCCATAGCACTCTACCAAGGGTGACAAAGTGAGACTTTGTCTAAAAAAATAAAAAGACACATAGACCAATGTAACAGAATAGAAAACCCAGAAATAAATCCATACATTCGCATATAATTGATTCTCCACAAAAGTGTCAAAAACAATGTGGAAAGGGCAGTCTCTTCAACAAATGGTGATGAGAAAACTAGATAGGCATACATAAAAAGTGGGATTAGACCCTATATCTTATACCGTATCCAAAAATCAACTCAAAATGGATTAAGGACTTAAATATAATATTCAAAACTATAAAATTACGACAGGAAAACATCTATAGCATTGGTGTAGGCAGTGATTTTTTGGAAATGACCCCAAAGGGATAGGCAACAAAATAAAAAATAGGCAAATGAGTGATTACATCAATCTTAAAAGCTTCTGCACAGTAAAGGAAACAATCAACAGAGTGAATAAATAACCTATGGAATTGGAGAAAACATTTGCAAACCATGCATCTGAGAAGAGGCTAATGTAAAAAAATACTCAAGGAACCCAAATAACTCAATAGCAAGAAAATAAATTACCTGGTTGAACAAATAGAGAAAGTACCCAAGTAAGCATTTATCAAAACAAAACATACAAATGGCCAAGAACATAAAAAGCATGCTCAGCCTCACTAATAATCAGAGAAATGCAAATTAAAACCACAATGGGATATCACCTCACACCTGTTAGAATGGCCATATTATCAAAAAGATGCAAGAGAGATATTGGTGAGGATTTGGAGAAAAGAGAATCCTTACACCCTATTGAATTAGAACAGCCATTATGGAAAAAAGTAGAACTACTAAACGATTGAGCAGTCCAACTACCCTGTGTATATCCAAAGAAAACGAAGTCAGTATGTCAAAGATATATGTATCTGCACTAGTATGATTATCGCAGCACTATTCACTAAGCACCATTGTAAATAATAAATATAAAATAACTATTACAAGTATCAACTAAGAGAGTTACAAACAAATACCTGTGAGGAGATGCACAGTGAGTTGGGGTGCATCAAGGTAAGAGTTTCCTGATTTTCATTATAAGCCTTCAAGTGCTGTGATTTTAAGCTATGTGCATTATTACTTAAACTTATTAAACATAAAAAATAATAAAGGCAAATTAAAATGAAGAAATAAACCTTGACACTTATAAAGAAGATGATTACTCTTAGAACTACTTTTAAAATATTCATAACATCTTGCCTAGATTTTTGAAACAATAATTCTTAGGCTCTCTCTCTCTCTTTTATTTTCTGAATTAGAATAATGTCTTTCTCTAAGATAATATTTCATCTTTTTTACATTAGAGAAAATTCTCAACTTTTATGTACATCTTGGAAAAGTTTAGTTTCTTTTCCTTAATGGCTTTTAAATCTATGGGACTTTCCTGTCCCATAGCCACGAATTAATTTTCCCCTTGGTATTTCTCTGTAGGGTAAGTGCTATTCAATGTGGATTAAGTTTTACTCATAAACTGGTGATCTTCCCACCTTGTTCTACAGTAGGCATTAATGGCCTGACAATAATCCTACTCTCTCAGTGAGAAGTTAATCAAAACACATAGTAATCATTTCTGGAATACACAGTCAGAGCACTGATACGGGACCAAGTACTGAGTGTCATCAGAGAGAGAAAACCAAAATGCTACCTCTTTATTTTCCTGTTTATCTTACGTAACACCGAGGAAACTATTGCTTTTGCAGGTGGAAGCCACCTCTCCATTCCCTCATCTCTTCTCTATACTCGTTTCGTACACACAGTAGAGGATTTTTACTACTAGTCTACATTGCTTGCAATCTTCTCAAGTTCTCTTTGTTTTTCAGTTGGATGACTCATCTGACATCATCAACTAGAACTGAGCCTATCAAATGAGGTCTGGGCTCTCCCTCCTGCCAGGCACTGCTACCATTTCTACCACTAGGTGAAGGTTTGGGAAATGAACCAATCTGACTGCCTGCATTCTTATTCTAGGTGTTTTCAGGAAGACTGTGAGAGTAAGTCAGCTAACAGTGTTAGTATCTTTATAACTATTAACCTGATACCGAAAGAACCTCAGAATAAACTTGTGCCATATATTCTATAGGGCTCACCTCCATGTCATCCTGGTCAATACTCAAATTGTGGTTTCCTCTGTGATTAGCTGTCTTCCCCTCTCATCTTTACACTCTCCTGTGCTTTTTTTCTAGACTCATCCTAATTACTCCCCATAAATTCTCTCTCCCTTCCCTCAGGAACCCTTGTTAACTAGAAGACAAGAGATTCTGCACCACCAGCTTCTTCCCTGAATGATCTGTCCACATTCTGTCTTAACTGACATCTGATTCTTAGCTGAGACTTCCCTTCCTCTGCTTTCCTGCTTGGCAGATGCTGGTGAATTTCTGACTCCCATTTGCTAGAAATGTAGTTTATATCCTCTTTATTTTCAATACTGCTTTCAGGCCATTCCTCTTTCACTGTTTGATTTTACGTATGTCTCCTTTGAAGCTCTAGCTGTTCACTTAGGCTCTTATACAGTAGGATTTACTGATTTTGCTTTTTACTTTTTTCCTTGTTATTTTTCTTTGCACTATCCTTTTCTGTCTTCTTCTTGACATGTAAATGTTGGAGCATATCTGGGCTTGGTAGTCAGACCTCTTTTCTTTTGAATCTGTACTTACTCCTCAGGAGACCTCACTCAATCCCAGCACATTGAATAAATGGCCTGCTAGAGGCTGACAACTCCCAGATACATATCTCCAGCTTAGACCTTTCTCCTGAACTGCAGACTGATATGTATAACTGTGTACTTCTCCACTGAGATGTCCAGTGGGAAGATAATACATCCAAACACATCTCCTGATCTTTCCCCCAAACCTGCTTATCTTCAAGTCTTCCCAGCACAACTAACAACTCCACCATTCTTCCAGATGCTCAGGCAAAAGCCTGAGATCCATTCTTGATCTTCTCCTTTTCTTCCCTGCCCCCCACTCTGCTCCCAGACCACCCACCTGTAATTTATTATCAAGTCCTGATTGCTCCACATTTGCAATATACCTTCACTCTGGCTACTTTTCTCCATATCTTTAACACTAAACATACCACATCTCTCACTAGTCTCATTAGCCTAGTTTCCTGATTTTAGGCCTCTGCTTTCATGCTTATACATCTATTCTCAGCTCAACAGTAGAAAAGATCTTTTAAAATTGTAAATCAGAAAAATTCTACTTAAGATCCTTTAATGGCTTCCCACTAACCTTACATAAGTTTCCATAATCCTTACCAAGGCTTTCAAAGCCTTACAGGGTTTGGTATGGGATCTGTGATGCCTTCTCCTACGATCCATTTTAAATTTTCATTCACTCCACCCAGCCCAGAGTGACCTCCTGGATGATTCTTAAACAAGTCACTCACATTTCAACTCCAGGTACTTTGTCACTACTATTCTTTCTTTCTTTCTGAAATGTTTGTTGTTCACCCCTTTTCCTAGCCTTTCTCTTTTACTCCGGTGTCTGCTCACCCTCTCAGAGAGACCTTCCTGCCTAGCATTCAGCACGTCTCTCTGCTCCGGCCCTGCTTCAGGAATCTCCATTGTCGTTCCCACCTCCTGACGTTACATCATTGTATGCATTTCTTTGCTTCTATGCTTGTTACCTGTCCCTTTCACTGGAATTTGAGCTCCTTGAGGGAAGGGGCCATGTTTTACTGTTCGCTGCTGCAAAGAACTTGCCACATAGGAAACCCTCAGTAAATATCTAATGAGTGAGTGATTCACACTGTCTCCCTTGCTTCTCTGTTCAGCATAGCTCCCATCACCTATATCACTGCAGTCCCCAGTCACTTCTGTCCAAGGGCTCTACTGCTCTCTGAAGCAATTCCACATGTGTTGATGGACTGGTGATGTTTGTGAGTATATACTTTGGAATGCTGCTGGTCCTTCAACTAGTGTGTGCAGTCCTTCTCTATGACCCTAATTTCCTACATGACCTATTTTAAATGTTTATTATTCTTTTCACCTTCCTCTTGGGGAATGTAGAAGTCACTGTATGAGATCCGCCTCAGCTTATTGTCTCCTTTCTCCCCACCAAAACATAGATAGTTTCTGACTGTCACCCATTCTTTCCTTCTCAGCTGTGATCTGGACGTGTGCAATTTACCAGTTAACGCTCCGAGTACCTCCTACCCTTTCAGGAAACTGGTACAAGTGATTACTTTTCTTCCACCTGCATTTTCTCTCCTTTCCATTGGCTTACCTGACCACTCCAAATCCAGAATGCTTCCTTTCTCTTTTGAATTCCCTTGACTTATTATTTATGCCTGAGTGTTTCTGATTTGTGCTTTTTTATATTTTAATTCTTTTATTTTAATTAATATTCCTCACTAGAGTATATTTCCTGAGAGCAGAGTCTCTGATTCAGTGGTAAAATACATGTAACAAAAAAACTTGCCATCTTTTTATTTGCAAAACTGGAGTTCTGGACCCAGTAAACAATTCCCCATTCCTCTCTGCCTCAGGCCTTAGCAACCACCATTTTACTTTCTGTTTCTATGAATTTGCAACTCTAGGTACCTCCTAGAAGTGGAATCACATAGCTTTTGTCCTTTTGTGACTGGCTTATTTCATTTAGCATAATGTCCTCAAGGTTCACCCATGTTGTAGCATGAGTCAGAATTTCCTTCCTGTTTAAGATTGAATAGTATTTCATTGTATGTATAGACCACATTTTGTTTGTTGATTCTACTCTCAGTGGACACTTGGGTTATTTCCCCCATTTGGCTGTTATGAGTAATACTGCTATGAACATGGGAGTAAAAATATCTCTCTGAGACTCTGCTGTCAATTGAGGAGTGATAGACTCAGAAGTAGAAACACTGGATTATATGCTAATTCTATTTCCAATTGTTTGAAGAATGATCATGCCATTTTCCATAGTGGCTATACTATTTTTACATTACCAATAATGTGCAAGGATTTTAGTGTTTTCATATCCTCACCAACACTTGACATTTTCTGAGTTTTTTTGATAGTAAACCATTTTAATGGATGTGCAGTGGTGTCTCACTGTGATTTTGATTTGCATTTCTCTAATGACTAATAATGCTGGGGCATCTTTTCATGTACTTATTGGTCATTTATATATCTTCTTTGGAGAAATGTCTATTCAAGTCCTTGGCTCATTTTTTAATTTGTTTTTTTTTTCTGTGTTGTTAATTGTATTCATCTTTGAATTCCATATAGCATAAACTTCATTGCTTTGCCCCACTTCTGGAGACAGGGGTTAAGGAAATATAGGTGCCTATACAGGGATTGACACAGAGGCACTGGACCAGGTATTCATACACTGTGAGGTCCTAGTTGTGTTTCAGGTAAATTTGGTGTCCAAACTAAGCCTTTAATTAGAGACAATTTACAGGAAGGTCGTCTCAGGAATACTCTTGAGTTGGACATGCATTTGTCTATAAAAGATTTTATTGCCTCATCCAAAAACTCACATGAAATGGCTTTTTGGAAAGAAAGGTGTTCTTATCCTGGAGTCAGACTGTCAGACTGCTTGGGGAATTTGGAGGAGTTGAGTTCAGCTTTTTAATGTGGAAACAACCCCAGGCAGAACTATAGAGAGATGTTCTCTATGTAGCAGAGATTAAGACTCAGGATGAAGAAACCAGAAATCATATTGAGCATTTTTAATGAGAGATATTTTTTCATTCGGTAAACATCCACCATGTGCCTATGAGCCAGAAATTTGGCTAAGAAGGTAGGAATAGAATGACAATTCAATCAAAGTTGTGTCAACCTAGTCTGCATGGAACAAGGAGAAGTACTGGAAAACTGGATGCAGAAATGGGAAATACGTGCATGAAGTATTTATCTCTGTCTTCTGCATCTGTCTTCTCAACTCTATGGCTTTTGCTTTGATTTCCTTCTTTGACAATTTAGGAAAAATATATAGTGACTGATTAAAATGTTTCATCTTGGAAGTGATGAGAAAAATGAAAAGGTAATCTTTCTTTGTTACTTAAAAACTCTGTGATTAAATCAACTGCTGCTTCTACCCAGTTACAGAACACAAAGTGCCTTTGGAGCTGAAGAAAGTGTTTGTTGTTCAGAGACTTGGTCGTAACAAGCTTCTGAAATGACTAAATGAAATAACATATGTGAAACCTTCTAGCAAAGTCAGGGGAGTGGGTTTTTTCTTTCCTTTTTTCCTTTTCTTTATTTCCTTTTTTTGTTGTTTTTTGTTCTTTTAGTCTACCCATGGAAAAGAGATTACTAAGCAAATTAATAAGTAAGCAGGCAAACAAGTAAAACACTCTTTTATTTAATAGCAAAGACATTTAGCAGCAGGACTCTATTCACACAATGAATTTGCTAATTATAAATGAGTCCCATGTAGTATTTAAAGCATTTACAAGGTTCTTAGAAGCTTTCAATTTCTGTCTCCCTTCCACTTGTAGCAATGTGACTGTAATCCTCAAAGAGAAAGAGCGATATTGCTTTTAAAATGCCCTATTCGTCAGACTGGTCATTTATTTAAGCAAACATCCCCATAACCTGTTGCACTTGCTGATGACAAACAGAGGCCGGCATAGGCAGGCAAACAAGAGAACACAGCATTCAAAGCCTGTCTGTATGGACTCAGTTCCTGCAACTCTGCCATATACACTATGACCAAACTTTGGTAAACTTCTTGTCATTCCTCAAAAAAGCAGAGCCCTTGGCCTGTGCACGGCCCTTTGCTGCACCTTTGTCTGATGAGACAGCTTCTACTCATCTTCTAGGACCCAGACTGCAAACCTCATTGCCTCTCTGAGCCACCTTTTCCAACACCTGCAGATACTTTGTCCCTCCATCAGCCGAACTTTTATAGCACTTTGCTCAGTCCTGTTAGGACTCTGATCACGTTATATGATGATGATGTGCTCGTGAGGCTCTCTCCCGCACTGGACTGTGAGCTCCTGGAAGACAGGGACTGATGCTGACTCATGTTTTAACCTTTCTACTCATCTGGCATAGTTCTTGGCCCAGCACACATTCAGTAAATATTGGGCAAAAGTTATTATTAGGATCAGGAAGGGAAATGGCAGTGAGGTATAAAAGACAAGAGATAAAAAAGGATGGGGCTTCTGAAGTAAAGAAGAAAAAGCTATGTAAGAGCTTAGGAGTAAGGGGTCAGTGAGAGAAGGTGGGAATGGAGAAAGGCAGGGAAGAAACAGGTAGGAAGTGGCAGGGTAACACCTAGGTGCTGGGAAGCAAAATAATATGAAAGATGGGCACATGAGGCGGCTGAAATTAGGGCATGTCTCAAGCTCATCTGTACCTACTTTTCCATTCAGTCCAAGAGAAGTAGAAGGCAGCAAAGGCCAGAGTGAGGAGTGAAGCCATAAACAGTCTGCAGACCGTGAGCAGAGCTGCTGCCTTTGGCCGGAGTCTGGGTCTGGGCTGCTCCCTTGGCCTCCCCTGTTCCTCAGCCTCTCTATTCTGATCCACAATTGATCCCGAGCACTGTCTCCTCTCCTGTCTTCTGCATGAAAAAAGTCCCCGTAAGGCTCCTTGTACAGCCCAGGAGAGGTATAAGAGAGAGCAGCCGGGCACATGTGGCTGTGCTAGCTCCCCACCAGGTGTTTGGGTTGTTTTCCTCTGAAAAAATAAGACAGTATCATAGTAACCCTCCAGATGTCTCTGCCTTTGCTGGGTCGGAGGGCTCATATGCATAGCCCTGTAGGGGGCTGTAGAAATCTTGGTGTGCCCCTGAGCTTGCTGAACATGGTCACAGTGCATGAAGGGTGGGGTGCTGTTGTGGTGACGCATGTGTCTTTAAGACGAAATGACTTTTCAGACTCACCAAGCTCTCTTCCTCACAGGAGGTGTGCCACTTGATGGTCGCGGCCTTTTGGAGTTATTTCTCGGGTAACCACCAAGTGTCTCATGCCTATAGAAAGCAGCACAGTGCAGCCCTGTATAAAAGTCGGGAGCCCGTATTGCAAGTGCAGGCTCTGCCATTTAGTGGGAGTTATTTCACCTGTCAAACGGGAGTAATCTCACGTGCCTACCTCACTGGGTTGCTGTGAGGATCCAATCACGTTATATACAAGATCCTACATGTGACAACATTCCACAGGTTATCAGTGACTTGCACTGCCATTCTCTCTTCTGATCCTCTCAGCAACCCTGCAGATTGTATTGATTCTCATTTTTGTAGATGAAGAAAAGAGGCTCAAAAAGGAAAAATGACTTAGCCAAAGCCTTATAGCTCAAAAGCCAGGGTGATACAAGTTTTCAGCTTTTGAATTCGTCTTCCTCAGACACAAACCTGGCTTCTTAGGGTTACTGGCTTCATGGCCCCCATTTCTTACCTTCTCTCCTGGCTGCTCCTCCCTGCAGCCTTTAAAAGTTCTTTGTGTAAGTAGTTAATTAGCTGTTGTTTGTTCTCCCCTCTCCCCTCTTTTTCCTGAACTCTAGAAGAAAACACCAGCAGCTCCAACAAAGAAAACCAGCACCACCTTCAACATCGTGGGGACCACCTATCCCATCAACCTGGCCAAGGATACTGAGTTCTCCACCATCTCCAAGGGCGCTACTCCCAGTGCCTCCTCAACCCCAACCATCATTGCTTCGCCCAAGGCCACCTATGTGCAGGACAGCCCAACTGAGACGAAGACCTACAACAGTGTCAGCAAGGTCGACAAAATCTCCCGCATCATCTTTCCTGTTCTCTTTGCCATATTCAATCTGGTCTATTGGGCCACCTATGTCAACCGGGAGTCAGCTATCAAGGGCATGATTCGCAAACAGTAGATAGTGGTGGCAGCACAGCAACCAGAGCACTGTATACCCCACGAAGCATCCCAACCTCCAGGCTCCCCTTCGTGTATTTCAGGATTCTTCTTTTTAACCCTCTACCAAGCTGTGATTCTCAATTCATATTTATGAATCTCAATGAAGAAAACAACCACAAAAAAATTCCTTGTCCCTTTTAACATTGCTGAGTGTACCCCCATCGTCAAACACTGCCATTTGTCCAGTTACTCATCTTAGTCTTTCAGTCTCCCCAGCTGAGGGCACTGCATGTATTTTACTGTACTCTGCTCACTGTAGAAAGAACAAGAGTTTCTACTCCCTCGGCTGTTTGAGAGGTCCAGACCGAGGAGAATTGTTGACTGGTCCAGATCAGATAATTCTGACTTACTAGGAAGCCAGGTTTGGTCCTACCTGCCGTGTGGTCCTGCCTGCCACCTCCCCTGCCTACATTAGGGCCACAGGCATAAGTATGATAGCAAAGGTGGGAGCCACTTCTGACCTCTGAACATGGCTCCTGACCCCTTTGTTAGCCTGGAGATTAGTGGAGACAATTGAGGGTCACTATGTTCTACTGTGTCTGGCCCAAATAAAGATAACTTAGGTAGGCCAACCTGGCACCAAGATGACTGGTGCCCTGCCATGTCCAGCGCCTCAGGAAAATAGTGCCGTCCTTGGTATATATCTCCTCCACGAAATTCCTCTTTCCTCAATGCCTTTGGCCTCCTTGTAGCCAGCTGGGCACTGCTTAGTTTGGACTTATTACCACCTGCAAACTCTTCAGGAAAAAAGATCAAGTCTTTTTTATTAAACTAAAAAGATACAGATAGAAACACAAAGATTTAGATCAAATGCCTACACAAGAATTTTTTAAAGATGGGAGAGAGAAAAAAGTCACCTCCCTGCCAAGGCAACTAATCAAATACTTGATTAGACCAGAGGTTTGGGGTAGACAATAGTTGAGGATTGAAGCCTGGCTCAAAAGAGAGGAGGGCCAGCGGCAGGTGGAAGGCAACTTCCTTCCATGCCGTCCACACTCCACACCTTGGCCAGACCCAGGCACCTTGCTCCTGTCACTTCAGGAGCCTACGGTCTTCTGCTGATGCCGATTCTATGACATGTGAATGGAAGATTCATACAAATATCTCTAGTCAATTTTTTGAGTCAACTAGATCATTAACTTTATTACCAGTTTTATAATGTATTATTTAGAGGTCATTTGATCATATTTGTTCTTAATGTGAGTAAAAGAGACAAGCATAATCATGAAATTTTTATAAGGTAGATAAATTGAGTCCCAGAAGTTTGAATAATTTGTCTAGGCTCCTTTCAAGTGTCTTTAATAAAGAGCTGTAATGTGCCCCTTTCCAAAGGCCAAAATGAAGAAAGGACTGAGCAGCCGGATCCACACTGACCTCAGAATCAGCACAATCTCAGCAGGCCTTCTGGATCATGTTTGGTTGGACTCTAAAAAGGTTGTTAGAAAGTCACAATGTGTCACCCAAGAGACCACTTCTAACAGTTTGAGCTCAAGGGAATGAGACTGAGATGGCAGCCCCAGCCACTTTGGATCTGAATAACTGCACTAGTCCTAGAAGCCCAAGGTAAAGCCACAGATGAAACCACAAGCAGATTCTTCTGCTCACCCCCTAAACAAAGCTTCTAAGGGGTGTATCATTCGCTGCTGGTTGCCTTTTCATCCATCCTCTCCCCATCCCTTGCTTCCTTGCCATTGCTGGGATAACGCATGCCAGTCCCATTATTCCTAAGACTGTGTCTGTAGGTAAATTCATGACTAGAAGAGTGTAGTCTTGTGGATATGTGGGGATGGGGGGTGGGGGGCGGGGCTGTTAATGATCGTCTGTCTTAAGGAATTTAGAATGGAAGCCTGACCTTTGCCTCTCTGTAGAAATTGTGTTCCCAAATGCTTTGGTGCAATGTTTAGCGGCTGTTTATTAAACCCTTTCTGAATTGTACTTGGGCTGGACATCTTTCTTTGGTCACTTTTTGTTTAACAGGGGCAGTACTATGTTCATGACTGTCACCCCTACTCCCATTCCACCTTTATTTTCCATTTCGTAACACTATTCGAGTAAGCTGGGGAAAGGTATCCCCAGAGCAAGAAGTGCATTACAGTCATCCGGAATGGATCCATCCTTGTAAAAACATAACTGTGATTGACTCTGGGGTCTCATTACCCAATATGAAAGAGAAGGAAACAGCTTTACTGCTTCTTCTGCTGAATTTGTCCACTCCCAAGAAACAGAGATATTTTTATTGTAATTCTAAAATCTTCACTTTTCTCTTTTCCTTAGGCAATAGTTCCCTTAGGCAATAGTCATTAGATAGAGTGAGTGAGAGTGAGCGCCTCTGTGGTTAGGCCATGTGTTGGGAAATGGATGATGAGCTTTATTTCTTGCAGAGTTATCAGAAATCTGGTAACTAATCACATGAGATCTGCTTGAGGAAGTCACCTGTCTCCTCAGAGTCAGGAAAAATACACTTGGGAGAGCATTAAAATTTTTTTTTCTTGTCCAAAATAAAAGCAGGGGCTTGAACAATCTGACCCTTGATGCATGTTCCAGCCCTGGCAATGCAATAGTCCCTGACCAGCTCAATGACATCCCCAGAACAACAGTGTGAGACACAGGTGGCAGCCTTCTTCATAAAATTGCCTGATACCAATATTTAAGTGTTCACGTTTCTGTAAAATCCTTCTGAAGCCATTTTGCCCTATCCTCGGGAAATCTCAAGGTGCTCCCATCAGCCCTTTTGTAGCTGAGCTGCCCTGGAGTTTGAAACCCTGCCCCTGACTGGAACCCGAAGACATGAATATTTTATGATACTTAGAGTATGAGAGAAATATCTCCAGCAGTTCACTGAAGGTACCAGTCTAGAGGCTGCTGGAAGAGTGTCCAGCACCTACTAGGCACTCACCAAACGTTTATTGAACAAATGAATGCTAACGTAGATCAGAGCTGTGTGTGTGGAGAGTCTTTAGGGTGCTACTGGAGAGGAGACTAGCTGACCCGTGATCAGGGGAGACTGATGGAAACAAACAAATGCAATGTGCAGCCTTCTCAAGCACTGCTAATAAATGTGCTCTCTTTTAAGCCACTTCAAATAGCTTTTATGTTCTAATGAAATAATTGTTTGTTCCTGTTGGCTTTTAAATATGGAGGTTCATTTAATGATCTATTAGTTCCCGCAGGCAGGAGAGGAAGGCAAGCTTGAGCACCAGTCCCCTCTGAAAGCCTCAAGCACAGCCCACTGGGCTATGCGGGGTATGTCTGGGTTAGGACGCCTTTCAGAGGGCTTCCTAGGCTGCGCTTGACCGGGACCTATAAAACTGAATCCTTGCAAGAGGTCCAGCAGGAGAGGGAAAGACTAGGAAGGAGAACGTAAGAAGAAGGAAGCAATTTGGGGAAACTGTGTTAAAGGGGCCCTATAATTGCGGGCAGGAATCTCTGCTCTTCAGCTTCAATAGCTCCTAATTGGCATAAGAACATTCATTGTGTGTCCACCTGCTGGAGTGAGGCCAAAGGTGCCTGCCCTTGTTGACAGGAAAGCTGCATTCTGGACCCTCCTGCCTTTTATATTTCAAATTGTGTGTATTTAAGGTGTATAAGAAGATGCTTTGATAAATATACACATGGTAAGTGACTACGACGCCAAGTCTATGTATTCAAGTTTGGGGGCTTTTTTTGTTTGTTTCTTTTAGATTCCACATTTTAGTGAGATCGTGCAGTATTTGTCTTTCTGTGCCTGGCTTATTTCACTTAGCATAATGTCCTCCAGTTCCGTCCATGTTGTCCCAAATGGCACAGGCAACCTACACCTGTTCTGCCTTCCTTCTGCCTCAGCTCCAACAATTTGATGTCATGGGGAAAGTACTGAGAGGAATACACAATTACATTTTAGCCAGGCTCAACGCCATCACAGTGGCTGGGTGATATCGGGCAAGTCCTTCCTCTGAGCTGAGCTTTAGTTGAATCAGATTCTGATCAGAGTCAAGTCAACAGAGTATCCTTTCCAGCAGCTTTCCCCAAGAGTCACCACATCCTGTGCCTCCACTTTATTCTGCTGCTGTCCTCATGCTAGCCCATGCCAAGAGCAGGAACCGCATCTGTGGTTCCCTGGGACACAACTCAGATGCGTTAGCAACTTCAAAAGAATTTGAAGGAAGCACCAAGAAAGGACAGTTGGGAGGCTAAATCTGGAGGACAGGGATCACACTGTCTGTCAGGTCCCACGACGATCTCTTCAGCCTCTTGCCCCACCCCTCATATCCTCACCCTGAGCTCCCTGTGGGACCGTCTACTGTGATGAGATGCAGGATTGGAAGTGTTCCAGCTCCAGTCTGACCATGGGAAATGTTGGGGCCTAAGTTTAAAACAAGGGGGTGCTGGTGCCAGGCAGGGAGCTTCCAGGTAAGTTGAGAGCACAGAGCATAAAACAAACAGATCCCAGCCTCTTTTTCAAACCTTCAGGTAAAGGGGGGCAGAATTTTTCAGGAGGGAACTCCCTAGAGTCCTTATAATCGAATAGCCAGACTTCCCCGGATCTGCACACCACCTCTCTTCTTTGCTGCCACAGGAAAAGGTGGCCTTCCTTCTGTCCCAGGCCGGCCCCTCCTTTGTTCTTTATCCCTGCTCCTCTCTGCTCAAAGAATTCTAACTTCGTTATCTGCTCTCAGAGCGGCTGCTCTTGCTGAGTCACCGCTGCCCTTGTTACTGAAACCTAAAGGCGTTTTCCAGTTATCTTACTTGACCTGTCAGCAGCATTTGACACTGTTGACAAGGACTTTATTCCTGAAACCGTCTCCTTTTTGGTTTCCATGACACCACAGTCTCCTGGTAGCCCTGTTTCTTGTTGCAGCCATTTTTCTGTTTCTCCTTTCTTGCTATTCAACCTCTCTCATCCCACAAAGCCTGGGGTTTCCTCTAGTATTTTCTCTATTGCATTTTCACTCTCCCCCCTCTTTCTGAGTGAGTTCACCTGTCCTGATGGCTTTGGTCACCACGTATTCCTATTACATTGTATTGTGAAACGTAGCACCCCAAAGTAAAACAATCACTTTTATTAAACCTGTAGGTCAGTGATGTGGACAGGCTACAGGAGGGATGGCTTATCTCTGCTCCACAGTACCTAGGGGCACAGGTATGAAGACTCAAACAAGGGGAGGGAGACTAAATTGGCTGGAACATCTAGAGGTAGAGGATCCATGTCCCAGCTCCATGTGGCAGGAGATTCTGTAGCAAGATGCAGAAGTTTTAGTTACCTAGCTCTAGTCCTGTTGAGCAGGGTAAGAGTTGGGTCCTCGACTGGGAAAATGAAGGAGGTTCTGTGTGCCAGACTAGGCCCTTGTGGCATTCATTCACATGTCTAGCAGCTAGGCTGTGAGGGTTGAAGGGCAGGTTCATCTGTGAGTGTTGACTGGAATGTCTGTACATGGTCTTTCCTTGTGGCTTCTCACAGCATGACTTCTGGGTTCTCATAGGTAATATGTTGAGAGAGGTCTTCTGGAGAATAAGTGGAAAGAAAGAAACAGGTGGAAAAGAAACAGGTGGAAGCTGCCTGGATTTCACTGCCCTAGGAAGTCATACCTAGGGCTTGTCCTAGGAAGCTTACTTAAGGCCAGTGCAGGGTGAAGAGGAGGGCTGCAGAGAGCCAGAGACTGCACAGGCATATATGGAATCAGCCATGCCTTCTCTATGCTGATGACTGCTGAATCCACATCTCTAGCCTAGTTCTTTCACGTTATTTTTTTTGACAAGTTCAAAGCAGAACTCTTGGTTCCTCAACCCCCGCAATACTTCCCTTGGTCATCCTTTGTCAATAAATATAATGTCATTCATCCAGATATTCAGGTTCAAAACTTAGGAGATGTTATTGGCATCTGTCTCCCATCCTCATATCTAGCACATTTGAAAATCTTGTAAGTTCGGCCTCTAGCTTAAATCCCATATTGGACCCCCTTCTCCCACTTCCAGTACCAAACCTCCATCATGATCTCTCATCAGGATTACTACGGAGCTACCCTTTTAAGTTGTAAACCAGATCGTGTTTACTTGCCTCTTTAAAATCCTTCCATGGCATCCTGGAATATCAGGCACTGGGATCTAAAGTCCAGCCCTGGCCTTCAAAGTCTAACTTGCTGCTCATGGCCTGTTTTCACCACGCCTGTCTCTCATTCACATTTCACCAGCCCTATCAATTGCACATCGAGTCATCATGTGTCTCAGGGGCTTTATTCAGGATGTTTCTTTGGTCTAGCATGTTCCTTGCCTCCCTGCCTTCACCTGGCTGACTCCTGCTCATCCTCAAGTTCTCACTGATAAAGACGTATCTCTCAGGCTCTTGTCTTCCTAGCCTAGATGCTCTGCCATGGCCATGCTGTGTGCCTTCATCCACCTTGCCCTGCTCTCACCAGCCCCACAGTCACCACGTGTTAGTCCTCATACTCTTCCACTAGATTAACCACCAGGGAGAGCGATCTTTGTGTACCACAGTGTAGGGCCAAAACTGCAGTCCAAATTCAGGAAATACTTAATGAATAAACTAACTTATGAACTGGGATTTAAAGGAGCATTCAGCGTTTTCCAGGCAAAACACAAAGGCTCAGAAATGACAGCAATCATAATGCAGTTTAAACTTATTTGTCCTAAATAACCGGGCATTCTATCCATCAGAGTGGGTGGCGAGTATAGTGGTTTGGGACCTAAAAGGTGGTGTGGGAGACCCAATATGTCATTCATCTGAGAATCTGGCTGCATGCCATCATTTTGCTGACTTGTGATCCCAGAAAGTTGTATTCCATAGGTTCCGAGAGATGACAGCAGCACACCACTTTGTGGCCCCTGAAGTTGCTATCTCCATTCCAAGCCGATTTCCTTCAGACACAGGGTCTTAGAGTTTCCCATTCTCACAGCCTCTTTCTAGCCTTACTGCTCAGCAAACACATTGCCCCACTTCATTCTAAAGCCTCAGGCCCTTTCTCTGGTCACTGAAGTGTCGTAAGTGTATAAAGTGCAATAAGGCCACCACTAAGTGCCATTGCAGCCTGCTGAGTTTTATTTATCATAGCCTCAGGATAGCCCTGAAAGCTACACCAGACTGGGGCTTAGGACTCTGCATTCCATTGAATGAAATTTTATACCTGCAGGTGTCATGTTGGGGAATAGCTCTAGGGTCTTCATACATCTCAACCAAGGCTCCCTTTTATGAAGTACAAATCCAGCCTGGAATCCAAACAGTCCGTCCCCTACCCCTTGATGAGAGGAGACCTGGGAAAGTTCAATTAATGCTTATTATCAAAGTAGAGCCAGTGAATTCCCAAAAGAAATAGTGCCAGCCAGTGAAATTCAAGATCTCATTAGTCACCATGTTCCCTCCATGCTGATGTAAGGAGAAGGGGTTACTGACCCTGAAGCTGTCTGATCTCCTCAATCCACATCCCCACTGAGCTGGTGTCCATGCCAAGCTAGTGTCCAATGATGAGCCAACTTTTCCAGGGTTCCATAGCACTGGCAGGCCTCCTCCAGGTTAAGGTCAATGGAAGGTGGTGTCCAAGGCTGGTGCTCTGGTCAATCATTGGCTCAGCTGGGAATCAGTTCTAGGCATCCCAAGGGGATAGTCACACTACAATCCCCTGCAAGGACCATGATGAGAGATGCAGCAGGGCCTGAATCTTGGCCAGATGAGTATCTCATCTTGTAAGTATTGATATGCAATTAAAATACACATATTAATATGAATTGATTGAAATTGGCTTCTGTTCAAATCTATGATAACAATAAAATATCACCATGGTTGTAGGGAAAAGCTGGTAGTAAATAGAGCAAGTGTGAATGGTAAAAGGACGCAGAAAAAAATACTGAGTTTTAATCTGGGTTAAACTATTGTCTCAGCTTGCGACCTTGGGCAAGTCATTTAACCTTATGTAAAGTATAATAGGAAAACTTTTCCAGGTATGACTATAAAGACTAAATGAGCTACTGTACATGAACGATTTTTGGAATCATTAATGCCTCTCATATACACGAGATAAAGCTTCTAATCCCAGTTCCTGACTTGGAATGGGCTCTCCACGCCTGTAGGTCTCAAATATTCTCCTATATAATGAAGATCTTGAGGTACGTGATCTTTAAGAGCCCTTCAGTGCCTGATATTCCAGGATACTAGCCAAATTTATCAGAGCTGAAGGTAATTGTATCCACATAAAAACAAGGCAATAGAAATGGTTTTTATTGTTTACATGAAGAAAATGGATGGTGTGAATTTTTGGTGCAAACAACAGCAAAGTAGGCAGGGGGATGGGAGGGAAATCGATGCTCCTGACGCCCTGGAGTCCTGATGCCTGACAAGGTAAAGAGTGACTGCCCCGTATTTATCCCCTGAGCTGTAATCAGATCAAAGTGTAAGGTAAAATCACAAGTCTCAACACAGTTACACACTTTCCAATATGTTTTGGTAATCTGTGGCTTTCTGTATTTTGAATTTTTTTTTAAAAAAACATCTTGTTTGTTCTTTGGAAATGAGGTCTCCTTCTGGGGAAAATGTCTGTTTGTGGGGGAGGAGGGATACTGGTGTTGTCACAGAGCAGATCATATGTATGAGACACCTGACGTGCATGAGTCAGGGGAGTTTTCTTCTCTCCACCATCCTGTTTATCCCTCTACATTCACAGACCCCAGCACAGTGCCTAGAACATAGAAAAGGGCTCAGGAAATGACTGTTGAGTGAACAAATGAATATGACAGGGACCTTTCCCCCCACATCTTAACCCCAAACAATTTGAGAGATGAGTTACAGAGGAACATGAGACCAAATTAAGAAAATGAGTGGGCTGTGGAGGAGCTACTGACAACAAGACGACTAGGGCTGAGAGCTACTGCTCGCTGAGCGCTTCCTTGGTGCCAGGCTCCGTGTTAGGTGGTAACAACAACACTTGTGAATAGCACTGTTAGCTCCGTTTTACAGATTACGAAACTGAAGCTGAGGGATCACATGATTTGCTTGAGGCCCCACAGACTGGACAAGTTCAATCCCATTTATCTGGCATTTGCAATTAGGAGAAGCTTTGGCACGTCTTGGAGCTGCCAGAAATCCGTGATGCAGGTTGTGCAGGGCTGGCTAGCTCAGGGGAAATAAAGGCTCTGTTGTTCTGGGGCCTGCCTGTGGGTCTGTGTTTTCCTGGCATCCAGATGTTGTGGGGGACTGTGGTGTAAGTTAGAAGCAGTATCTACGCATTGCCAGTGGGGCACGTCCTTTGCAAAGTTCTCTCTGTCAGTAGTGTAGTTGTTTGCCAGATGCTAGCCAGCCTCTGTTGTGTTTGATGCAATAATGAGGAGAAGATTCTTTCACTCAGCAGATATTTATTGAAAGTTTCCTTGTCACGAGTCCCAATCCAGTGCCAAGAGCTGGAGTTCTTCAGTGAAAACAAGCATGGGGTGTGGTGTACTCTAAGGAGGCACAGTTTAATGGCAGAGACACAGGGCGAAAGCCATGGGGACGCTGAGCATTCGGGGCCAGGAAAGCATGGATGGGGGCCCTCAACCAGCCTGAGATGCTCAGGGAAGAGGCTTCTTAAAAAAATTAGCATCTAACATGTGACCTGGGCTAGATAGTTACCCTGTGCTTGCCCAAAGTGGGGTGAGGCTAAGGGGGAAAGGGAGAGAGAAAGAGAGAGAGAGAGATTGATCAAGCCAAAGGAGATAAAAACTGCAGGCACTGAGTAGGTGATGAGAGCTGGGGGCAGATGGAAAGGGCCACGTGGAGGGCTCCATTAAATGAAACTGAGAAGGAAGCAGAAACAGGTCATTTGTAAGGGACACCGTAAGGGCAGAAGAAGACTTTCAGACCTTATCCTCAAAACAACAGAGAGACACTAAAGGTTGTTGTGCCTGTGGGTGAACAAAGAACACATTTGAAGCCATACAAGTTGGGATTTTGATAAGTGTCAGGTCAAAAGGATAAAGGGCTAAAGCCTTTAGAGTATAGGTCAAAGCCACAGAGGTATCTCAGAACCTGGAGGGCAATGATGCTGAAAAGGCCATGCCACACTGGGAAAATGTTGAGGGATTGAGGGTCTGAATAGCTGAGGCTCTGCCTGATCCCTGTGTGCTCTGTGCCTCTGTCCTACCGTACCTCCCCCACTCATCATGCTATGGCCATCACAGTGCTGATAACAATGTGTAGTCAGTGCTGGTTACTTTACTATCTCCCATGAGACTGGGACGTGAACTCCTTGAGGAGACGTACTGTCGATATTTGTACATTCCAGGCCCTCACAAGTGCCACACACAGAACTGTCAATGGTTCTCTGCTTCTAGAAGGAATGGGGTAGAGACATGCAGAGAGACTGTGAGCCACTGTGTAAGGTACAGATAACCCCAGAAGGTGGGAAGAGAGGGAGTGAAAAGGGAGGAAAGGGTCACCCTTTTTGACCTTTTTCTCTGGTGCTGCCTCCTCCATTATTGACCTTTGCATTCCCCCACCTCCTCCCTTGAGGGATTGACAACTGAATGAAATTCAGTTAAAAGATGTCTTCAATGATCAGTCAGGGAGGGGAGCTCCAGGAGTGAAGGGGTTGTGGGAGCAGGGGCAGCTGCATTCAAGTTCCTGTCTGTGGATTTGGGGGCAACCCTGACCTCTGGCTTCTGGGCAGGATTCTCCCTTCTTAAAAATCACTTAGGGCCTCGGATGCCCACTTTACAGCAGACCCAGGCACCGAGAAGACACAGTGTGGGGAACAGTGTCTCAGCAGGGCCTCCCTGAAACCCCGGTGCAGGAAGGACTCAATTTTGTGAATTGTCACCTTCCATCAACCAGGCAATTAAAGTACATCTTTCCACAACCAGAGAAGGAGATTCTCAAGAAACACAGAATTGGTGCCTTATTTTCCCTGGCTCCCAGAAAAAAACTTTTTTTAATTTTTATATTATTTTTCCCATTTATAAAAATTTATGGAGCACAAGTGCAATTTTGATACATGCACAGATTTTGTAATGAACAAAACAGGCTTTCAGAGCATCCATCACCCAAATTACATACATTGTACCCATTAAGTATTTTCTCATCATCCACCACAGTCCCACCTTTCACCCTTTCAAGCATCTGTGTCTGTCATTACACTATATACGTCCACGTGTACACATTTTTAGCATCTATTTATGAGTGGTAACAGGAGACAATGACTGCTTCATTTTATGACACCTGCTCAATTAATTACAATATTCACATATGAACAACGGTTTTCGTATAGTACAAATTCCCTCTTATGTAAATCCATAAATATATATTTCACAGAGTGAATATTTTAATTGTATCTTATAGAGGACATAAAGCAGCAAATCAGACCAAGGCTGCTGCATTCATAATGCTTTGTCATCAGCCAGAGAATAAAAACAGCAAGAAAAGAATTCAATCCCCCTATCCACTCACTGTCACATCCCTGCCCCTTGCCTTTGTGGATCTCATGCCTCAAGGTTAGCAAAAGTGTCGCTTTTCTTTCTGGGGGTTCAAGCTAGGAAGGTTTTACTTAGAAGAGCAAGGATTAAATGATATATATCAAAACCAAGAAAAAAGAACAGTGCAGCGTTGTCCAAGAGCTAGGAATATTTCCATCTTGTAGCAATGCCCCAGTCACTGGTATGTGAGGAATTTGCTGTTCCCTCCCAGGCTGCACACTGAAGCCATCTTTCAAGCAGATTTCATTTAGCTGCCAATCTTGTGAGCGGTTGGGAGAAAAGAAAATGGAGGCAGAGACTTAAGGGACTGGCAGTAGTGAAGAGAAAGGTCAATGACGATGACCCTCTCTTCTCTCTCCCCTTTCAAGGCTGTCCAGATATATTCCTTTTCTTTCATTTGAAAAGCCAGACACGTAAGATAAAACTTGAGCTTAAATTTTTAAACAGTGGTTCATTGTCCCTTGTGGCTGTCCACCCCCACTTCATGACATTAGCAGGGGCAAAGAGTATTCTCTGTACAGGAAATGATATGAGCAATAGCTCAGAGGCTCAAAAGGGCACATAGCTATTCAGGAACTATTAGGACCCAAGTGTTGCTCAGAAGGAAAGTACTGGTGGGAGGGCAAAAGACACAGTGTAGAGGCACATGATGGAGATGTGGGTGCACAGGCCAGGGTAAGGAGTTTGAACTTTATCTAAAGACAAGTGGGACCCCACTGAGGGACATTAAGTGGGTTAGATTTAGAAATATCTCTTTGCTGCTGGTAGAATCAGAATGGCAAGGAGTAAGATTGGTAGGAAAGAGTCCAGGTGGAAGACTCTTAAAGATGTTCATGCAACAGACAGTGTTCTGTACAAAGACAGTGAAAAATGCCTCTCAGTGATAGTGAAGTCCAGCTTCTTTAATACCTCAGCCAAGGACAAGTTGGAAAACACTTTAAAAAGTCAATGGAAAGGATTTGATCTATACTAAATGTGTGTGTGTGTGTGTGTGTGTGTAGGAGGAGGAGCATAGCTTGATAATCAGGTTCTAGCTTAGATGCCTAAATGGATGGCTATGATATTTGCTAATAATTGTCTGGTGTGAAAAATGTGGAATCTCATACGTTTAGTTTAGGGAAATCCAAGTAGAGATGTTCAAGAGGATGTTGGATATTATGGATCTGAGATTAGGAGAAAGACCTGAACCAGAAATTGGTATTTGAAAATCATCAGTGTAGAGATTATAATTAGGTTTAGCAACAAAGAAATCCTTGGTAATCCTACAGAGATCACTTCTAATGAAGTTGAAGATAAATTTTAAATGGGCTAGAGAGAAGTACAGGGTATCCATCTGGTGAACTCTATTTTATTTGAAAGTAAAGAGATGAAAGTACAAGCTGAGAAGGAAGGAGAAGTGTCTCGAGGAGAACAAAGACAGTTTTAGATAGCCAAAGTAAAGACCAGGCATCAAAGACCCAGTTTAACTAGGAGACTATGAATTTTCAGAGTGAATCTGCTTACTGGCAAGATTTTCTCTAGCAGCTGGTATTCATCAGACAAAGCAAATGGGGTCAGTGGAAGAATGGCTAGTGGATAAATGGGGCATGAGAACAATATGGAAAGGGAGTTGGGAGTATTGACAAGAGACAAGGAAGTAGAAAGGAGAAAGGACTGAAGATCTTAAAGAGTTGGAAAACAGGTATTTTGGTGTGTGTAACCATACTAGTCATGGTTAGAGAACTGGATACTTGATTGTAAGATTTCAGTGTGGATTGATTTGAAGTACAACAGATGGAGTGGATAGCTGAAGTCTAGTGTAGGAGAAAGCCATGGTGGTGAGGACGTTAAAACGGTTGTATGGAGCTTCCACATGGATATTGCAGCTACCCAGAAGGATGGCAGAGTTTGGGAGTAGAATGACTATGAGTCTGGAGTCATGATTTTCAATGAAAAGGAAATAAAAGTCATCAGTGTTGAGGTAGGAAAAATATAAGAAAATAATTCATTATTGCATCCCCTGTCCTTGGCCCCCAGCCTGACACAGAATAGGACAATGAGAGGATGAATGAATGAACTAACAATGAACCTAAGGGATTCTATGAGTCTACCTAGAAAAATGTGGGACCCAGTCAAGGCGATTCCTATTGCAGAACCATAGTTAGGCTCAATGACATGAAGAGAAGAGCTTTCAGAATTTTCCAAAACAACCTAAAAGGAGGTAGAGTCCTTAGGAGTTCATTCCACATTAGCTTTGGAGCTGGTCACTGCTCTGAATCCTATTCCAAGACTACTCATTGTCTACCATGGGAGCACTGATGATCCTAAATGTTTGGAGCCTGGACTCTAGGAAAAGATAAAGACACCCACTGCATCCTCTTGGAAACCCTCCTTGTCCCTGTTCCCACACACCACTTGGCCTGTGGTGGCCAGTGCTCACAGGGCTTGTGGTATTTGCTCCTTGGGGTACAAGTAAAGAAGCCTCAGAAGATGGATGTGTCCCTCGATAGGTCTCATTCTCCAGGAGGGTAGGGCTTCTTTCTTTGAGAAGGCCTATGACACACCTCAAATGCTTGCTGCAGGTGCCCTGAGTAATCCCAGTATCAGACACAAAGACCATATTTTACAGAAAGACAGTCTTCTGTTTACTGACTTCATATTATTCTGACGTTGCCTTTGGTAAGGGTTAGAGAGGGAAATAATTACAGCAGGATTGTCAAAAGTAAATATTCTTGCTGTTGGCTAAAAACACACATACAAAATAATTCCATTAGTGAGTGGAAATGATAATATTAGGTTATATAATTTTTTCTGCTATTGTAATTGTAGAATGCAAAGATAATAAATATTACATCACAGGTGGGCAGGAGGATAGGGCAGAGCAAAAACTGAGTTATCGTGAAAATTTCACTTCTCACTCGAACTGCCCTTGCCATGTCACGGACTGAAAGCACGTGTCAGAAGTCAGTGCATCTCTTCTGGGGGCATGGCTGTGGATCCTTTTGAAATTGGGTCAAAATGCAAATTTTGACTCTGAGTCTCAGGCCAGCCTGAGAGACTGCCATTTCAGCAAGCTCCCAGATGATGCCACTGCACTGGTCCCTGGATGGCAGCTGGAGTAGCAAAGGACTGAACAAGGCTCAAGCCAAACTGTACATGGGCCAGGCCAGGACAGTGGCCGGTGCCAGAGGGGAAAATCCCAGAGGGGAACCCCATGCCTGTGCCCTGGGGACATCATGGTCATCACAATAATGCTCAAAGTGTTAGCTCAGAGCCAGGATTCCGGGGGCCAGTCTGACAGCCCTGCTATCTCCCTGTGGAGTCCTGGACCAGAGAGGGTAGAAATCAGGCAGATGCAGATCAAAGGAACAGCTCCATTATGGATCAAACCTCCCTGGGAGGCCTTGGCTTTGGCCTACATAGGCAGCCACCCCCAAATCCAGCACATGGGCTCAGCCAGGCAGTAGTGCAGCTGATCAATACTTGGTGGCTTTCAGCTTTCTCCCAAGGGCCAGTCCCCTTTCCCCTTGGAGGAGGACAGATCACATGAGTGTCCCTGAGTGGTGAGGGCAGGTGAGTTGGCCTCAGAACAGAAAGGGAGGAGGGGATACTCAGGTCCCCCTGTTAGGGTCTCTAATCTTGGGGAGCAGAGGGGTAACAGGGGAGGAGAGTGGCTAGGAGAGTCATCATCTCTGAAGTCCCCCCATGAAGGCGAGGATGTGGGGATTCCCAGTCACACTAACCTACCTCGACATAGTGTCCTATGAGCCAAGCGCCTTGTGGCTTCCCTGAGAGGTGGCAGCCCTCTTGCTACTGTCTGCCTCCTCTGGGTCTCCCCTACTTCATCTGCAGTCACCTCTCAGTGGCCAGGTGGCCTGTTTGTCATAATCACATCATGTCAGGCCTCTGTTCAAGACCTACCAGTGGCTTCCAAACACAGGCAGAATGAAGTTGTCTCCCTTGCTGAGGCCCATGAAGCCCAGTGTGAGCCCTACTCACTGCACTCCAGCCCCCTCCTCAGGCCTGCTCAGTGCGCACCTCAGGTCTCTACTCAAGTGTCAAACTCGCCCCCAAAATTGTTAGGTGCACACGCTGACATATTCCTCCCTTCACCTCCTTAATTCCCACTCTCATTTGTTGATGCCACTTATCACTGTCTGAAATTATATTTTCCACCATTCTTACCTTCCTCACTCACTGCATACACTCACACACACTGAAATTCAAGCTTTCTCAGGGCAGAGGCTTAATCCTCCTTGTTCACCACAGCAATTCACATCAGAACAGTGCCCAACACACAGCAAAGTCTCAGAAATCTTTGGTGAATGTACAAGCTCTCACACAGCTCCAGGGAACTGTCATGCTTGTTAGACAGCACTCATTAGTACCCCAGGCTTCCTTTCTTGTCACTGAATGTTTTGTTTGCTCAGTTTTCTTCATGCAGAGAGGACTTTTACTCCTCCCCATAAGAGAAATCAAAAAGTCCCATTCCATCACTCCCTCACTCTCAAAATCTAGGATGTCTGAATAGTGTTTGGAAATTACTTTTTCCGTTCCAGAGGTGCCCCCTCTTAATCAATACAACTACGAACTAAGAAGAAAAGTTGTGTGCCCCTTATCTGCAAAATTCAGTGGTGCAATAGGGAAAACGTAGCCACAGTGAACAATCTCCCCCAGAGACAAGAATACGAATCAAATCCCAGTCACGGGTTAATAGCAATTCTGAAATCCCACTAGGCAGACCCAGAAAGAGTCCCTAACTTAGAAGTAGAAATGTCCCTTGCTTGATTAAGTGCTAATTCTAGTTCGTGGAAAGGGATTCCTAGTCCAATTTTTTCTATGGACCTTGTCTCTTCCCCCAAAGAATTTCTTTTTCTTCTGTTATCCTCCTTGACCACACCTTGATTGAACATTGGGAAAGACATACTTTGGGGAGGCTAAAAACTCACAATCTACTTGCTGTTTATTGTAGATTGAAGCTCGACAGTCATTTTAGGTCTCAGACAGTCACAATTAATTTACTCCAGGGTTCTTATCTACTGAGTTTGACTCAGTTCCAAATGCCAATAACTACACCCATAATTCATTCCTAAACACTTTGCATATTTGCTAATTTTATTTGCTTCCTTATACACAAGTCCCTCACAACTTAAAACCATGGGCATTAGGCTTTGATGGGATTTATACCTTAAGTTTATTTTTCCTAAGCTATTTGTCCAATGAAAAAGATCTACCTGCAGCAACAGCCCAAATTTGGTCTTTCCTTTGAGACAACACAATCCATTCAGAGATGTTTACGGTGGCCAAACTGACATGTCTTTCATTTAATCTTTGCCATGAGACTGAGTTTCAATAAACTTTTGTCACCAAAAATTTCTGTTTTGTGTTTTGATCCCTGGGATTGAGAAGCAATTACCTTTTTCAACCCTGCAAGTCCTCACATTTCTGGACACTGCATTCGCTTTCCTCATCGTTCGCAAAGCAGTGAATCCTTTTCTGACCTCAGCTTTTCATGGTAATGCCTTGTCAAATGCGGTCACCAGTAGCTAACACAGTGCCAGCATTCTCTTTCCAAATTTCTTCCTCTAGGGCTACACACTCACTAGGTGAGGTAGATTATCTGATTAACAAATTAATGCAGGCAACAGTTTCAGCAAATATTTAAATATTACAAAACATGGATCACCATTATTTTAGCCTCTGTAACACTTTACTTGATATCCATCATCTGGTACCTCAGCCAATGCTACGTATGTGTTGTTGTTGTTGTTATAATTATGTTGTTGTTGTTGTTTGTGGTAATATTCCACCTTTAACTATCAATTCCTGTTTCAGTCTAGATAGGTTACATTATACTGTGATATTAAATAACCAAAAATACCAGTGGCTTGAAACAGTGAAATAGTTTTTATACTATCTCTTTAATGTTAGGCAGCAAGAGGGTTCTGCTTATTGTAATTACCCAGGTGCCAAGCTTACAGAGGTTTGTATCAATGTAGGCTTCCACAATCACCATGACAGAGAGAAGAGAATGTGGCAAACTGTGCATGCCTCCTAAAGTTTCTTCATGAAATGAGGTCATCTCTTATCAAAACTTATTAGCCAATATATGTCACGTGGCCATAGGTAACTAGAAAGAGGTGGAAGTGTAGTCTGTCATGTGCGAAGGAGGAGAACCGGAAACATTTGGACAATAGTAATAATGGCTTGACAGCAGAAATCTATAGACACATTTTAGACAATTTTTCAAACTCCATGGATAAAGGGAAAATACTACAATTTTCCACAAAGAAAGAAGTTACATAAGAAAATGTGAATCTTGTTGGTATCAGATTTCTCATGTGCAAACAAGCTGTTAGAAACAGGAGAGTAGCATCTATAAGGTGCTAAGGAAAAAGATTTTAAAATTAGAGTTCCCCAAGCAGAAACACTATCAATCAAGTATGAAGGAAGAATAAAGGCCATCTCAGGGACACAAGGACTCAGAAAATTGACAGTCTATGCAGCATTTCTGAAAGAATTACTGTGAGACAGACTCTAGCTAAAAGAAAAACAGAATCCAAGCCCAGAAAAAGAAAATACAAGAAATTGTGGAAAATAAACAATAAAACTTTCAGCTTACCATAAATAGTTGATAAAAAGGCTAAGCAACTTAATATAATTTTAGCATAATGGTTTACAAAATAGAAATGACATGTTATTGCAAATCTGATTTGAAATAAAAATTCAGCTGACATCAATGAAATCCCCCCAAATGTTGGAGGAGCAGAAAATAAACAGAAGCTTACTGAAAGTCTTGTTTTAAGGAGAAGCTAAAATTTGATTAATATTCTTTGTTAGTGGGAGAATATGTGTTTAAATATTTTTGCTAAAAGTTGTTTTACAACAACAACTTGCAAAATGGAAATAAATAGTAGAACTTCCAAAATAAGAGACTATGATGGAGGGAAAAATACAATGCTATCCATATAACAAACATGAAGGAAGAGTAAAATTGTGTCAGCTTCTTTGTGCTGCTATAACAGAATACCAAGGACCTGCTCATTTGCAAAGAACAGAAATTTATTTCTTACAGTTCTAGAGGCTATGAATTCTAAGATCAAGGTGCTCTCAGGTTGTGTGTCTGGTGAGGGCATTCTTGCTGCATCCTGAACACTGGATGGTACAGCAAGCAGGTTAAGGAAAAGGAAATGAACACTGAATTCTCTCACAGTGGAAGAGAGTGAATCCACACCCTCAAGCCCTTTTCTAAGGGGCTAATCCTATCCATGGGGGTGCTACCCTCCTGACTTAGTTCACATTGATGATTAAGTTTCAACATATGAATTTGAGAGAACACACGCAGATGATAACAAAAGTGATGAACAAAATTGTATGCAAACTAAGAAAAATAGAAAAATTAAACCTTAGTGACAATTACTTCCTGCATTGACAACCTGAAGAGCTCCATGGATACATTCCCCAATGAAACTGGTAACCATTATTTTTAAAACAACTATTTAAAATCTACATAAATGGTCCTAAGGACATATAGCAAATGAAGAAAAATGTATTCAGGAAAACATGCTGACATTTGATAACAACATTGAGAGTCTGTGGCTTTTAAATCATGATGTACCTCTTCCCTCCTCCCTCCTGTCACAATGTGATGGAAACTCCATTCCAGATGGATATAGCCAAGAACATAGGGTTCCCTCTCTCCTAGGTCCCAGTTGAAGACTTTGGTATCTTTCTCGGAATGGCTGTACATTATTAAACAGGTAAACTGAAGCACAATAAATTTCTGAAGAATTTACTTGAGTGAACAACAGAAGGAGTTTGGGAGCTCCACTGAGGGAACATAATGGGAGAGCTTTTATAGGATGAACATAAAAACAAAGCAAAGAAAATATTTTATTGGTCCCCATTATACAATTGCCCTATTTGCTCTATCACATTGGAAAGTCCCTAGTTACATCATTTTAAGTTTTTAGGCACTTCTGATTGGTTGATCTTAAGCACTGTTTTTCTTTAATTCATTTACAAGAAATAATTCAAGTTAAGTTTTTTTTTTGAGACAGAGCCTCAGGCTATTGCCCTGGGTAGAGTGCCATGTCATCACAGCTCACAGTAACCTCCAACAGCCTTGGTCTCCCAAGTAGCTGGGACTACAGGTGCCCACCACAATGGGCTATGTTTTGGTTGCAGCCGTCATTGTTGTTTGGCAGGCCTGGGCTGGATTTGAACCCACCAGCTCAGGTGTATGTGGCTGGCGCCTCAGCCGCTTGAGCCACAGGCACCAAGCCACAAGTTAAGTTTTGATTATGTTTACAAATCAAGCAAGGCTTGGTCATTTATGAGACCTAACTGCTATTGTCTGCTCGGAAATTCTTTACCCCTGTGTCCTGAACTTTCCAAGTTCCAGAAAAATGCAATAGAGAAGTCTAATTTTCCTCATGGGACAGAAACTGTGTCTTAGGCATAGCACACTGAGAATACTGGGGTTTGATTTGCTTCACACTGGCTCATAAGGCAGAGTTCCCCTGCCTTAAAAAGCAGAATACCTTAAAGAGTATTCCACTGGCTCTGCCTCCAGCTTCAGAACCATGGCTCAGATTTTAACTGGGGGAGAGGCAACATGCAACAGAGATCTCTGAAGCTCTTCCTAAAGGAATTGACTTTGTTTAAGTGAAGTAAGTCTCAAGCCTCAAAGCATTCTCAAAAACAATGGATATTATAATAAAGAGCTGAAACTGGAAGATTCATTAGAGATATAAATGAGAGCACAGGCCAGCTAGTTTGCCAGGAATAACCAGGGCTAGAGATAGCTAAGAGCCCTCCTGAGGCAGAACAAATATCAAACATTAAACTAAAAACTATCCCTGCCAAAGAGCACAGATTTAATTAGATCACTCTATGGAGCAATTTGCATCTCAGGGCATTGTTGAAAATAGTTAAGTGATTGGCCAGAAATTATTGGAACTTTAAAGTTGGATGGTCAGGGAAAGAGACAAAGAAAGCCATGCTAAAAGCACTGTCATCACAGGGTGACTGCTATAACTGTGAAAGACTGTATCCTCTGAAGAGCACATCAGAAGTTTCACACTGTGGAAGGAATAACCATCACCACAAAAATCTATCCAGGCACTAAACAAGTAAATAAGCAAATAAAGATAAGAAGCTTTGGATGATGGGCAGTAACAAGAATTGCTGCAATATGTTATCTAAAATCCTAGTTTCCAAAAAAATTATGAGATATGCAAAGACAAAGACTTTAAGTAGTCATTGTAAATATGTTCACAGAACTAAAGGAAACCATGCTTAAAGAAGCAAATGAAGATATAAAGACAATGTCTTCTCAAATAGATAATATCAACGAAGAGATAGCAATAATTTTTTAAACAATTAAATTAAAATTTTAGATTTGAAAAATTAAAAATTCAAATGAAAAATTCACTAGATTGTTACAACAGTAGATTTTGAATGGCAGAATAAAGTATCAGCAAATTTAAAGAAAGATCAATAGAGATTTTGCGATCTGGAAAACATAGGAAAAAGAATGAGAGAGATGAAATAAAGCCTCAGAGAAATGTGAGGTACCATTAAACACACCAGCTTATACATAATAGGAATACCAGAGGTAGAGGAGAGAGAAAAGAACAGAAAAAATAATCAAATGAATGCTGACTGAAAATGTCACAAATGCGATGAAAAAATTAATCTAGACATTCAAGAAACTCCAAGTGGGAAAAAGACAGTGAGGTCTGCAACAGACATATCATAGTAAAAATGCTAGAAATGAAGAAAATCTTAAAGGCAGCTAGAGTAAAATAATTCCTCACAAGAGAATATCAATAAGATTAATAACTGATTTTTCATCAGAAAAAGTGAAGGTCAGATGACAGTGAGATGATATACCCTTAATGCTCAAAGAAGAAAATGATCTACCAAGAATCTTATATTCAGCAAAGGTATCTATGAAAAATGAAAGTGGAATAAGAACATTTCTAGATTAAAAAAATTGAGAGATTTCATTGCTAGTAGACCCACCTTACAAAGATACTAAAGGAAGTTCCTCAGTTTGAAAGCAAATAACTCCAAGCAATAATTCAATCCCATACAAAAAGTAAAAATCATCAAAAGAAGGAATAATATAAATAGAAACGTCAGTATAGATTGATATTTTCCTTTTTTTCCTTTTGACCAATTAAAATAAACCTATTGAATAAAACGACACTCACCTAATTATATTGTAGAATCTATAACACATGGAAAAGTAATATATTTTCCAATAATAGCACAAAGGACATGATGTGTGGGAGCAAAGATGTACTGGGCTAAGAAAATAATTCCAGATGGCAACTTCAATCTATAGGAATAAATAAAGAGAACTAAATATAGTAAATAAGAATGTTAATATAATGCATCAATATATATATGCTTCATTCAGCTTCTTTAATATAGATTTATATAAATTAATAATTATAACTGTATATTGAGTTTGTAGCATGTATAGATTTAATATGAATAATAAAATTATCAAAGGTTGAACAGAATAGAGTTATATAAAAATAATGTTTTCATATACCACTAGAATAGGTTACTAGAAATATACAGGAGATTCTGATAGGTTAAAACATATGTGGTAAACTAGTGCAACCACTAATGAAATAATTCAAAGTATATAATGAAAAACTCATTGAAGAAATGAATGTTACATTAGAAAATATTTACTAAATGCAAAAGACAGTTAAAGGATGAAGAGAGGAACAAAAAGACAAGACACAGAAAACAAAAGAATAATACAGGCATAATTCCAATTATTCAGTAGTAAGATTAAATGTAAATAGACTGAGCAATCCAATCAAAAGACAAATGTTGTCATCTTGAATTTTTAGAAAAGATCCAATTATATGTCCTTATCAATACATAATTACCTAACATCATACTTAACAGTGAAAATTGGACTCTTTTCCATTAATTCAGGGGTTAGACAATGATATCTGCTTTTGCCCCTTTCATTTTACCTGATACATTGTTCTTCTGGTCAAAGAAATTAGGCAAGACAAATAAATGAAATATTCAGATGGGAATGTAAGAAGTAAAACAGTCTTTATTTGTAGATGATATGAATTTGCATATTAGAAAATCCTAGGGAATCAACTAAAAAATTAATTGTATTCCTGTACACCAGCAATGAACAATTAAAAAAATAAAAATTTTACATAAAAAGTGAAGTGATTCCACTTAAAATAACATCAAAATTATTAAATTATTAGGAATAAGGGTGGTGCCTGTGGCTTAAGGAGGGCACCAGCTCCATATACTGGAGGTGGTGGGTTCAGGCCTGGCCCTGGCCAAAATTGCAAAATAAATAAATAAATACATAAATTATTAGGAATAAATGTAACCAAGGAGATGTAATACCTGTACACTTAAAACTACATATTAATACTGAAAGAAATTAAAAATTAAAATAAATGGAAAGACATACTGTATTCATGAATTGCATATTTAATAGTTTTAACAGGGCAATACTATACAAATTGAACTGCAAATTCAATGCATTATTTATCAAAGTTCTAACTGCCTATTTTGCAGAAATGTGAAGTTGATTCTAAAATTTCTATGGAGTTGGAAAGGACCCTTACTAGTCAAAACAATCATGGAAAAAAATGACAAAATTGGAAGACTCATATTTCTGGATTTCAAAATTTACTATATAGCTATAATAATTGGCACCGTAATTATACACTGTAATTACAGTAATTACATACTGTAATTACTGTAATTACAGTATAGTAATTCAATTACTATAGCTGTATAATAAATTTTGATATTAGGAAATATGAATGGTATTGGAATTAAGGGTAGATATATAGATCACTGGAATAGAAATGAGAGCCCTGACACAAACTGATACATTTATGTTCAAATGATTTTTGAGAGGGGTGCCCAGACTGTTCAATGGGAAAAGAACAGTCTTTACAGTAAATGGTTCTGAGACAACTGGATAACATAAGCAAAAAATAGAATGAGATCACTGTCTCATTCCTTACAAGAAAATTAATTCAAAATGGAGCAAAGACCTAAATACAAAGGCTAAAAGTGTAAAAATCTTAAAGAAAACTAAGGAAAATATTCATGGCTTTGGCAATGTTTTCCTTGATATGACATCAAAAGTACAAGAAGCATAAGCAACACCAAAAAGAAGAGCAGATAAATTGAACTTCATCAAAATTTAAAAAATCTAGTGAGGCACAATGGCTTACGCCTATAATCTCAGCACTCTAGGAGGCTGAGGTGGGTGGATTGTCTGAGCTCATGAGTTCAAGACTAGCCTGAGCAAGAGCAAGACCCCATCTCTTCAAAAAATTAAAAATCTGTTCTTCAAACAAAGGACACTAACAAGACAGTGAAAAGACAACCCAAGGAATTTGAAAAATTATATTATATATTCCACATCATATATCTGATATTGTGTGTCTAGAATACATAAAGAACATTTACAATTCAGCAACAAAATGATAAACAACCCAACATAAAATTAAGCAAGAGACTTAAATAGACATTTCTCCAAAGAAGATATACAAATGGCCACCCACTACATGAAAAGAGGCCCATCACTGGTGAAATGCAAAATAAAACCACAGTGAGGTACTGCTTCATACCCAGTAGGATGACTATAATCCAAATGTCAGATAACAAGTATTGGTGAAGATATGAAGTAACTGGAATCCTTGCATATTGTCAATAGGAACGTAAAATGCTGCAGCTACTTTGAAAAACAGTTTGACATGTCCTCAAAAAGTTAAACACATAGTTATCATTTGACCCGGAAATTCTATTATTAAGTATATACCTGCAATAAGTGAAAGCACATGTCCAAACAACTTGTTCATGTATGTTTATAGCAGCATTATTTATAATAGCCAAAAGGTGGAAATGACACACATATCTATTAATAGATGAGTGGATAAAAAAATGCGGTATTATTCAGCTAAAATAAGAACTGATGCATTCTAAATCATAAGTGAACCTTTAAAACATGTTATGTGCAAGAACTCAGTCACAAAATATCATATATTATATGATTCTATTTTTATGAACTGTTTGGAGCGTGCAAATTTATAAAGAAAGAATATAGATTTACTCATCTTCTAAATCTAGCAGGAATGGGATAGGTTAGGAAGAAATACTAGTGTGTACAGAGTTTCCTTTGGGATGATAAATAAAAGTGTTCTAAAATTGATTGGGCTGGTAGTTGTATCACTATGTGAGTATATGAAAAACTATGGAATTGTGGACTTCAAATGGATGAATTCCACGGTATGTGAATTTTAAGGTTTTATATCACAATAAAACTTACAAAAATTTACATCAAAAATATAGTGATGTAAATATATGTAGGCTGAATAAATTTACCCCATTAAAAGAAATAGATATTCAAATTTATTTTTAAAAGATGTGTAGTTACATTTTATTTATGTGATATTGCTAAAACAAAACGACAGAGAAAGTAGGAAAATAAATGAATACAAAATATATTCAAGACAAACACCAAGACAAAGGAAGCAATAGGGACTATATTGTCATCATACATAATAGATTTCAAGGTAAAATGCATTAAATGCATTATAAGCGTATAGTTTATAATGACCCATAACATTTATTCATCTAATAATATCACTTGAAAATGTGCAAAGTACAAAATATCAGAAAAGCAAGGGAAAATGGACACACACAATCCTAATAGAAAATTTTCATAGTTCTTTCTCAGAAACTAACAGGTTAAAGAAGTAAAACTAATAATACAAATATAGAATATTTGAAAAGTATCATTTAATGAATCTGATTTCACATATGTACAAAAGTATAAGCATACAAATCCATATAGCAGCAGACTGCTACACTCAGTCATCCAGATGGAATCTCATTTTGAGTCTCCCTTTCATGAAGGTGAGGCCCTGTGACTAAATTCTTTTAAATGAAATGTAAGCAGCTGTGATCAATGCAAGTTATGCATTGTTGAAATAAAGAGCATTCACTTTGGGCTTCCTCTTTATCATTTCCAATGGTTGGAACAAAGATGTGCTTGAGTTCCAGGACAAATCATGCAAACAAGGACAATATTCCAGGGATGGCAGAGCAGCAAAACAAAAAGGAATTTGGGTCCTAGACAGAGACTGATGAGGTAAAGTAAAGGTGTCCCTATTCCTGAATCACATAAATTAGGACTTCTGTATGAAAGAGAAATTAATGACTATTTTTCTCTAGTCATCCTGTCTCAGAGTCTCTAGGTTACAGGATATTGAGTCTGCTACAGATAAAGACAGATAATAGATGATAAATAGTTAGATATACATAAGTAGATGGAACTTTGCATCCAAACCACAAAATTATATCCTTTCCAACTGTTAATGGGATATTTACAAAAGATGATCATGTATAAGAGGACTAAAATTTCCACAGTTTCCTCCAAAAGAAATCATATAAGTTACATTCTTGCACCATAATGGTCTATAAAAATAAGAAATAAGTGATAGACTAAGGAAAGAATGGACAATTGATAGATGGATAGATAAATAGATAAATGAAAAAACCACCTGGAAAATACCATTCTATATCAAAATAACTCCTGAGTAAAGAGAAAATAAAAAATCTGGCAGTATGAAAGATAGATAGAGAGATCATCCCAATGGGCTGCTATTGCCATTTCTATGTAAATAGAAATAGTCAGAAAAAAAATTAAAATCTTAATTACATCCCTTAGTAATTATTTAGAATACAAAAACACTTATATTAAATAAATTAAACATTCAATTCAAGAAGTAAGAAAAAAACAAAATATTAACCAAAGGAATACAAGATGTAGGAATAATCAAAATAATATCAGAAACTAACATAATAAAAAATACATAAACACAAAAAATAAAATCAAAAAATAAAATCAAACATCAAAGTAGTTCTTAGAAATGATAACATAAGACCATGTGATCCTCTCAATAATGCAGAAAAAGCATTCGATAAAATTCAGCAGCCTTTTCTAACAAAAACACTTAAGAATATAGGCATAGGAGCCACATTTCTTAAACTGATTAAAGCCATCTATGACAAACTGACAGCTAATATGCTGAATGGAGCAAAACTGAAAGCTTTTTCATTTAGAACTGGAACCAGACAAGGTTGTCCTCTTTCGCCATTACTACTTAACATAGTGCTGGAAGTTCTAGCCAATGCAATCAGGCAAGAGAAGGAAATAGAAGGCATCCAAATGGGAGCAGAGGAGGTGAAACTCTCACTCTTTGCCAAGGATATGAACTTAAAGAACCCCAAAGACTCAACCACAAGACTCCTGGAAGTGATCAAGAAATACAATAACATCTCAGGATAAAAAATCAATGCCCACAAATCAGTAGCCTTTGAATAGGCCAACAACAGCTAAGTTAAGAAGCTAATCAAAGACACAATTTCCTTCATGGTAGATTTAAAGAAAATGAAATACCTAGGAATATACCTAACAAAAGAAATGAAGGATAAAGGATGGGTGGAGGGAAAGTAGTTGGTGGGACCGCACCTATACTGCATCTTACAAGGGTACATGTGAAATTTACTAGGTGTAGAATACAAATGTCTTAACAGAATAATTAAGAAAAATGCTGTGAAGGCTATGTTGACTAGTTTGATGAAAGCATTTCACATTGTGTGTAAAACCAGCACATTGTACCCCATGATTGATTAATGTACACAGCTATGATTTAATAAAGAAAAAAAAAAGATTATGAAACCCTAAGTAAAGAAAAAGCAGAAGGCATTTACAAATAGAAGAGCACACCATGCTTATGTCTGGGAATAATCAACATTGTTAAAATGTCTATACTTCCCAAAGCAATTTACAGATTCTGTGCAATCCCCATTAAAATACCAACATCATACTTTGGAGATTTGCAAAAAATAGTTCTTTGTTTCATATGGAACCAGGAAAATAACCCTTATAGCTAAGGCAAGGCTTAGTAATAAAAACAAAGTCAGAGGCATCATCCAACCAGCCTTCAGGCTATATTACAAGTCCATAGTGATCAAAACAGCATGGTATTGGCAAAAAATAGAGACAAACATTTGGATAGAATAGAAAACCATGAGATGGCTGGGCATCCATAGCTCAGTTGTTAGGGCACCAGCCACATGCTCTGGGGCTGGTGGGTTTGAATCCACGTGGGCCTGCTAAACAAACAAATAAAAAAGATAGCCAGGTGTTGTGGCAGGCACCTGTACTCCCAGCTGTTAGGGAGGCTGAGGCAAGAGAATCACTTGAGCCCAAGAGTTTGAGTTTGCTGTGAGATATGATGCCACGGCACTCTACTGAGAGTGACAAAATGAAACTCTGTCTTAATAAAACAAAAAAGAAAACCATGAGACGAAACTAACATCTTATAGCCATCTGATCTTTGATAAATCAAGCAAAAGCATCTACTGGGGAAAAGAACCCCTATTCAATAAACGGTGCTGGGAGAACTGGATAACCACATGTAAAAGACTGAAATTGGGCCTGTACCTTTCACCGCTTACAAAAATTGATTCAAGATGGATAAAAGATTTAAATCTAAGTCATGAAACGATAAAAATCCTAGAAGAAAGTGTGGGAAAAATGCTTGAAGATGTCAGCCTGGAGATTTTATGAAGAAGACTTCTGTGGCAATTGCGACAATGACAAAAATAAACAAATGGTGTTTAATTAAATTGAAAAGCTTCTGCATAGCTAAGGACACAACAATTAAAGCAAATAGACAACCTTCAGAATGGGAAATGAAATTTGCATGTTGCAAATCTGACAAAGGCTTGATAACTAGAACCTACAACAACTCAAATTAGTCAACAAAAAAAGATCCAACAATCCCATCTATCACTGAGCAAAAGATATGAACAGAAACTTCTCTGAGGAATACAGATGAATGGCTAAGAAACATATGAAAAATGTTCATTATTCTTAATTATCAGAGAAATGCAAATCAAAACCACCCTGAGATATCACCTAACCCCTATAAGATTAGCCAACATCACACAGTCTGAAAGCTGCAGGTACTGGCATGGATGTGGAGAGAAGGGAACACTTTTCCATTGTTGGTGGGACTGCAAACTAATACAGCCTCTTTGGAAAGAAGTATGGCGAATCCTCAAAGAACTCAAATTAGATCTCCCATTTGACCTGGCAATCCCACCACTAGGCATTTACCCAAAAGAAAAAGAAAATCATTTTATCATAAGGACATTTGCACTAGATTGTTTAGTGTAGCTCAATTTATAATTGCCAAGATGTGGAAACAACCTAAATGTCCATCAACTCAGGAATTGATTAACAAATGGTGGTATATGTATACCACAGAATACTTTTGAGCCATAAAAAAGATAATATCTCTTATGTTTACCTGATTGGAGTCGGAAGACATTCTTCTTTGTAAAGTATCACAAGAATAGAAAAACAAGTATCCAACGTACTCAATACTAATATGAAGCCAGTAGATGATCTAATGCAGTGGTTCTCAACCTTCCTAATGCTGCAAACCTTTAATACAGTCCAAGCAGTTGCAACCCACAGGTTAAGAACTGCTGATCTAATGTATGCCCACATAGGAGAAAAACTCATTTTGATTCAAGCTGGGGAGAGGAGTAATAAGAAAAGGGGAGCAGAGAGGGCAAGTGGGATGCTCCCACAGAATGGGCATGGTGTGCAGGTGTTTGGCACACCTTTTGATTGTGGGACATAACCACAAGAGGGACTATATCTAACAAAATCAAATATTTTGACCTGGTTGTTTGTACCCTCCCATTAACCTCACAGAGAGAAAAGAAACAATAACATCAATTTCTGGTCTTGAGAAATAAAACTCCAATGGAAATTAGAAAGAAGAAAAGATGACAGAGAAATACATTACAGAGTTCAAAACAGAAAATAATCCAATAAGCTACCTGTAACCGGAATACATAAGACTTTATATTTGATGGACAATATTTTAGAAAATAAATCATCAATATAAAACAAAAGTTGACTGAAGAAGTAAAAATGCATATATCCTTTGACCTAGAAATAGTCTGCTACTATGAATTTGTTCTAAAGATGTACTCACATATGCAAAATACCGCATATAAAAGGTACTGGTAGTGTTAGGCTTTACAACAGCAAAAGAATAGTCATAACCTAATGACCTACTGAGGCCATAACTTCCTTTCTGAGAACATCTGGCCCCACCTAGAGTGGGCCCAGAAACATTCTGATAGAGTCTTGATTAGCCCAAGACTCCAGTGTCATTCCCTCAATTCAAACTACAAGCTGTGGTTATAGTGCAAAATAAAAATCTGATAGTAGATACATATTGCATTATTTTTGCATCTCTCTGTTTTGTTTTTTTTTTAGTTTGCCAAAATAAAGTTTCTAATTTTCATTAGAATGTAGTAGACTGTCTTACTTTGAGCTCTCACATGTAAAGTGCTTGGAAGTTTTCACTCTTATCATTAGAACAAGAGAAAAGCTCAACAAGTTGAAAATCAAATGACTTTTCCTGGACCCATTAGGGAATTGAGGTTGCATGGAAAACTGCCACTCCAAAATTGAGAGTGACAAGTGTGTAGAGACTATCATGAATAAGATCAGCTTACCTGGAGTGGAAGTCACTAGAGCTACAACCAACTGGTAGGAACATTTAAACAGAAACATTGACAAATTGCAGGATGCTGAGTGTGAATTAACCTGAGACTGTAAAACTTCTGGCAAAGGGGAAGAGTCAGTAAGGGAGAAGGGAGTGAAGGAGGAGGTGATTGCATAGAGGATGGAGAGCATTTAACAGATGTCACCTATTGTGCACAATGGGAGGATAGTCAGCACACCCTTTGGGCGAAGGGCTATTCTACAACTCGAACTTTACCTTGGAATTGAGAATAGTGTAACCTAAAAATGGGTCCCCTCATATTACTTTGAAATAAAAAATAAATAATAACAAAAAAGAAAATCTTCTTGACCTACAGTCTCAGGTGGGCCCCATACTTTCATAGATTTTACCTTCAAGTATTTCATTTCATCATATTCTCACATCAGGAGCTTCTCCCAGTGAGTGGGGAGAAGGTAATCATTTTGAAATACACCCCATGCATTCTCTATAACAAAGACCTATTCTGTCATGAAAAACACCTCACCAGAGCCTTATCTCACCTAGACAAAAGGGCAACTACCTTACTCCAGCCTCCCCTAGCATTGATATGTCATCTAAGGAGAAGGAGAAGGTAAGAAAAACCTCTGAAGGACACAGTCTACTAAAACCAGACATACTAAAAGACTGAGTCTGAATCATAAGATCTAGAAGGCTTCCTCTCTCTCGCACCCCACCCATACTTTAATGGGTCTCCACTATAATAACACTGGATTACGATGGAAAGAACTGCAAAACACCGAATCTATTTAAGAAGTTCTTAGTAAATTCCAAAGACAATAGGGGAGAAAAAGAAACCAAGATTCTCTGTTATCCAGGCTGGTCTTAAACTATGATGATGCTACTGTACTCTAGCCTGGGTAACAGAGTGAGACCCTTTCTGAGAAACAAAAACAAAAACAGTTTGAAGAGATAAGCATCAGAACCAGACTCAAATATGATACAGATGTTGAAATGATCACACAGGGAAATTAAAATAATTAAGACTAACACATTAAGCTGCAATGGAAAAAAGTGGACAATAAGCAAAAGCAGATTCACAAGCAGATGTAAGTAGAGACCTGGAATCTCAACCAAACATTCAATAGCAAATTAAGACATCAGCAGAAAGGAGGAATGCTCTTGATAAGCTCATCAAAAGGCTGGACATATTGAAGAAAGAATCAGTCATCTTGAAAATATGTCAAATAAAACTTCCCAAATTGAAATACAAAAAGAAAGAAGAATTTTTTTTAAAGGTCAGAGAATAATATTCTAGAACTATGGGACAATATCAGAGGGTGTAACATTTAAGTAATTAGAATACCAAAAGAAGAAAAAGATAATTTAATCTATAAATTAAACAACATACTTCTGAATATATCATGGGCCAGGAACAAGCTTCTAGAGAAATTTAAGAGGTATCCAAAACTTTGGCTTCTCTGGCCCACACTAGAAGAATAGTTGTCTTGGGCCACACATTAAACACACAAACACTAATGAAAGGTCTGTGCATAATTTTCATGGTATTTGACACCGCAGATGAGCAAAAATGTTCTCACATAATAATCCTAATTATGCATCAGACCATTCAGAAAGTCTTTTAAAATTATCAAGCAGGTCCCAAGTTTGCAATCACTAATATATAAAATGTACATATATATATATATGTAATAAATCACCTTTGCATTGTTTACATTTTTTACTATAAAAGCAAATGGGCAAAATAAAACTAGTGAAATATCTGACATTGAATTTGAGAAATGTACCAATATCTGGCTTGATGGAAGTAGTTGCGATTCTCAGTGAGTTCTCAAGAAGCTTATCAGACATTTTGGTTCTAATTTTACTCTTAATTTGCTTCATTCTTAAAAACAGTTGTTCACAAATGTAGGTGCTGGCAAAAGGCAATGATATGAATAAGGTGTGATTGTGAAGTGTGGGATATTTATCTCAGGGAAGATAAGACCTATAAAAGTCCAGTAAGGAGGAATGACCACATTTTTCTTTAAGTTGAATGTCAGATTCCAAGCTCTATACATTACATTTGAAAACAGACAGTGACATATTTATAGTGACTGAAAATGGAGTTGCAAATGCACCAAAATATTGATTATTTTCCTGGAAATCTTGAAAACTGTTTTCAAATTCCCATATCAATGACAGACAAATGGCCAACAAACACATGAAAAAATGCTCATAGTCTCTAATTATCAGAGAAATGCAAATCAAAACCATTTTGAGAAACCACTTAACTTTGGTGAGAATGGCCCACATCACAAGGTCCCAAAGCAACAGATGTTAGTGTGGGTGCAGAAAGAAGGGCACACTTGCACTGTTGGTGGGACTGCAAACTAATATAGCCTTCATAGAAGGAAGTATGAAGATTCCTCAAAGAACCAAAAGTAGACTGACTGTTAGATTCTGCAATCCTGTTACTAGGTAGCTATCTAAAGGGGATAAAAGAAGACATTTTCCCATGAGGATGTTTGCATTTGAATTGGAATATTTATAACAGCTCAATTTGCAATTGCAAAGGTATGGAAACAACCCAAGTGCCTTTCAACACATGAATGGATTAATTAATTGTGCTATATGTATTTCATGGAATACTATTTAGCCATAAAAGATGGAGATTTTGTATCTTTTGTATTTACCTGGGTGGATTTGGAGAACATTCTCCTAAGTCCTGTATCAGAAGAATGGAAAAAAAAGCATCATATGTACTCAGTACTAAATTGAAACCAGTAGATTAACAATTACATGCTCACATAAGAGAAAAACTCAATTAAAACCCTTTAAGATATTGGCCTGGGAAAAAACGTTATGAGGATGACGCCCCTGAGAATTGCAGCAATACCAAAAATAAATAATTGAGATTTGATCAAGCTAAAAAGCTTTTGCACAGCTAAGGGTACCACAAACAAAGCAAACAGCCTTTGGGAGGGGAGAAGATTTTTTTATCTTATGAATATGACAAAGGCCTGACAAGTAGAATCTACAGAGAATTCAAATTAAACAGTAAGAAAAGTGCAAACAATCCCCTCTATACATGGGCAAGAGACTTGAACAGAAACTTCTCCAAGGATGACAGATAAATGGCCAACAAACACATGAAAAAATGCTCACCATCTTTAATCATCAGAGCAATGCAAATCAGAACCACTCTAAGTTACCACCTAACTGTGGCAAGATTAGCCCACATCCCAAAGTCCCAAAGCTGCAGATGCTGGTGTGAATGTGGAGCGAAGGGAACATTTCTATACTGCTGGTGGGACTGAAAACTAATATAGTGTTTTTTTGGATAGAAATATATAGAATCTTTGAAGTTCTAAAAGTAGATCTTCCATTTGATCCTGAAATCCCATTACTAGTGATCTTCCCAGAAGAACAAAAATCATTTTACCACAAAGTCATTTGTACCAGATTGTTTATTGCAGCTCAATTAATAATTGCCAAGTTGTGGAAGTAATCTAAGTGCCCATCAACCCATGAATGGATCAACAAACTATGGTATATGTATACCACAGAATACTATTCAGCCATAAAAAGAGATGGAGACTTTACAACTTTTACATTTACCTGAATGGAGTTGAAATACATCCTTCGTAGTAAAGTATGGCAAGAATGGAAAAATAAATATCCAATGTACTCCATACAAATATGAAACCAATCTATAAACAATTACATGCTCATATGAATAATAAAACACAAATATAGTCTAGTAGGGGGGTAAAGGGAGGTGGGTGGAGGAGGAGGACATATGGCAGAAGAAGAGAGGGCATGAGGCTGGGAGCTCATCTAATGTGCATATTATCAGGGTGTATAACACGCCCCCTGGGTGAGGGGCTTTTTTACAACTGGAACTTTACCCTGGAAGTGAGAACAATGTAACCTAAAAATCTGTCCCCTCATATTAATTTGAAATTAAGGGAAAAAAGGAAAAAAAAAATCAAGTAGCAGGGAGGGCAGGAAAGGGTGTGGGTTCCCACTCACCAAACAGGTACAATGCACAGGTACATCGTACACTTCCTGGGTGAAGGACGTGACCACAATTCAGACTTTAACTTTACAAATGCAAACTAGGTAACCTAATCATATGTATCTGAAATTAAAAAAATTCTTGCATCAAATCAAAAAGCAAAGCTATATATTTTTCATTGTTCACAGGACTGTATTTAGGCAAAGTGTTGAAATGAATACAATTTGAGCTTGCCTTAATTTCAGTTTCATATGGAATGCTGTTATGGTTTGAAACATTGTGTTGATAAGTTTGTTTTCACCTTGAAGATGCATATTTAACTCATTTAAATGAGTGGTTAAATCCACTAAAAATGTTAATTCTTTAAGCCAGTTTTCATTGTCAAGTTCTGGCACAAATTTGGTTTTTGGTACAATAAATGACTTGATAACATGTTGCAAATCACAAAATCTTTTCAACAATTTGGCCTCGACTTACCCTTTTTACTCACAGAAAGTAAATGAATATCTCCATATTGAGTACTTCTAAGGAATTCCTGGAATTGGCAATGATTCAATCCCTTTTCTCTTATGAAATTCACAGCCTTGATGACAATATACCTGACATTATCCATTTTTAAAGCTTTTGCAGAAAAATTTTCTTGATGCGATGATACTTTCAAATGTCGAATTTTGGATGGCAATTGCATTGCCTTCTATTAATTTTATAAGTCCCTCTCTTTTAGCGCTTCAAATTATAGTCTTTGAAAACTTGCATAATTTCTCTACAAAAAAGTAGTCATATGTCAACTTTTCATTGAACAATTTTCCTTCATCTGCAATTTTTCTTTTTGGGGGGTTCTGTCTTTTGAGATATTGTAAAAGCCATTTGGGGATAAAAACTAATAACTGATGAGGGACTATATTTACTTTTAGTATGAAAATTAATTGAAAGGAAAAGAGAAAGCAAGGTTTGGGCCCTTCCACTTCTCAGCTGCTGAAGCAGGACGAGGTAGAGGCTGAATGTAAAGCATGGTGGGCAATGCATGAGGCACCGCTGATGTGTGTACATACTTTAATAATCTAATAAGAATGCTCACTTGACCTCTAAATAATGCTAAATGCCTAACATTGCAATGGCAGGTTGAAATATTATGGATAATGGCTGCCTGGCCTAGTCACCATGACCATGTGATATCTGATGGTGTCAATTAACTGTCTGCATTAGGAAGATAACACACTGGAAGCCACATACCACAAATCTGAAGCCATGTGTGTGGTGCCTGTGGCTCAAGGAATAGGACGCTGGCCCCATATACCAGGGGTGGTGGGTTCAAACCCAGCCCTGGCCAAAACTGCAAATAAAAAAACTGAAGCCATGCATATGTACAAACAGTGAGAGTGTACATATATTTATTTTATGTGACATTATGACATAATTTTGTGTCCTACAAACTTCATACTCTAGAACTGTGCAATCAAGTTACACTAAAAAAAGTCACAAAAATCTCACAATGTTTTAAGTAAGTTTATGATTTTGTGTTGAGCTGCATTTATAGCCATGCATGCAGCCTGTGAGCCATGGTTTAGACACCTCTGTTCTAAAATATTTTTAATTAAAAACAGGCAAATTATCAAAATGTGGGGGATATTAGCAAAAGCATCACTTAGGGATAAAGTTATGGTACTATATGCATGTACTAGAGGGAAAAAGGAATCGAAAATCAAAACATAAGATTACACCTTAAGCAAACAGACAAAAAAAGAGCAAATTAAGTCTAAAGCAAGCAGAGATAAGAAATAATAAAAGGTTCATCAGAAAACAATACAATTTAAAAGAAGACAACAGAGAAAATAAATGAAAGCAAAATATAATTATTGGGCCAAATGAACAAAATTGATACTCTTCTAGCTAGGCTAATCAAGAAAAAAAGAAGACACAAATTATCAATATCAGAAAAGAAAAAAGAGGTCATCCCTACTTAGCACATAGATATTAAAAGGATAATTAAGAATACTATGACAACTCTATGTCCACAAATTTGCTAAATTAGATAAAATTACCTTCAATGAAACAAACTACAAGAACTCACACAAGGATTTAAATGATAACCAGAATTAATTTATATCTACCAAATAGATTGAACCAATAATTAATATCTTTCCAAGAGAAGAATTATTAGGCCCAAATTATTTCACTAGTGAATTCTGTGAAACATTTAAAGACTAATTAATAGCAATTCTCCATAATCTCTACCAGAAAATGGAATCAGAGGGAATACTTCTAACCCATTCTATGAGACCATTACCCTAACACCAAAGGCAATGAAAGAGACTACAAGAAAGCAAAAGTATAGACTTATCTTTCATGAATGTAGATTGATAACCTGCTTCAATAAAATATAAGCAAACCAAATTGAACAATGTATAAAAATAATTATATACCAGGACCAAGTAAATGGATTACAAGTATACAAGGCTGGCTCAACATTCAAAAACCAATTAATGTAACACATGATGTCAACAGACCAAAGAAAACAATCATATTATTATATGAATTTATTCAGAAAATTCATTCCAGAAACTCCAGAACACATTCATGATACAATTAGTCTCAGTGAATATGGATTAGAAAGAATTTCCTCAACTTAATAAAGAATAGCTACAAAAACCCTATAGGTAACACCCTACTTAATGGTGAGAAACTATATGTTTTCACCTAAGATTAGGAAAAAAGTCTGCATAGCTCTTCTGACAACTCCTCTTCAATTTTCTACCAGAAGTCCTAGCTAGTGAAATAAGATGAGAAAATACAATAAAGTATGTACCTGGGGAAGAAAAAAATTCTGCTTCTCTTTTGTTCACTAAAAACATAATTGTCTATGTAGAAAATCCCATAGAATTGGTGACATCAGCAAGAATAGCACAAGTTGTGGAACCAAAAAGTTATTATAATGAGGTCATAGAAAACAAGACTGATATAAAAAGGCAATTTCTTTCCTATATATTGACAATTAACAATTGAAATTTTAAATTTAAAATATCATTGCAATAGCGCCCCACAAATGAAATACCTAGTTATAATCTAACGAAATGTGTAATAGGATCTGTCTATGGAAACTGCAAAGCACTGATGAAAGAAATCAAAGATCAAAATAAATGGAAAATTATTCTATGTTCATGGGTTGAAGACAGAAAATCATTAGCACATCAGTTTCCCCCAATGTGTTTTATAGATTTAATATGATCCTAGTTAAATTCTCATCAAGCTATTTTTCTAGATAGCAACAAACTGATTCTATAATTTATATGCATATCTTAGAATAGACAACACAATAAAGAAGAAGAACAACAAAGTTGAAGGAATTAAACTGCTCAATTTCAAGACCTACTAGAAAGCAAAAGTAATCTGGGCAATGTGGAATTGGTAAAAGAACAGAAATCAATTAATAAAACAGAACAGTACCCAGAAATACATACACAGTCATAGATCCAACTGATTTCTGGCAAAAGTGCAAAAGCGCAAAAGCAATATTATGAAGAAAGATAATTTTAAAATGAAAAGGGAATCCAGACAAAACTTTACACCTTTCACAAAACACTAACCCCAAATAGCTTGTAAATCTAAGTGCAAAATGAAGAAACTATAAAATCCCTGGGAGAAAATGAGTTTTCAGATTCATGAAAGAAAAAGTTGAAAAGCTGGATGTTGTTTTCTTAAAAAAAGTATGTGCTCTGTGAAAGACACTGAAAAGAGAATGAAAAGACAATCCCTATTTTTCTCCCCAGGAGAAAATATAATAGTTGCAAAACACCTATGTAATAAAGGACATGTATGCAAAATACAAAGAACTCTTAAAACTTAATGACAGAAAACAAAATCTCACTTAAAAATTGGGCAAAGGATCTAAGCAGACACTTTGTCAAAGAAGATATCTAGGCAGAAAATAAGCACAAGAAAGACACTGAATATTATTTGTTATTAGGGATCCATAAATCAAATAACAAAACATACCTCTACACCCCTATTGAAATGTCTAAAATTAAAAAAAATGCATAAGGGTAATAGCTTGTAAGTATGCAGAACAGGAACTCTCATTCATTCCTGGTAAGAAGGCAAAATGGGACAGTGACTTTGGAAGACATTTTGTCACTTTCCTAAAAACACTGAACACATGGATCTCACATGGATCCAGCAAGCACACTCCTGGGTATGTATTCCACTGACTTGAAAACTTACATCTATGCACAACATGCACATGAATGTTTATAGCTCCTTATTTGGTAACAGTCAAAAACTAGAAATAAGTAAGATGTCCTTTAATAGCTGAATTGATAAACAAATGTGACATAGCCTTACAACGGCATATTTTTCATCGATAAAACAAAATGACCTACAGGACATAACAAATCTTAAATGCATATTGCTAAATAAATGTAGCCAGGTGATAAAAGCAAGATGGTATATGTCTCCATTTATATGACATTTTGGAAAAGGAAAAATTATAGAGGTGGTAAATATATAGAGAAAGGTATAAATAGGTTAAGCACAAATGATTTATTAGAGCAATGAAGCTCTTTTTATGATACTGTAGTGGTGCATACATGACAATACGCATTTGTCAAAAATCATAAAACTTTACAGCACAAAGTGTGAACCTTAATGTATAAAAATTTAAAAAAATAATCTATGAGATCAAGGAATCCCAGAATGGAATGCAGAATGTGGAAAAATATTCTAACTGTACTAAAAATGTATGAAACCCACTGAAGGATATGAGTAGAATTTGCTGCCCTAAGTATGAAAATAAATGTTGTTAAAGCTAAAATCAAAAGGAACTGTATATAAAGGCTATGCTGCAGCTGGTAAAGTTGTTTTCCACAAGAGTACAAGTTAACAATTTTGCAACCACTCTATATATATACTGGAATTAAACAATTAATTAAATGGATTGGCAGATGGTGGGACCCGGGTTTCTCATTGTTAGAATGGTATGATGCTGGTAAGAGAGAGGAGAAGGCTAGAATAATCTTTGTGGTAATAGATTAGAGTTAGAACTATTAGCATAAATTCATGTTTAGCTTAATGGGGATACAGATGGTTATATATAAAACTATTTACAGATATGAGTATATACACATATATGTTTCATTGCCCTGTGAGCTGAGAGGGTCTATAAGTAACAATTCTGTCATAGCAACAAGCACACCCAGCATTGAAATCCAGGATTCCCAAACCATCATTCAATGAAAAGGAATTACAACTCCTTGGAGAAATGGCTGATTCTAGCAAAGAGGCATGAAATACAATTGGCTCTCCATATCTGCGAGTTCTACATCATGGATTCAACCATCCAGGGACCAGAAATATTTGAAAAATAGTTGTGTTTTTACTGAAGACACACAAACTTTTTTCATGTTATTATTTCCTTAATATAGTATAGCAACTATTTACATAGCATTTACATTATATTACGTATTCCAAATAATCTAGTGGTGATTTTAAACATACAGAGGTTGTGCATAGGCTGTATGTAAATATTATGTCATTTTAAATAAGGGACTGTGAGCATTTTTGCACATTTAAAGTGCCTTATTTAAAACAATGTAGTATTTACGTACAGCCTATGTATAACCTCTGTATATTTTAAATCTCCTCTAGATTCCTTATAATACCTAATATAATGCAAATGCTATGCAAATAGTTGTTGTACTGTATTGTTAAGGAAATCATGACACACACAAAAAGGATGCATGTTTACCTGGAAGAAAAAAAAAATCCTTTTATCATAAGAACATTTGCACTAGATTGTTTACTGCAGCTCAATTTACAATTGCCAAGATGTGGAAACAACCTAAATGCCCACCAGGAATGGATTAACAAATTGTGGTATATGTATACTACAGAATACTACTTAGCTATAAACAAGACAGGACTTTACATCTTTTGTATTAATGTGGATGGAGTTGAAACACATTCTTCTTAGTAAAGTATCACAATAATGGAAAAACAAGTATCCAATGTAATCAATACTAATATGAAGCTGGTAGACAATCTAACACATGTTCACATAAGAGACAAACTCAATTCAATTCAAGATGGAGGTAGGAGGAACACGGGAGTGGGGAGAGGGGAAAGAGGGAGACTGGTGTGCTCTCATTCAATGGGCACAATACAAGGGTATATGGCATATCTCTTTGGGACAGGACACTACTACAAGAGGGACTCTACCTATCGAATGCAGCCATTGTAACCTACTTTTTTGTACCCTCACATTAACCTGAAATAAAATAAATAAATAAGGGACTTGAGTATCCAAGAATTTTGATATCCTTGGGAGGTCCTAGAACTAATCCCCCATAGACACTGAAGGGCAGCTGCATTTAAAATGAGTATGGACCATTTTGCAGTATCAAAAACTAAGGTCTGAAAAACTTCTTAATGAATAGTACACTGTTGCATTCAGCAAAATCCATAGTGTAGGAAACAGAACAACATGTAAGACCTGTTTATTTTTACTTTGTTTTAAGTTCCAAGGAAAAGGAAGTAATGGGTAGAAGGATTGTAGATTAAAAAGGATTTAAGGGACATAGCAAACAACTGCAATGATTAGACCATATTTGAACATTAATTTAAATAATCCAATTTTAAAGGCTATATTTGTCAGATAAACATGAAAATAGCTGGGCATTTGATAATTATTTATTTACGTTTTTAGAAAATATAATTATGGGGTGGCACCTGTGGCTCATTGGGTAGGGCGCTGGCCCCATATACCGAGAGCGGCAGGTTTGAACCTGGCCCTGGCCAAACTGCAACAAAAAAATAGCCGGGCATTGTGGCAGGTGCCTGTAGTCCCAGGTCCTCGGGGGGCTGAGGCAAGAGAATTGCATAAGTCTAGGAGTGGTAGGTTGCTGTGAGCTGTGACGCCATAGCACTCTACCAAGGACGATAAAGTGAGACTATCTCTAAAAAATACACACACACAGATATAATTATGTTCAATTTACATTTAACATAAGAGCTCTGAATTTTTACAAAAGCATACACGTATGACAAGCATAAATATAAAATGCTATAACATCCTGGATATGCCTCAAATTATTCCAGTGGTAAGAGGTGAGGGTATAAATGGAACAAGATTGGGCATATTGAAGATTGTTGATGTTAAGTGTCTGGTATGCTGATTCATTATATTATTCTCTTTACTGTATAATTTAAAAGTTTCTATAATGAAAAGTTTTATTATAAATATCATGTCATTAAATTTGAAATTCTAAGTGAAATCTACCACCTACACGTTTAATCAAACAATAAAATTGAAGGTGTGCAGTGTTCAAAATTCTAGCCACTGTCAAATGTCCCAGAGCAAGATAGTTTTGGAGGCCAGTTCTATCAAATGATCAAGGAGAAACAAATTAGCAACTTATGTAAACACTTCCAAGCATACAAAGAGATGGGCAATTATGCAACTCATTTTGCCAGGCTAGGACTCCTTGATTCAAATACCAGATGATAACACCCAATGAAAAGAACACTTGAGCCAATCTCTCTCACACAGCAACAAATATTCTAAATAATTTAATAGCATGTTCAACAGAGCTGTAAATTAAATGAACAAACAAGCAGTGTTCAAGAAATAAAAATATGATTTAACATTAGAGAAATGTTTTCAATTGTAATTCCCTGTATACAAATTAGGGGAGAAAAAAAAAGGAACACTTGATTGTGCCAATGGCTACATGAAAAGCATTTTAAAGAAATTCGAAACATGTTCTTGCTGAAGAAAAACTAACTCTGGAATAGAACTTACATTTCTTAACATCTACAGCAAACACACTCCAATGTGAAATGTTTGAAGAATTGCTACTGAAGCTAGGAACAAGATGAAAATGTGTGCTATCTCCTCTACTGTCCAAAATGGCACTGAGACACATAGCCAGAGCTATGAATGTTAAAGTAAATGAGTTATTTAAGTACTGAAAAGAAAGTTATTTGGTTACATTGTTATCTTTAAAGAAAATTTAAAAAAAAGTATGTGAAATATTTAAATGAACAAAAAATTTCAGAAAAAAAGTTTTAGGGAAGCCCTTTATAGCAAAATCATGAACTTGCTACAAAGAGCAGTAAATAATCAGAACATGTAATAGAAAGTATCCCATTTAAAATAGCAAAAATATGCAAAATCACTTTAAAAGGATTCGAACAAACAGTGAAGAAGATATTAATACCTAGGTAACTAGAAGTTTGCTGATAGATTTAGCTGAAAGAAATCCCAAATAAACAGTATTTTACCATATTTGTTAATTGAGAACAGAACATTATAAAGATGCAAATTCTACTTAAAGTGTTTATAGGCTAGTGCCTTACCTGTGGGCCAATATGAGCGTCAAGTTCACATTGCTGACTTCTACCCTAAAATCAGCGTTGGGAAAAGAGAAAAAAAAAGAAAACTCAATAAAATCTAATCAACAAAACCTAAGAAAACCCTAAGGAGGTTGTAGACTGTTGAACCACCACTTGTGTTTGAAGTAAGGGGAGTGGAGGACAACACCAAGGGTGAGGAGGTCTGGAGCTTGCACGGATGACAGCTGCTAGGATGGGTAAGGGAAAATGTTTGAACTTCCAGTCTGCTGCATTGCACAACCTGAGAGAGCACCTCACATTGCAGATGCCAGTAGCCCTAGGGTAATATCAAGAGAACAGGCAAGATGGGGATGATCTAGGGAGTATGATTCTTGGTGTTTGTGTTAGTGACCACCCCAAACCACCTTAGGGATGACTGAACTTTTTGAAAAATGATTTTGATAGCATACAAAAATGGATTAAAAATAGAACAGCCAGTGAACCACACATAATAAGGATAGGTATTCTTTCTTGAAATTATATAGTTTAAACATATATTTGGTAGACAATGTAATTTTTTTTTTTTTAACTAGGAAAGAGGATTAAAACAAAGAAAATCACTGTATTAGACAATGCAATGTTAGGTAAGTTCAAACTGTGAGACCTCCTCCCCAAACCCTGATGCTTAGCTTCTTCTATGTAAAAAGCAAATCTTTTAGTACAAACGACTTCAGGTCTGCCTGCCACAAGGGAAGAGCTGTGGGAAGGTGGCGTTTTGTCCCACGGTCCGCTACAATCCCAGGCACTGCAGCCCTGGCCCAGCATCCACCTCGGACCTGCAGCCATTCTCCACAAGGGCTGCAGGGGAGCAAATGCTCAGGGGTGGCAAGGACAGGAAACCTCCCACTGGACCACAGTGAGTGCCCTTAGGAGAGAGGACTAAGGGTTCACCTGGCTCACTGAGACGAGCCTCAGGGTGCAGCTCAGACCCTGCTGGCAGCCTTGGGACACCAGGCATGTGGGGCCCCTGACCTCTGCCCTACCCCCTTGAGAGACCGTGGGAGTCCGAGACCTGGGGGCACTCAGGACCATAGAAAACGGACCCTAGACTCTTGTCACATAGGGATGGGGGAGGGGACCACAGTCCATCCTTGTCCCAGGGAAGCCCTGAGTGTGAGGGGCTGGGGCTGGATGTGACATCCACTAACTTCTGGGTGGGGGCCTGACAGAGGCAACAGGGCATTGTTCTGAGTTCTGGGTTTCAATTTGGTGTAGGGGTGAGGGCCCAGCTCTGTTAGGAGTGAAGGTGACATGCTGAGGGAAGACTGAGGAGGCCCCCATCCTACGTAGAGGTGATACTGAACAAAGGGGTGCCCCAACCAGCTCAGCTGAGCAGGGCTGGGGGACCTGCTGCCTTTGTCTTGGCTGTGGCAGCCGGCAGAGGAGCCGGCAGGCTGGAGCAAGCAGAGGGAGCTTTCCTCTCCCACTGGAGGCTCCAGTAGCAAAAAAGACTGGACCGAACAGGGGACAGGTGATTCCTCCAGTGCATCCCTGATTGGTCCATTTTCAATCCTGCTCTTGATTTTTAGGAAAAATAGACCAATCAGCTCAGCTTTCAGCTCATTGGACAACTGCCCCTATATAAACCCTTGAGTAAAGAGCCTAGGGGCAGATTGTCTTCCTTCCAGGGGGAGAGAGCAGGAGAGCAAAAACCTCAGCAGATCATCAGATCCTTGAGGGAGAGAAAACAAGAGGAAGAGCTATAACCCTTGGATCCTGCTCTGCAAGGAAGTTTGGCTCTATGTAAGAGCTGTAACACTTGCCTCCTGCTCTGCAAGGAGGTTTGGCTCTTTGCAAGAACTGTAACACTTGTATCCTGCCCTGCAAGGAGGTTTGGCTCTTTATAAGAGCTGTGACACTTATATAAAACCTATCTTATCCTGCTCTGCAAGGTTTGGCTCTTTGTAAGAGCTATAATACCTGTTAAATAAAACCTAACTTCCATCCTGTGGTCTATCAATTCATTCATTGAATTGTTGAGACCAAGAGCCTGGAAATCCAATATCAAAAGTCTGGTATCAGATTGACCCCAGTAATCCGGCTATCCACCTCCTGTGGGTCCTGGACCATCCCCCAAGCTTTTCCTCAGGGGACTGTGGGAGTCAGGGTCTGGTGAGACCTGGGACTAGTCAGAGTCATAAAAGGCAGAGCCCTAAGGGAGGAGTGTGAGGCCTCCTTACATTCCAATAATGGCCCCACAGTCCATCTTTGCCCACTACCTCTCTCCCCTCCACTACCCCAAACTTCTTCCTCAGGACACTACAGGAGTCAGAGCCTGGTGAAACCTGGGGTGCCTCAGGGCCATTGCCTGCAGGTGTCCAAAGGATGAGTGAGAGTCCCCGCCACATAGTGATAGTGGCCCCACAGTCCATCCTTGTCCCTGGCCCCTCCCCCAAACTCCATCTTGTCTCCCCCCTCCATCAGCCCTGAAAAGCCCCATATGTGGGGGGTGGGGGCCAGATGTGAATTACACTGACTTCCACGTGGGGGGCCTGAGAGAAGCAAGGGCCTTGTTCTGAGTTCTGGGCTTCACGTCAGTGGAGGTGAGAGGGTCTGGTTCTATGCCGAGTGAAGGTGAATTACTGAGCGAGGACTGAGAAGGCCCCCCACCCCAGGTAGAGGGACCCCAATAACCCAGTTTTCACCCTACTGCAGGCCCTGGGGCATCCTGAGCTTGCCCTGCTGTGGGCACTGGGCCACCTTGGGCCCCATGTGTGCGTCTGAGCCCCTCCCCCACTGTCTTCATCAGGGACCATTAGAGTCACAGCATGGTGAGACAGGTGGGCCCTCAGGGCCACATAGAGGGCGGCGGCCCTAAGGGAGGAGTGGGAGGCCCTGCTATGTCCCCACAGTGGCCCCACAGTCTGTCCTGGTCCCTGAACCCTCGCCCCAACCTCCCTCCTGTTCCATCCCTTGGGTCAGCATTGGGTGTTCTGTCCCGTCCCTTGGGTCAGCCCTGGGAAGCCCATCTGTTGCAGGCTGGGCCAGATGTGATCCTCCTTCCACGTGGGTGGCTAAGAGAAGCCAGGGCCGTGTTCAGAGTTCTGGGTTTGAGATCGGCAGACGGGCAAGGGCCCAGCGCTCTCGGGAGTGAAAGGGAGATGCTGAGAGAGGACTGAGGGGGACCCCACACAGGTAGAGGGACCCCAATAACCCAGCGCTTACCCAGCTGTGCGCCCTGGGCCACCCCGGACCCCAAGTGTGCGGCTGAGCCCCTCCCCCACCGTCTTCCTCGGGGACCGGGAGTCACAGCCTGGTGAGACGGTGGCCACGCAGGGCCACATAGAGGGCGCGGCCCTAAGGGAGGAGCAGGAGGCCCCGCTATGT
>NW_003852585.1:941586-943309 GCF_000181295.1 Otolemur garnettii
TGGGAAGACCCGTATGGGGAGGTGGGGAGACTGGGGCGGGATGTGACGTGCACCGACTTCCGCGTGGGGGGCTGACGGAGTCGTGTGGGCTTTTTTCAAAGAGGTCTGGGCTTCGGATCGGCGGAGGGGAGAGGACGCGGTTCGTCAGGAGTGAAGGTGGGACAATGAGGGAGGACTAAGCGGGCCCCCACACAGGTGCAGGGACCCCAATAACCCAGTTTTCACCCTGCTGTGGGCGCTGGGCCACCCCGGGCCCCAAGTGTGAGGCTGAGCCCCTCCCCCACCTTCTTCCTCGGGGACCCTTAGAGTCACAGCCTGGTGAGACGGTGGCCACGCAGGGCCACAAAGAGGGCGCGGCCCTGAGGGAGGAGCGGGAGGCCCCGCTATATCCCCACAGTGGCCCCACGCTCCGTCCTGGTCCCTGACTGCTCACCCCAACCCCCCATCCTGAGTTCCGGGTTTGAGATCGGCAGACGGGTGAGGGCCCATCTCTGTCAGGAGTGAAATGGAAATGCTGAGAAAGGACTGAGGGGGACCCCACACAGGTGCAGGGACCCCAATAACCCAGTTTTCACCCTGCTGTGGGCGCTGGGCCACCCTGGGCCCCAAGTGAGGCTGAGCCCCTCCCCCACCTTCTTCCTCGGGGACCGTTAGAGTCACAGCCTGGTGAGACAGTGGCCACGCAGGGCCACAAAGAGGGCGCGGCCCTAAGGGAGGAGCAGGAGGCCCCGCTATGTCCCCATAGTGGCCCCACGGTCCATCCTGGTCCCTGACCGCTCACCCCAACCACCCATCCTAAGTTCCGGGTTTGAGATCGGCAGATGGGCGAAGGCCTAGTTCTGCTGGGAGTGAAAGGGAGACACTGAGAGAGGACTGAGGGGGACCCCACACAGGTAGAGGGACCCCAATAACCCAGCTTTCACCCTGCTGTGGGCGCTGGGCCACCTGGGCCCCAAGTGTGAGGCTGAGCCCCTCCCCCACCTTCTTCCTCGGGGACCATTAGAGTCACAGCCTGGTGAGACGGTGGCCACGCAGGGCCACATACAGGGCGCGGCCCTAAGGGAGGAGCAGGAGGCCCCGCTATGTTCCCACAGTGGCCCCACGGTCCGTCCTTGTCCCTGACCGCTCACCCCAACCCCCCCTCCTGTTCCGTCCCGTCCCTTCAGTCAGCCCTGGGTGTCCCGTCCCATCCCTTGGGTCAGCCCTGGGAAGCCCCGTCTGTGGGAGGCTGGGCGGGATGTGACACCCCCCCTTCCACGTGGGGGCCTGAGAGAAGCCAGGGCCGTGTTCAGAGTTCCGGGTTTGGGATCGGCAGATGGGTGAGGGCCCAGCGCCGTCGGGAGTGAAAGGGAGATGCTGAGAGAGGACTGAGGGGGACCCCACACAGGTAGAGGGACCCCAATACCCAGTTTTCACCCTGCTGTGTGCCCTGGGCCACCCCGGACCCCAAGTGTGTGGCTGAGCCCCTCCCCCACCTTCCTTGGGGACCATTAGAGTCACAGCCTGGTGAGACGGTGGCCACGCAGGGCCACATAGAGGGCGCGGCCCTAAGGGAGGAGCGGGAGGCCCGGCTATGTCCCCACAGTGGCCCCACAGTCCGTCCTGGTCCCTGACCCATCCTCCCACGCCCCCACCCCCGTCCTGTTGCACCCGATTTGTCAGCCCTGGGAAGACCCGTATGGGGAGGTGGGGAGACTGGGGCGGGATGTGACGTGCACCGACT
>NW_003852585.1:943329-943659 GCF_000181295.1 Otolemur garnettii
GGAAGACCCGTATGGGGAGGTGGGGAGACTGGGGCGGGATGTGACGTGCACCGACTTCCGCGTGGGGGGCTGACGGAGTCGTGTGGGCTTTTTACAAAGAGGTCTGGGCTTCAGATCGGCGGAGGGGAGAGGACGCGGTTCGTCAGGAGTGAAGGTGGGACGCTGAGGGAGGACTAAGTGGGACCCCACACAGGTGCAGGGACCCCAATAACCCAGTTCTCACCCTGCTGTGGGCGCTGGGCCGCCCCGGGCCCCAAGTCTGAGGCTGAGCCCCTCCCCCACCTTCTTCCTCAGGGACCGTTAGAGTCACAGCCTGGTGAGACGGTGGCC
>NW_003852585.1:943937-944330 GCF_000181295.1 Otolemur garnettii
GGGACCGTTAGAGTCACAGCCTGGTGAGACGGTGGCCACGCAGGGCCACAAAGAGGGCGCGGCCCTAAGGGAGGAGCAGGAGGCCCCACTATGTCCCCATAGTGGCTCCACGGTCCGTCCTGGTCCCTGACCGCTCACCCCAACCCCCCATCCTGAGTTCCGGGTTTGAGATCGGCAGACGGGTGAGGGCCCATCTCTGTCAGGAGTGAAATGGAAACGCTGAGAAAGGACTGAGGGGGACCCCACACCGGTAGATAGACCCCAATAACCCAGCGCTTACCCTGCTGTGTGCCCTGGGCCACCCTGGACCCCACGTGTGCGGCTGAGCCCCTCCCCCACCTTCTTCCTCGGGGACCGTTAGAGTCACAGCCTGGTGAGACGGTGGCCACGCAG
>NW_003852585.1:944389-978115 GCF_000181295.1 Otolemur garnettii
CCACCCTGGACCCCACGTGTGCGGCTGAGCCCCTCCCCCACCTTCTTCCTCGGGGACCGTTAGAGTCACAGCCTGGTGAGACGGTGGCCACGCAGAGCCACAAAGAGGGCGCGGCCCTAAGAGAGGAGCGGGAGGCCCCGCTATGTCCCCACAGTGGCCCCACGGTCCATCCTGGTCCCTGACCGCTCACCCCAACCCCCCATCCTGAGTTCTGGGTTTGAGATTGGCAGATGGGCGAAGGCCTAGTTCTGCTGGGAGTGAAAGAGAGATGCTGAGAGAGGACTAAGGGGGACCCCACACAGGTAGAGGGACCCCAATAACCCAGCTTTCACCCTGCTGTGGGCGCTGGGCCACCTGGGCCCCAAGTGTGCGTCTGAGCCCCTCCCCCACCTTCTTCCTCGGGGACGTTCGAGTCAGGGCCTGGTGAGACGGTGGCCACTCAGGGCCACATAGAGGGCACGGCCCTAAGGGAGGAGCGAGAGGCCCCGCTATGTCCCCACAGCGGCCCCACGATCTGTACTGGTCCCTGACCGCTCGCCCCAACCCCCTTCCCCGAATCCTTCATCCTGTTCCCCCCACAATCAGGCCTGGGAAGCCCCATATGGGGAGACTGGGGCGGGATGTGACGTGCACCGACTTCCGCGTGGGGGGCTGACGGAGTCATGAGGGCTTTTTTCAAAGGTTCTTGCCTTCAGATCGGCAGAGAGAAGAGGGTCTGGTTCGTCAGAAGCGAAGGCGAGACGCTGAGGGAGGACTAAGCAGGCCCCCACACAGGTAGATGGACCCCAATAACCCAGCGCTTGCCCCTTTGTGGGCCCTGGGCCACCCCAGGCCACACGTGTGAGACTGAGTCCCTCCCCCACCTTCTTTCTCGAGGCCCATTAGAGTCAGCCTAATAAGTTGGGTGGCTTCTCATGGCCACATACAGGGCGCGGCCCTAAGGGAGGAGCTAGAGGCCCAGCTATGTCCCCACAGTGGTCCCACAGTCCGTCCTGGTCCCTGATTGCTTGCCCGAACCCCTGTCCTGTTCCACCATCCCTTGGGTCAGCCCTGGGTGTCCCGTCCCTTGGGTTATTCCTGGGAAGCCCCATCTGTGGCAGGCTGGCCCGGATGTGACACCCCCCCCTTCCACGTGGGGCGCTGAGAGAAGCCAGCGCCGTGTTCAGAGTTCCGGGTTTGAGATCGGCAGACGGGCGAGGGCCCAGCTCTGTCGGGAGTGAGAGGGAGACGCTGAGAGAGGACTGAGGGGGACCCCACACAGGTAGAGGGACCCCAATAACCCAGCGCTTGCCTTGATGTGGGTGCTGGGCCGCCCTGGGCCCCACGTGTGCGGCTGAGCCCCTCCCCCACCGGCTTCCTCGGGGACCTTTAGAGTCACAGCCTGGTGAGACGGTGGCCCCTCAGGGCCACATAGATGGCGAGGCCCTGAGGGAGGAGCAGGAGGCCCCGCTATGTTCCCATAGTGGCTCCACGGTCTGTCCTGGTCCCTGACCGCTCGCCCCAACCCCCCATCCTGAGTTCCGGGTTTGAGATCGGCAGACGGGCGAAGGCCTAGTTCTGTTGGGAGTGAAAGACATGCTGAGAGAGGACTGAGGGAGACCCCAAACAGGTAGAGGGACCCCAATAACCCAGCGTTTGCCCTGCTGTGGGTGCTGGGCCACCCCTGGCCACATGTGTGAGGCTGAGCCCCTCCCCCACCTTCTTCCTCTGAGGACCGTTAGAGTCACAGACTGGTGAGATGGGTGGCCACTCAGGGCCACATAGAGAGCACAGCCCGAAGGGAGGAGCAGGGGGCCCGGGTTTGTCCCCACGGTGGCCCCACAGTCCATCCTGGTCCCTGTCCCCTTGCCCCGAGCCCCCCCCATCTTCTTCCTCAGAAGACTATGGGAGTTAGAGCCGAGTCAGACTCAGAGACAAAGAGGGCAGGGCCCTAAGGGGAGAATGAGAGACCCTGCTACATTCCCATAGAGGCCCTACAGTCCATCCTTATTTCTGACCCATCGTCCCACTCCCCGCTCCTGTCCTGTTCCTCTCACAATCAGCCCTGGGAAGCCCAGTATGGGGAGACTGGGGCAGGATGTGACGTGCACTGACTTCTGTGTGGTGGGCTGACGGAGTTACGAGGGCTTTTCTCAAAAGAGTTTTGGGCTTCACATCAGCAGAGAGAAGAGGGCCCGGTTCCATCGGAAGTGAAGGCGAAACCCTGAAGGAGAACTGAAGAAGCCCTCACTCCAGGTAGATGGACCCCAATAACCCAGCGCTCCTCCTGATGTGGGTGCTGGACCACCCTGGGCCCCACATGTGCGTCTTAGCCCCTCCCCCACCTTCGTCCCAGGACCCTTAGAGTCAGGGCCTGGTGAGACGGTGGCCACTCAGGGCCACATACAGGGCGCGGCCCTAAGGGAGGACAGTGAGAGGCCCCGGTATATCTTCACAGTGGCCCCACGCTCCATCCTGGTCCCTGACTGCTCGCCCCAACCTCCCTCCTGTTCCGTCCCTTGGGTCAGCCCTGGGTGTTACGTCCCATCCCTTGGGTCAGCCCTGGGTGTCCTGTCCCTTGTGGCAGCCCTGGGAAACCCCATCTGTGGGAGGCTGGGCGGGATGTGACACCCCTCCCTTCCACGTGGGGGCCTGAGAGAAGTCAGGGCTGTGTTCAGAGTTCCGGGTTTGACATCGGCAGATGGGCGAGGGCCCAGCGCTCTTGGGAGTGAAAGGGAGACGCTGAGAGAGGACTGAGGGGGACCCCACACAGGTAGAGGGACCCCAATAACCCAGTGCTTGCCCTGATGTGGGCACTGGGCCACCCCGGGCCCCACGTGTGCGGCTGAGCCCCTCCCCCACAGTCTTCCTCGGGGATGGTTAGAGTCACAGCCTGGTGAGACAAGTGGCCACTCAGGGCCACATAGAGGGCGCGGCCCTAAGGGAGGAGCGAGAGGCCCCGCTATATCCCCACAGTGGCCCCACGCTCCGTCCTGGTCCCTGACCGCTTGCCCCAGCCTCCCTCCTGTTCCGTCCCTTGGGTCAGTCCTGGGTGTCCCATCCCTTGGGTCAGCCCTGGGAAGCCCCATCTGTGGCAGGCTGAGCCGGATGTGACCCCCGCTTCCACATGTGGCGCTGAGAGAAGCCAGGGCGGTGTTCAGAGTTCCGGGTTTGAGATCGGCAGAGGGCGAGGGCCCAGCGCTCTCGGGAGTGAAAGGGAGACACTGAGAGAGGACTAAGTGGGCCCCCACACAAGTAGAGGGACCCCAATAACCCAGTTTTCATGCTGCTGTGGGCGCTGGGCCACCCCAGGCCCCACGTGTACGGCTGAGCCCCTCCCCCACCTTCTTCCTCGGGGACCTTTAGAGTCACAGCCTAGTGATGCAGGTGGTCTTTCAGGGCCACAGAGAGGGCACGGCCCTAAGGGAGGAGCGAGAGGTCCTGCTATATCCCCACAGTGGCCCCACGGTCCGTCCTGGTCTCTGACTACTCGCCCCAACCCTCCTCCTGTTCCGTCCCATCCCTTGGGTCAGCCCTGGGAAGCCCCGTCTGTGGGAGGTTGGGGCGGGATGTGACGTCTACCGACTTCGGTGTGGTGGGCTGAGAAAAGCCAGGACCTTGTTCAGAGTTCCGGGTTTGAGATCGGCAGAGGGCGAGGGCCCAGCGCTCTCGGGAGTGAAAGGGAAACCCTGAGAGAGGACTGAGGGGGACCTCACACAGGTAGATGGACCCCAATAACCCAGCGCTTGCCCTGCTGTGGGTGCTGGGCCACCCCTGGCCACATGTGTGAGGCTGAGCCCCTCCCCCACCTTCTTCCTCTGAGGACCGTTAGAGTCACAGACTGGTGAGATGGGTGGCCACTCAGGGCCACATAGAGGGCACAGCCCGAAGGGAGGAGCAAGGGGCCCAGGTTTGTCCCCACGGTGGCCCATCCTGGTCCCTGACCACTCGCCCCAACCCCCGTCCTGACCCGTCCCTTGGGTCAGCCCTGGGTGTTCCATCCCTTGGGTCAGCCCTGGGAAGCCTTGTCTGTGGGAGGCTGGGCCGAGTGTGACTCTCCTTTCCATGTGGGGGGCTGAGAAAAGCCAGGGCCTTATTCAGAGTTCTGGATTTGAGATCGGCAGACGGTCAAGGGCCCAGCTCTGTCGGGACTGAAAGGGAGACCCTGAGAGAGGACTGAGGGGGACCCCACACGGGTAGATGGACCCCAATAACCCAGTGCTTGCCCTGCTGTGAGTGCTAGGCCACGCCATACTTCACATGTGAGGCTGAGCCCCTCCCCCACATTCTTCCTCCGGGACCGTTAGTGTCACAGCCTGGTGAGATGAGTGGCCACTCAGAGCCACATGGAGGGTGCGACCCTAAGGGAGGAGTGAGAGGCCCTGCTATATCCCCACAGTGGCCCCACAGTCCATCCTTCTCTCTGACCCCTTGACCCAAACCCCCATCTTCTTCCTCAGAAGACTATGGGAATTAGAGCCTGGTCAGACTCAGAGACAAAGAGGGCAGGGCCCTAAGGGGAGAATGAGAGACCCTGCTACATTCCCATAGAGGCCCCACAGTCCATCCTTGTTTCTGACCCGTGCTCCCAGTCCCCTATCCTGTTGCACCCCTTCTGTCAGCCCTGGGAAGCCCTGTATGTGGGAGACTGGGGCCAGATGGGAAGTCTACTGACTTCCACGTGGAGAACTGACAGAGTAGCGAGGGCTTTTCTTGAAGAGTTCTGGGCTTCAGATTGGCAGAGGGGAAGAGAGTCCAGTTCCATCAGGAGTTAAGGCAAGACCCTGAAGGAGGACTGAAAAGGCCCCTACCCCAGGTAGAGGGACCCCAATAACCCAGCTTTTGCCTTGCATGTGAGCCCTGGGCCACCTTGGGGCACACGTGTGAAGCTGAGTCCCTCCCCTAAGTTTCTCTTTGGGGGACTATGGGAGTCAGAGCCTAGTGAGACCCAGGGTTACTCAGGGACATAGAGGATGGGACCCTAAGAGAAGAGTGAAAGGCCTTGCTATATCCTGATAGCCACCCTACAGTTGGTCCTTGTCCCCTCCTTCACCCCTCCCCCAACTTCTTCTTCAGAGGACTATGGGAGTCAGAGCCTGGTAGGGGGTGTGTGACTCAGGGTCACATAGATGGCAGGCCCCTAAGGGAGGACTGAGAGGCACCACAGTCCGTCCTTGTCCATGACCCCTACCAGTTCCCCCACCCTCTCCCTTCCCCCTCCAGTTCTGCCACCTCTCCTTCTCCACCTCTCCCCTCTCCCCATCTTGTTCCTCAAAAGACTCTGGAAGTCGTAGCCTGGTGAGACCCAGGTCAGACTCAGGAGCCCTAGAGGGCGCGTTTAGGCTTTCCAAGATCCTGATATGAGGCACCACTTTCCATCTTTGTCCCTGCTGTGAACTCTGGGAAGCCCTGGGGCACATGTGTGAGGCTGAAGCTCCCCCCCCAACCTTTTCTTTATGGGACTGTGGGACTCACAGCCTGTTGAGACCCAGGGCCACTCAGGGCCATAGAGGGTGGGACCCTAAGGGAGCAGTTTGAGTCCCTCTATTCCCCAGTCCTGTTTCACTCTGTGTGTTGGACGTGGGGCCAGATGTGACTTTCACCGACTTCCAACTTCCATGTGGGGGGCTGACAGAGGTTAGGGCTTTGCTTTGAGTTCTGGGCTTCAGATCAGCTGGGAAAGAGGGTCCAGCTCTGTTAGGAGTGAAGGTGAGATGCTGAGGGAGGACTTAGGAAGCCCACACTCCAGATAGAGGGACCTCAGTCTCGCCCTGCACCACCCCAAGACACACATGTGAAGCTGAGCCCCTTTCCCCACCTTCTTCCTTAGGGAACTGTGGGAGTCAGAACTTGTTCAGACCCTGGGCAACTCAGGACCAAAGAAGGTGGGGCCCTAAGGGAGGAGTGGGAGACCTCCCATCACATCCCCATGGCAGCCACATGATTCATCCTTGTCTCTGACCCCTTCCTCTTTTCTCTTCCTCTCCCCTACCACTATCTTCTTCCTCAGAGGACTCTGGGAGTCAGAGCCTGGTGACACCCTAGGAAGACTCAGGAGCCCTACATTCCATTCTTGTCCCTGCCGTCAGCTCTGGGAAGCCCATGAACATGGGCTCTGGGAAGCCCATGAACATGGTGTGAAGCTAAGCCCTTCCCCCAACTTCTTCATCAAGGGATTCTGGGAGTTGGAGCCTTGTGTGACCAAGGGCCACTCAGAGCAGTAGAGGGCCAGGTTCTGCCACATTCTGATGGACTGGGGTGCAACATGCGTCCTTGTCCCGGCTGTCAGCCCTGGGAGACCCAGAGTTGTTAGGGTGAAGGTCTCCCTCATTTCTTTCTCAGAGGTATCAGGGCCATAAAAACTGAGTCCTGGAGCAGCAGGACTCACATAAGCATAAGAAGGCATCTCAGGCCCTACCAAGAGTAAAGATGAGGATGTTAAAGGAGGTCTGAGGACATCTTGTGTCCTAGAAGGGAAGGATTCCCTCTTCACCGTGACCCTGCAGCCAGCCCTGGGAGGGTGGACATGGTCACAGTGATATAGTGGGCCCTTACTTTCTCCTGTGGTGGGCAGGAGGAGATAATTGGTCTTTGGGAAGGGGAATGCAGCATCAGATCAGCAGAGAAAGGAGGGTCAGGCCCTGCCAGAAATCAAGATAGGTACCCTGAGAAAGGTCGGAAATGGCTCTCAACGTCAGAACAGAGGAGTCCTCAGACTCATCTTACCCCTGCTATCAGCCCTGGGAGCCCCTAGGGAGATGTAGCCTGATATAGTGGCCTCTGAATTCTGCTGAGGGGAGGACATTAATCAGAAGGGGCCAGACTCGGGTGAGCCAATAGAGGAATCTCATTACTCTAGACAGAGGTCACCCTCAACAAAAATCCTCCCTTGCTGTCAGCCCTGGGAGGCCCAAAGGCAGCCTGGCTGGAAGTGGTATGCTCGGACTCCGGCCTGGGATTAGTAAGGGATGGGAGGTTTGGTTGAAGGTTTGGTCTGAGGCGTGTAGTCTCAGGTCAACAGAGAAGAAGATGTGAAGGTTAAGATCCTGACATCAGAACACAGCTCCCACACCCCTGCTTTCAGCCCTGTGAGGTTTCAGAATAGCTTTCCCACTCTCTCAGCTTGCTCTCAGGAAACTAAGAGGCAGGGCCTTTGTGTAAGGAGTGTGGCATCAGATTAACAAAGGAAGAGCATCTAGGCCCTGCTAGGAGTGGAGGTGTGGACCCTAAGGGAGGAATGAGGGGATCCTACTCTAGAACACAGAGGAGTGCCACAGAAACCTCTGTTTCTATCTGACCCCACTGTTAGCTCTGGAAGACACTGGGCAGGGCTGTTACCCTGAGATTACCCTTATTTTTGTTTGTGGGGTTCTCAGGAAGTTGAGGACTTTGGACTAAGAAGGATGAACTAGGGTCAGCAAGGGAAGGAGTCTTAGGCCCTGCCATCTGTGAGGACTCTGGACTCCAGAACAGACAGAAACCAGCCTCACCCCTCTGTCAGTCTTGAAAGAAAGCAAGAATGGATGTCTCACATGTTGTGCATCTCACATCCTCACTTCTGTTTCAGGGATCTCAGATAAGTGAGGGCCCTGCTTTAAGGAAAATTATCAGCTCATCAGAAGAAAAAGTTTCAGACCCAGCCAGGAGTCAAACTACAGACCCTTGGTAAGTACCAGAGGTAACCCCATCCCAGAAAGAAGGGACCCCACAGTCTGGCTCTTGCTTGTTGTCATTTCTAGGACACCCTTGGTAAGAGTGGCTGGACGTGGCATGTTCTCACGTTTGCAGCCTGAGAGCCCCTCAGTTCCCCTTACATAAGCTCCAGAACCCAGTGACGAGACCTTGGTCTGAGGCAGTGTCCTCTGGTCACAGAATAAAGGAGGACCAGGCAGTAGCAAGAGTCCAAGTGAGGGGCATCCCCTGAAAGTGTGCAAAGGACCCGGCCTTCCCCAGCACAGACAAAACCCCAAGCACCTGGCCACACTCGCCCATGTCATCCCTGGAGCCTCATGCTCTACTAGCTGACTGCCTCCCAGGAGCCATCCCACTTCTTCATTCAGGTGCTCAGGGGACAGTTTGTCTAGGAGGACAGGAGCCCTGGGAGGCCCCAGAGTACCGTATAAGGAGAAGGTCTGTAAGTCAACCTACTAGAGCCCCAGAGTATGGTTCTCACTGAGGCCACTGAAGTGCTCCCCCTGTCCCTAGGCCTGTGAACTCCTGCCCACAATTCTGCCTTCTCCTCTGACCAGAGTCATCATGCCGCCACCTGAGAAGCGTCGACGATACGAAGAAGGTTCTCTGTCTGGAAGTGAGATGCAGGACTTCGGGGGTCCACGGACAACTGTGGAGGAAGATACTTCCTCATCCTCCTCCACCTGCTCCTCCTCTTTTCCATCATCTTTCCCCTCCTCCTCCTCTTCCACTTCCTCCTCCTACTATCCTCTGATGTCTAGCACCCCAGAGGAGATTTCTGATCTTGTTGGGATATCAAGTCCTTCCCAGAGTCCTCAGGCAGCTGGCTTACCCATCCCTCTCATCACCTCTACCCCAGTAAGCCAATCTGATGAGGGCTCCAGCAGCCGACAACAGGAGAGTCCAAACCCCTTACAAACCCTGGCAGCCATAGAGCCCTTGCCCAGACGTGAGATAGATGAAAAGGTAGCTGATTTGGTGGAGTTCCTGCTAACTAAGTATCGAATTAAGGAACTTTTCACTGAGGCAGAAATGCTGGCAGCTGTCTTCAAAAATGAAAAACAGCACTTCCCTCTGATCTTCAGTGAAGCTTCTGAGTGTATGCAGATAGTCTTTGGTATCGAGGTGAAGGAAATTGACCCCACTGAGCACTCCTTCATCCTTATCACAAACTTGGGCCTCACCTATGATGGGATGCTCGATGATGTTGAGAGTATGCCCAAAACTGGCATTCTGATACTTATTCTGAGCATAATCTTTTTGGAGGGTAACTGTGCCTCTGAGGAGATCATCTGGGAAACACTGAATGTGTTGGGGGTGTATTCTGGGATGGAGCACTTCATCTATGGGGAGCCCCAGAAGCTCCTCACCCATGACTGGGTGCATGAGAAGTACTTGGTTTACCGACAAGTGCCCCAAAGTGATCCCGTGCGCTATGAGTTCCTGTGGGGTCCGAGGGCCCATGCTGAAACCAGCAAGATGACTCTCTTAAAGTTTTTGGCCAAGGTCAATGGGAGTGATCCTAAATCCTTCCCAGTGTGGTATGAAGAGGCTTTAAGAGAAGAGAGAGAGAGAGCCAAGGCCAGAATTTCCCCCACAGATGATACTGACATGGCCAGTGCAAGTCCTGGGGCTACCTGCAGCTCCTTTTACTCCAACTAAAGTCAGGCAGGTTCCTCACTGTGTTCTAAGAGGGAAGTCAAATACCACATGATTTCACTCAGATGTAGAACCCAACCAAACACAAGGAGAACAGTATTACCAGTGACTGGGGAGGGGAGAGGATAGTCAATTGCTGAAAGTTACAGTTAGGAAGAATAAGTACTCGTGTCTATAGTTAACTTTAAGGTATTGCGTATTACAATATAGAAGTTTTTGAAAGTCCTCACCACAAAGAAATGATAAATGCATGAAGTGATGGGTACACTAACCATCCTGTACTATGTGACAAGTAAAAATATTGTTCAAACTTTTAAACATTTAAAAAGTCGATATGAGTGGTCAAAGGTCAGTCTGGGGCTGAAAGGAATACAATGGATAACATCTTTGGCTTACTGTTTCATTTGGATGACTTGGAGATTAATCTTGATATTTAAAAATGTACTGGATTGTTTATTACCTTGAATCTAAGTTTGGAAATGACAATTGTCACATTTATTGTTCTTTGTTTAAAGAGGAAACACTTCACTATTTTGCAAAACAAATTGGAAATCCTTCCATCTTATTTGTAATCTATAATATTATAACATGACAATGGAATAGGAAATTCCTTGGAAATTTGAAAGATCTTGGCAAAATAGAGAAAATGTTATTTTTATTTCCTTATTATTTTTAGTCTATTTTTCTGTAAAGTTAAGAGACATGTACCTGGGTCTTGTAAGCTTAAGTCTGAATTAAATTGAAATAAATGAAACCTTTATTCAGTGGTGAATTCTTTCCCCAAACATTCACTGAGTACTTGCTCATTGGAAGACTCTTAGTAGTAAAGAGAGTAGCCTAAGCAAACCCAGCCCGCACCCCATCTACTATCTACCACAGGATGGCAGAGTCGAGGAGCTGCAGTCATATAATGAAGGTGGTGAGTTGTTCTCTAAAACGTAGAGGGAAAGGAAAAGAGGGTGAGGGGATGGGTCTCCAGGAGGAGCAGTTAACAGTGACTGTGCTGAGCCAGAGTGGTGTGAGGATTTGGGAAACAGCAGTTCCTTCCGTGGGAGTTGGTTGCAAGGAAGCTGGGAGGTGGCAGTGCCAGACTCTGAGAAGGTGTGACTCCTGACTTAGGGCAGAGAGCAAAGCTGGGAATGGTAAACTGTCTCAGCAGTTCTATCTCAATAGTGGCTAAAGCAAAGAGGAATGTCTGCCTAGGGCAGGTATGGAAGGTGGCCTGTGCTCTTGTCCCAGTGGGGGTGATTGATATCCATCCTCTGCAGGGATTTCCTAAGAAATACAGATTTCCTGAAAAATAAGCCTACGAATTGGTGCCCAGAAGTCAGGTGACTGCAATAGAGAAACATTTCAATTAGGTTACCTTTAGTGTACTTCGGACAACTCTAAGCAAGGCCTAGATATTTGATGGGGGTTAAAATAATGATTTGAATGGAAAAGCAGTAGGGAGGGAGGGAAGGAGTTTGATTCAAATTCCAGGAGCTTTGAGCTGTGTCTAACTGGGAAAGAGGCCCCCTTGAAGAGGGAAAATTTACTGAGTTTTACTCACCATGAAACTTTTTTTTTTTTCTTTTTTGCAGTTTTTGACTAGGACCAGGTTTGAACCTGCCTCTGGTATATGGGGTCAGCGCCTTACTCCTTTTAGCCATAGGCACTGCCCTCACTGTGAAACATTTTAAACTGATTCTGGATACCATATCGCCTTAAGTTGCATATTCTTTTTAGGTGGGGGTACCAAATTTCTTTATTTGAAGGAATGGTACAAATGAATGAACTTAAGTGGATGTTTTGGTACAACTTAAAGGAAACCCTCACATGCATTCACTGCCTTGGTGACCTAGGAAGTCACCTCATGGCTATGGGGAAGTTAGAGTAAGATTTAATTCATTATCACTGTCTCCGAGGGTGTGCTTGTTAAAGGGATAGTCTGCCAGATTTGAAGGCTCCCATCTTGCGCAGGTTGGTTACATGGCCACGCTACTCTTTGATGGGTTTCACCTGCTCATTCAGGTGATGCATTTCAATGAAGTCACACAAGTGGAATCACTTTGCCAGTTGATAGTTTATGACGTTCCAGTAATGACATTCACACTTTTTTTCTCAAGTGTGATGCACACTCCATCCATTCAGTGTACTCTCCCAGTCATCACCAGTTTCTTGATGTCCTGAGGGAAGATCCGACCATGTTAGATCCTGCAGCCTTATCAGGTCTCAGCATGTTCCCTCTTATCATGAGATTGGTGAAGAAAGTATTGGGCAAAGTTCTTCAACGTCATATCTATGCAGTCAAGGTAATAAGACATGGACAAGTAGACACAGAAGGCGTGGAGCTCCAGGATAATCTGGTAGTTGATGGCCGCCTTGGAATCCTGGTGGTAGCTCCCATGCATTTGCAAAGGAGACTGGTGCAGTTCGCACTGTGGCAGCCAAGGAGAGGCAACAGCAGCAGTGTGGTGCTAGAGCAGAGGCTGGGGCCTTGAGGTGGTCAGAAGGCATGGTGAAGTGGCCAACGGTTGGCTCTGAGCAGGCAGCTGGTTGGGGAACCAGGTCCAAGTTCCATTCAAACATCAACAGAGCGGGAAATGGGGAATTTTCAGGGCAGAACACCTTGGGCTGCATATTCTGAGGTGCACTGGATAACAACTGAAATCTAGTGGGTGCTAGGGCTTAGCGTCAAAATAATACTAGAAATAACTGCCAGCCATTACAGACCCAGCATACAGGTGGTTTATATGCATTGTGCATGTATCAATGGCCCTACTGGTCAGGGCTTATCAAACTTGTGTCACAGGTGAGGAATCCCCTGTTCACAGGGCTTGGTCATGTTCCAGGATCCCATGGCTAGTACCAGGGCTAGGACTAGACACCTGGTCTGAATCTTCTGGAGCCCAGGCTGGTCCCACTCCTCCAAGCCTGAGGCCAACTTCCTGGATCTACCTCATTTCTCCTCTCAGCACGGCCTCACAGGTCTCAGGTGACACCAAGAAGACCCCCAAGGCCAGGCTACTAAAGGCAGGCCTAAAGGAGGTAACAGTGAAAATCAAAAGATGTTTTGGATCACTGTGGACTTTATTAACCTAGAAACCTCCTGTCTCAATCCCCAGGGTTCCCTGAGAGCTGAATATACCTGGAAGTTGACATTTCTGTCTAGCTCCAGAAGTTCTACACATCACAACACCTTCTGTCCAAATCTGGAACCTCACCTGTTGCCAATTTTGTCACTGCTGTATCCTCTGGGGGGTTAGTGGAATAGCCTAGAATCTCCTGCTCACCCCACCATATGAAGCAGACCTACTCCCTGTAGAAACACTTGGGCTAACCTATCCCATCCCCACTTATAGCAACAGCCTTTTTGATATAAAAGTCGACTTTGGACAATAATGTTGAGACATGAGATCACCCTCCCAGGTATCTTCAACACACTGTTTTCCAAATGAGCTGGTGAGTAGAGACTAATTTGACCCACACTCTACTAGTTCTCTGGATATAACCATAAAGTTGTAGGGTGGGTTTTTGAAACTGTCTTGTATTTATTTGTAGTAAGACTTTAATGAGATGTTGTACTTGAACCTGGCTCATGAACACATATGCAAATGAATGATGTTACCTAGGTGGTCAAAACCCAAAGCCTCCCTCTGACGTAGTAGATAAGGAAAGTCCACGGAAATCACTGTGCAGCACCTACAAAGGCTGAATCCCTAAAAACACTGGAGACCTCTGGGAAAGTGAAAAATGATTTCTTGGTTGACATACTCATTGTAATTAAAAAAGAAAATAATAATCATCCTTCTACTGCTTCTTATCTATGTTCCTGTCCCACGGGAAAATCCTGAATTTCAGTGAACCTAAGAGCAGCTGTATTAATGTTCAGGCATGTTCAGCTATGTGGAGAGTAGCAGAGCCTTCTAACATGCATTTAAAGGAAGGGTTAATTCTCAGCCTGGGAATATAGACAATATTGCAAAGAGCATCACAAAAAAGGGCGATTGCATGAAGAAGACAAACCCTTCCTGCTTGATGTTTGTAGGAGCCTGGGAAAATTACATACGATATTGTAATTGAAAGCACATGTCACTGTTCTCCTTGAAGAAGTTGCAGAATTTAAAGGAAATTTAGCCTTCTCAAAAACTCCTTCAGTAAATGAAGATGATTGTTATAACAATAAATTATAATAATTGCTTGCCATGTAATAGTTGAGCACATACTACAAACAAATAGGTGAAACTATAAGGGCTCACCCATATCTTGTCTTCCTTTTTTGTGGGTGCATGGAAGGACTACATTGCCCATCCACTTGAACTTGGAAAGAGTCAGGTGACTACGTTTTTCAGTGAAAGAGGAGCAAAAGCAATGTTTGTCATATCCAGGCATTCGAAAGCCAGGAAGGTATTCCCATGTCTTTTCCCTCCATTCAACAGTAAACATGGAAGTCCCATGTTGAGATGGTGGAACTAGAATTTCCAAGCATCCTGTATCCCTGAATCACCTGAAAGAAGAGATCTCCTGCCAACTCACACTAGAATCTGTAAGCTTAATAAACTTTTATTATGTTAAGCCATTGAAATCGCAGTTTCTGTCTGTTGTACCAGCTTGCAGTTACTTCAATCAATATACAGATGCTATATCTGTTGTAGGCATATTTAATACCTCAATTACAAAGGTAACAGTGCATATATTCTTATTAAAAATGTGTAAATACATACTTTTCACCTTTAAAACTTTCTCCAAAATTTAGCCCTTCACTCAAAGGTAACCACAATTCACATATTAAGAAAGTTATTTGGTTAAAGTGGAAGTTTGTAAATTTTGTAAATTTTTATAAATATTGTCAAAATTATACTCAATGATGTGCTGTACCAATTTGTATTCACAAAACTTAATATAAGTGAATATCCTTCATTCAAAAAAGTATGTTATCATTCCTTTAAATTATGGTGAAAATCATGCCTATAATTATTGTCATATTGTTATTTTAATTTGTCCCCTCATTTTGTAATTAGGCTAAAGAGAGTACCAGCTTAATCCCTCACCCATATGAAGCTGGATTTATGCAGCAACATCTTGAGTAGCACAATTCCTCTGGGCTTGATTCAAAATTCTGAAATGTCAACGTACTTTTCCCTTTTGAGAAGGAAAGAGTTCATCAGACTGAACAGAAGCTGGGGAAGGAGAGCAGACAGGACAGCTCAGTGAGTGAGGGGTGTTGGGGGGATCCAGGGGAGAGCAGTGTCCAGAGTCTGTGAGAGACACCACATACAAAGCCAGGCCACAGAGCCCCAGGCAGGCTGGCACTCAGTTCTGCCTCCAGAGATCAGCCCGGTGGGGAGGACCCGAGGGAGAGAAGGAGGAGGGAGGACAGGAGGAGGCACATGAAGAGGCTTGGGGAATCCTGGGACCATCATCCCCAGCTGGAAGCTGCAGTGCCTTCTGAGGGAGTGGGACTACTGTGTGGATGCAGACATCACAGCCCCCTTAGGACCCCCAGTTCTGTCGGGAGGAGCATAGAGTTGGTGACTGAGCTGAAACAGGCAAGGAACCAGTGAATGGCAGAAAGCAGCAGTGTGGCTGCATGGGGGGGGGGGCAGGAAGGATGCCCTGGGGCTGAATACCCCCAGACTCTGCAGATGGGGGGCTGGGTCTTGAAAAGTGACCCACATGGTGCCCCTGCCTCACACCACCTCCCGTGGTTTCTGAGTTCTTGGCACCCACGGGGGCAGGTACCCTGCAGCTATGACAGCCAGCCTGTTTTGCCACCAGGTACTGTCGGGGCTAGAGGGTTGGCCTGTGGTGCAGACATCTGCAGGGGGGTGGAAACCCCAGAGAGGTGGCTCCCTTCCTTGTCCAACTGTTGGGGATGTGGGGACCCCAGTGCAGGAGGCATCATGTACGTACACCTGTTGGGAGCCCCCACACGTCCGAGATGGTGTTTGGCCCTGGGGAGGAGACATCCACAATGACACTCTCAGGGACAGTTTCCACGGACAGCTTCCATGAAGTCAGTTGAGCACTTGTGGCACATTGGGTTTCACCCATGAAGGCAGAAGGCCTGTGGGGGGCAAGGCTTCACACTTTGAACAGCCAGTGGGACCCTCTGGTATTTTGATTTGTTCATTCATTCATTCCAGCAAACCCTTATTGAAGATCTATTGAGGAAAAATACCAAGTCAACAAAACAAAAGGAATGACAAGTTAGTTAATTCAGTCTCATGGAGAAGGATGGTGAGGTGGAGACACAGGCGAGAGTTTCAGGAAGTTGGGGTCTGTGAAATCATGGGAGAAAGTCTTTAATGATCTGACTTCTGGGGTTGCTTTGGGTGGAGCTGCTCTCCTTAACTGGGGGGAGGGCAGAAGGAAGACTTGGTGGCTATTTGATTTGGGGATGGAGTTGAGGAAAAGCAGGGATAATGAGATCAGTGTGGACCATGTAGATGGCCAGATTCTGTCATGTATCCTAGTGGAGCTGTACAGTGGGCTGCAGGAAACATGGGTTTATTATCTGAGGAGAATGACCTGAGATAGACATTAGGTTTGGCTGCATCAGTAGGAATAATTTGAGGCCATAGGTTTAGGTAAAATCAAGTGAGTATTATGTAGATATTGACCTACATGTTACAGCACACCATCTCATATCTTTAAAACACATTTATTTGGTAACTAAAATTATATAAACCTTAAAAGAGGGAGGAAAATGAGGAAAGGCTTTAAAGGGAGAACTCCTCTAGAAATCCAAACAGAGAATGTTTCATATATATGTATGTGCTTATGTTTGTGTATATACATACACACGTGTTTGTATATATGCATACACATATATATTTATGTATGTATACATATATACACAGGTACAAAAACATACAAGTATTTGTGTATATACATATTTACTTATACTACATACTTATAATGTATATACAAATATATGCATATAAATGTGGACATATATATTTCTGGTGGCTCAATTACATTTACAATTATATATAATTCATTTTAATTTCACATGTAGTACTGCATGTATCAGGTTACTTTTAATACTCTTAGCATGTGTTGTCTAAGAGTAAGTGTACACATCTACCAATACTCAGACACTTATCGCCTCTAACATAGTGTGATGTTTTAGGCAGCTGGTAGCTCTCAAGTACTAACTAAAGATTTTAAAGAAAAACAGAGCAGTAGGCTAATGGCAATTGTGGCTCCAAGTACCTTGGGGTCAGGGCTTGCTGATGCATACTGTATCTAACTGGTGCACTGTGGTTGTCAAAATTTTGGACATGGAAACTGTTTTTGCAACTGTAGCCTTCCACAGAAATCCAATCTACAAACACAAAAAGGCAGAGTATTCTGGCTGAAGTGAGGATGTAGTCTCAGAGTCCTGTCCACTCAGCATCTTTTATTCCCTCCAGGCAATGGGCCCTGGCATCTGTGAGCACTGCTGGGCAAGGTCTATGCTAGAAGGCACTTCCTCAAACATGGATGTTCTCATGTTTTTACACAGGAATCTGTCTGTGCGAACACCAGTCTACTCAATGCACTGTATCCCAACTTTGCTGGCAAGCACTGCCAAAGTCTTGTGATCTCCAAACTCTGCATTCTCTGTATGTTACCATTCCACTTTTGGTTTCCCAAAGTCCTCATTGCCTTCCCAGGCCCACCCTCCTGGCCTAAACACGTATTGGCACATACTGTCCTTCTACCCACTCATGTATTCTCCATCCTTAGAACAGGACTGGTTACCCGGTCCCGCCAACCCTCCACCCCACTTAGGATTTTGCGTATGCTCTTCTTTCCAGTTGACCTCAATCCCTGTCTCTACTTTTGTTCCTAGCCCTACTTCAAACTCTTTACTGCCTTTACCTCATAGCCTATCAGCACCAAGTAGCACTGTAGGCACTTTCACTTTCTTTTAAAAGTATTCTTAGATCACATTAAAGCACCCTGAATAAGAACAGGTACATTTTATTTAGATGTGTTGACTCTTCTCCCCCAATACGGCACACAGTTCCCCTTGATGGATATTCAGACTGCCTAATGTCAACTGTAATCTATTGGAGACGTGTACCTTAATTCTCTTTAAGAACACAAGGTATATTTTACTAAGGAGGTGAAAATCCTCTACAGGGAGAAACACTGAGGAAAGAAGTGACAAAGTCTATAAACAGATGGAAAAACATCATGCTGATTGACTGGCAGAATCAACATTGTTCAAATGATTATACTACCCAAAGCGATTTACAGATTCAATGCAATCCCCCTTAAAATACCAATGCTAGTTTTTGCAGATATAGAAAGAAATAATTTTACACTTTTTATGGAACCAGAAAAGACTTTGAATAGTCAACGCAACCTTATAGAATAGGCATCCCTTCAAGATCCCTTCAGAAGGCATCCCTTCAAGCTTTAAATTGGACCTAGTTGATCAACACTTACATACACACATGGAAATAAAACTCCATGGGGAGGGGGAGGTGATGTGTAAATTCACACCGAATGGGTAAAAATGCACACATTCTGGGTGAAGGGCACACTTATAACTTTGACTTAAGATGTACAAAAATAAATTATCTAACCAAAATGTGTGTACACCCATAATATTCTGAAATCAAAAAAGAACACAAGGTAAAGTGATTCCTCTGAGCTCCTCATACCACAGAGAAGAGAGGAGTATTTGGGTGTGGAGTTCACAGCATCTTTCCCAGTCTCACTGCATTCACACTTTAAATGCCTGGTATATATAGAGCCCACTCCATCACTCTGCTAGGGCCTTCGATACAAAGAGAGAAACAGCTGGCCATACCCACTGGAACTCAGAATAGTCACACACATGAAAAGCAACAGTGAACTTGCACGTCTATCTTAGCCTGTCATCTATTATGGGCACATATTTTACTCCCACTTATGTTACATGCTCCACCACACATTGTGATTATTTCTATTTTAAACAGTCAATTATTTTAATAGAAAAATCATATTTATTCCTAAAGTTGGAATTTCCAATATTCTTCACTCCTTTGTGAAATCCAGATTGTTATCTGTTATCATGTTCTGTCTGCCTGAAAGACTTCCCTTAATATTTCTTTTAAACATCCTTTAACATTTCTTATAGTTCATATCTGTTGGATATTAATTATTTTCAATTTTGTATTATAGAAAGAGCCTTTATTTTACCTTTGTTTTGCAAAGTGTGTTCACAGTATCTAGACTCCTAGATTGACAGTTTTTATTTTTGTTTTGGTAGTTCTTTTTTTTATTTTTTGAGTATTTTTTAATTTTTTCCAATTAATATGAGGGTACAATTTTTAGGCTACATTATTCTCACCTCCAGGGTAAAGCTCTGTCAGTATTTTAAACACGTTCTCCACTCTTCTCTTGGTTTATTTGTTTTTGACAAGAAATCTACTCTTGTTTTTGTTCCTCTATAGGTAAAGTGTCATTTTCCCTCCGGATACTCTTTAAAGATTTTCTCTTTATCCTTGGTTTAAAGTAACTTTATTTTATAGGCCTTAGCATAGTTTTTTTCATATTTCTGGTTCTCAAGATTCTTTTGGCTCTCTGAATCTGTGGGTTTACAGTTTTCATCAAATCTGGAGATTTTTTTCATGCCTTATTTTTTCAAATATTTTTTCTAGCCCCCGCCCCTTTCAGAGTCTACAGATTCTCCCCTCAATGTTTTCCTCTTCCCCTCCTCTGTGTTTCATTCTGTAAAATTTGTTTCTATATCAATAAATTCCTTAATCTTTTCTTCTTACATGTCTAATCTGCCATTAATCCAAGCCAGTGTATTTTTTCAACTCAAATATTGTATGTAGTTTCTGTATCTCAAGGTTTACTTAAGGCCTTTTTTATACCTTCCATATCCATATGTAACAAGTACCACATTGTCTCATATCATTTGAGTATAGAGAATACATTAGCCATAATACATTTTGCTGTTCTTATCTTTTAACTCTACCATCTATCTCATTTGTAGGTCAGTTTTAACTTATTTTTCTTCTCATTATTGATCTTACTTTCCTGCCTCTTTCAATGCCTGGTAATTTGGTTTTGGATTTCAGATACTGTGAATATTATCTTGTTGAGTGCTGGATATTTTTATGCTTTCAAAATACATAATATTTTTCATTTTGTTGTAAGGCTCAGTTAAATTTCTTGGAGGGTGTGTGATTGTTTTAGGTCTTGCTTTTAAACTTTATTTAGGTGAGAAAAAAGCAGTGTTTGGTCAATGCCCTACATCTCTTTACTTCTTCAGCAAAACCATTATGTACACTGCAACCAACGCCTCATGAATTATGAAGGTTTCCACTCTAATGGAAGCAGGAATAATTCTCAGACCTGTATGGTCTCTAGAGATTTCTCTTTGCGGAGCACTCTCTTCTCCAGAATTTTGTCCTACAAGCTTTATTCACCTTGACATCCCTAGACTCCCAGCTCCATGTCCTCAACTCAAGGAGACGATCAGGCTTTCCTTCCATGCACCGTGATGGGCAATGTCTTTTTACTCAGTCAGCCTGTGCAATCTGAGCTTGCCTTGCCTTGCTTGGTTTTCACTGCTCTTCTTTAGCTGACGTTCAATACATCAAAGATCACTGTTTCATATATTTTCTGGGTTTTTTTTTTATTGATTTAGGTAGATATACAAATTCAGCCTCTGTTTTTTCATCTTAGCCATAATCAGAAGTCCTATACTGCAAATTTAGAACCTAAGTTATCTACACATGACAAATGGCCCAGCTTTTCATATTGGTCAAATTAAAACCAGACTGAAAGACTGTGGAACACATAGACACATTAATGGAGATGTATCTACATAGCACTGGGAATATATACAGCAAAATACCAGCAAGATTTTTCTACTGTTGATGGAAATATAAACAGTTTTTCATTCTCTTATTTATGCCTCCAATATTTCTAACACTTCTGAAATACATATGAACTGTCATTGTAATCATGAAATATTGTAAAATTTTTAAAATGTGATTTAGATTACCAAAAATAAACATGCATTCTCTAGATGGTTTGTTTTCAATATTGATCAACCTCTTGCTGAATTTTATTCAGCCCCTGGCATGCTTGCTGCTTGCGTAACTCTAGAGAAACAAAACAACTTGCAAATCCAATTAGTAGGCTATGTATAGTTATCTAGCTTTTCTCAGACTTTCAAATAAAATGCTTCACAGTTAAAAATCTATCATATTTTAAAAATCGTCCCGCTAGAAAAAGTAATAATTTCTATTTTAAAAATAAAAATTACATTTCTATTTAAACCATGTTCCCTATAACATGATTGGATTCAATATTTATGAGATGGATTATGTGTAAGCAGTATTGGCAGGAGGGATGATGTTCATTGTTATGAGTGTTACTTATATATGTATGTCTCTTGTCAAAAACTTGGTTGTATGGCTTTTGTAAAAAACTCATACTAAACAAATAGTTATTTAAAAATATGTTTTAAGTCATCAAAGCCATTAATTCCTAGTCATGATTGAACATGTACTTTTTTAAAACACTGATTTTCATCCGAGGGTTGCAGTATTTTCATAGCAATGATCTGCCTTTTTCTTAATGTACTTCCAACACATAGCTTCTTGATTATCTTTCCTGAAGAAAATACCATGTAAAAAGAACAATGATTCATCATTTCATCATTACTTTGTTACTGCAGATGTCCCCCGGCTGTTTATTTGCTATTTCTCACACACTCATTTCATTGCATTCACAATTCCTCCATTTTAATGTTTTCATTCACAGACTGTCCTAAAGAAGTCATGAATGCTTTCACCAGTATGGATATGATCCTATACGATTCTTATGGCTCAGGAGTGATCTAACCACTGGGCACCATCTGCCCTTCACCCTTTCCATTTCAAAACAACCACATGTCCTCTTCCCTTTTATATTTTCCCTTTATAGATGCACACATACTTTATTTTTTGTAATGAAAAAAATTATAATATTTTTATTTTTTCTTTTAGAATGCCAGTTCACATCTCCAGAATTGAATCAGATGAAATTACTAAATCCCAATATTTTTACCAAAACTTTTTTTGCCAACCACACACACACACACACACATATATATATACATTTTTTTTTTTTTTTTGAGACAGAGTTTCATTTTGTTGCCCTGGGTAGATTGCTATGGCATCATAGCTCACAACAACCGCAGACTCCTGAGCTCAAGTGATCCTCTTATCTCAGCCTCCCGAGTGGCATGGACTACAGGTATCTACCATAAAGCCTGGCTAGTTTTTCTATTTTCAGTGGAGACAGGGTCTCACTCATGCTCAGTCTGGTCTCAATCTCCTGAGCTCAGGTGATCCACCTGCCTCAAACTCCCAGAGTGCTAGGATTTCAGGCAGGAGCCACTGTACCTGGCTAGTTTCTTATTCTCTGTGTCCAAAGCCTTTCTTTCTCAACTTTTTAATTATCATTGGATATTTCTGTTTCCCTGCTTTTTTTCAAAGAAGCAGCTCCTGTACTCATTGATACCATTATTGTTGTTTTCCAAATTCCAATTTCATTGATTTTGGCTGTTACCTCTGTAATTCCCATCCTTTTGTTGTCTACGGTTAATTTTCTGTTTCTTTTTTATCATGTTAAAGGTAGAAGCTTAGATCATTGATTTGACTTCTTTCTTCCTTTCTCATACATGCATTTAGTGATATAGATTTCCCTCTACACACTGCTTTCATCGAGTCCTGTACATCCTAATATGTTATTTTTTATTTTCCAATCATTTCTAAAGACTTCGCAATTTCCATTGAAACACTAGATAGTAAAAATATGTTCCTTAATTTTCAAATATTTTGGAATTTGAAGTTATTTCTTGTATTCCTCAATTTTATTATAGGTAGAGAATATAGTTTGTATGGTAAAATGAAGATTTTCTCCTATTTTTTTTCAAAATTGTTCATAATTTTTCATGTATCCTTTAGATAGATGATCTATTTGTATAAAGTACAAATAACTTACTGAAATGAGCAAAATTTCTCAATTGAATTGTCTTAGTCCTTTGTAAAGCCTCCATGGGCCATATTGGTGTGGGCCTATTATTGGATTCCCTGTTCAGTTCCCTAGATCTATATGTCTGTCCCTTAGCCAGTGTCACACTGTGCTGATTATTATAGGATTTGAGTAAATTTTAAAATTGAGTGAAGTGATTCCTCCAACTTTGTTCTACTTTGTCAGAAGTTGTTTTAACCATTTTAGTCTTTTTACCCATCTATAATATTTTTGAATCGGCTTGTCTACATGTGAAAGAATTTCTGCTGGAATTTGGTTTGGCATTGTTTTGTGAGAATTGTGAGAATTTGTGAGAATTTTGTGAGAAATGATTGACCTCTTTATGATGCTGAGTCTTTAAGTCCATTAACAAAATGTGTCTACCTATTTATTTAGGTGCTCTTTGATTTCTTTTATCAACGTTTTGTAGTACTCAGCATAAAGATAGAACCTATGCATGTTTTGTTTGATTTAGATCTAATTATTTCTTTTTAGGTGATATTAAAATGGTATTTTTAAATTTTAGATTTTGTTATTTTGTTATTATATGTAAATATCACTAGTTTTTGTTGACCTTGTATTCTGTCACCTTGTCAAACTTATTTATTTGTTCTAGGATTTTTTTTTTTTTTTAGTTTTTGGCTGGGGGGTCTGGGTTCAAAATCTTTACCTCTGGCACATGGGGCTGGTGCCCTACTCTTTTGAGCCACAGGCACTGCCCTAGGATTTTTTTTTTTAATTTCCTTGGGATTTTATATTTTTTGCTTTTTATTTATTTTTATTTATTCTTTTTGCTGTAGTCCACCAATAAGAATTTCACTAAATTTTTCAGTAGAAGTGGTGAGAGTAGACCTCCTTGCCTATTTCTTGATCTTAGAGAGAAGGCATTTAGTCTTTCAATATAATGCTTATTAGCTATAGTTTTCTTTTTGTAGATGTTTTTATTGGGTAAACTTCTTATATATTTATCATATTCTAAGAATTTTTCTTACAAACAGAAGTGGTAGATTGCCAAATATTTTTTAGCCTTCAACTGAGATGATCACCAAATTATTTAGTCTGAAATAGCCAGGCATTGTGGCTGGTGCCTGTAGTCCCAGCTACTCAGGAGGCTGAGGCAAGAGAATCGTTTAATCCCAAGAGTTCAAGGTTGCTATGAGCTGTGATGCCACAACACTCTACCAGGGGTGACATAGTAAGACTCTGTCTCAAAAAAAAAATTATTTAGTCTGTTATGGTGGTTTACACTGTGAAAAATTGAACAGTATTGCATCCCTAAACCTTGTCTAGTTATGATCTAATATCCTTTATTATATGCTTCTGGATCACATTTACTAACAGTTTTATCAGGGATTATTGCATTACATGTTCACACCAAAAGTATTGGTCTGTAGTTTTCTTTTATTGTGCTGTCTTGCCTACTTTTCATATAAGGGTAATGGCAGCCTCATAAAATGAGTAAGGATATATTTCGTCATCTTCTATTTTCTTGAAGGAATAGAAGATGAAGGAATTGGTAGTTATTCTATTTCCACATTTGAGAGAGAGCTCCATTTAAACCATCTGGATCTATAGAGTTTTTTTTTTTAATTTTAAAGTATGGCATCAGTTTTATTAATGGATTTAATTCCTTTGAAATTTTTCATTTTGTCTGGAGAGAGTTTTGATAGTGTCTGATTTTTGAGGAATAGTTCAATTTCATCTAGGTTCTTGAATTTATGTAAATAAAGCTGTCCTTACTATTTCCTTTTTATCTTTCTTATTTCTATACTATTTGCAATGATATCCCCTGTTTAATTTCTAACGGTGATTTATGTTTTCTTTATTTTGTATTTTGCCTTTCTGTCTACAGAGATTTATTAATTATATTGATCTTTTAAAATAACCAGTTTTGCAGCCCTTGATTTTCTCTATTTTCTTATTTCGTTTAACTTATTTTTGTTGTTCTCTTTTTATGTCCTTTTTTCTGCCTGTTTTGGGTTAATTTTTTATCTTTTTTTACTTAGTTAAAGTGGAAGCTTAGACTACTGAATTGAGAATGATATTCTTTCTGAATGTAAGCATTAAATGCTCCACTTTTCCCTTGAAACACTGCTATGGTTGCATCCTCCAAGTTTTAGTATGTCGTATCTGCAATTTAATTCAGTTCAGTGCCCTTTTTGTTTCCCTGAGACATTCTTTTTGACCCCTTGTTTGGGTCATTGATTTAAGAGGGTTGCTTAAAAGGGTGGTAGAAGGGTGGTGCTTAACTTCCATGTGTTCTGAGATTTTCCTTTTACTTCGTTATAGTTTAATTTCTAGTTTGATTACATTATGTTCAGAATCTATATTCTAGATGGTTTCAATTTTTAAATAATTCCTTGATGTTTATTTTATGATCTGGGATAAATATTGGTAAATGTTCCATAGGCACTTTAAAAATAAATGTATTTAGCTGTTGTTAGGTGCAGTGATATTTTGGGTTCACAGATTTTGTGAACCACCCAGGGCATAGAGACCTGTGCTATTATCTATCAGCAGTTCTCCTACTTACAGGAAGATTTCTGCATAAGCGTCTCAGGTTGAGCCCAGTATTTACTATACAATGCGATAGGATCCTTTCTCATATTTCCTCCCCCTACCACGCTCTCTGTCACCCAGGGAACCCCCATTCAGGTCCTTTAGCTACAATTTTTCATCTAGCCACTTTCATTTACACTTCCTTTCCCTTGTGGCAGGAGAATGGAGAGACAAAAAGATCAAGAGGGATTCCTCTCTTACTTTATAGACTTATATTCTCTTATCTGAGAGAAGCAATTCTTTTCCTCAGAGTTTTAGTTGCCTTCTCAGCTTTTGGTGATGCTTTCACCAATGAATTAAAGATTTAGGATTGGAGCTCGCCTGAGTACAAGGACATCAGAAAAATAAAGGGATTGGGACCACTCTCTGTATACCGTAGAGGCAATGCTTACTAATCCTTGGACCAAAACTGGTAATGTTTCCTTGGAGTTCTTTATGTCTACACCTCATGTGCAATAATTGAGTTCAGACTGTTTTTGCCTCTGTATATAGGAGGCAAAAATCACCTGAGAAATTCATCACCATATTGATCTTACTTCAAGTTCCAATTCCCTTTCTCAGTGCTCAAACTACTATTCAACTTTTTAAATAAACTTATTTTTAATTCTTAGTAACAACTTCATTAAGATAGAATTCCTATACCATAGAATTCACTTATTTAAGATAGAAAATTAAATGGTTTTAGTTTCATAGAATTGTGCAACCATCACTATTACCTAACTCCAGAACAGTTTAAAAGATAGTCCATAATGATGAGCAGTCACTCCCCATTCCTCCCTCTACTCCCCATGCCCAGGTAATCACTAATCTTTTTTCTCTGTCAATTGGGTTATTCCTAACTTTTAATACAAATCAAATACAATACCATATATAGTGTTTGTGACTGGCTTCTTTCAGCTAATATAATGTGTTCAAGGGCCATCCACGCTGGACTGCATTCCTTTTAATGGTCAAGTAGTATCTCCTTGTACAGATAACACATTTTGTTTACCCATTTATGAGTTGAACATTTGAGTTGTTCCCACTTTGGAGATATTATGAATAATGTTGCTGTGGATATTTGTGTAAAGGTTTTTGTTTGAAAATATGTTTTCATTTCTCTTGGATCCATAGGTAGGAATGGAATTGTGGAATCATATGGCAACTCTGTCTTTAAATTTTTGAGGAACTGCCAGGCTGTTTTGTAAAGTGGTTCTGCTGTTTTCACATTCTCACCAGCAGATTATTAGGGTTCCCATTTCTTCACATCCTCACCAACACTTTTTCATCAGTCTTTTTTTTGTAAATAGTCATCCTAGTAGGTATAAAGCACTATCTCATTATGGTTTCAACTTTCTATCTCTGCAACAAAAACAGATTCAATGGCTACCTCAGCTTTGATCTTTGTATACATGAAACTATAACAGAAACACTCTCCCTCTCTCTCTTTTTTGGGGGGGAAGGGGAGGAGATGTGGCCGCTTTCATCCAATGTTATATTTGTGAGATTTATTCATGTTGTTGAATCTTATTCTTTAAAATTTTCATTGGTGTACATTAGTCTATTTTATGACTATATCTTAAATAATTTCTCCATCTTACTGCTGGTAGACAGATAACTTACTTCCAGTTTGGAGTTAATAAATAAACCACCACAAATATTCTTGCACATATATTTTGATGAACAAATATACATATGGCTCTTGGACATATTCCAAGGGCAGCAATTGATGGTTTTATATGTATTTCACATCTAGCAGATAATGTCACATCATTTTCCAAAATGCCTATAATAATTTACATTTGTACCAGCAATTTCTGAGAATTGATTTTGTTTCGTGTCCTTGCTAGTTTTCAGTGGCAATTTTAATGGGAGTTCCTTATGAAAGCCTAATATACACATAGAATAAGGAACAAATTATCAGTGCATGATTTGATACATGTTCACAAAATAAAAACAGGTACCACACATATTTAGATTAGACATTACCTTCAGCACCTGAGAAGTCTGCCATATGTTCCATCAGTCATTAATTCCCCAACAATAACCACTATCCTAACTTCTACTACCATAAATTATTTTTTGTTAAGAAAGCAATTTTATTAAGGCATTATCACATTTTTGATGTAAACATTTTCCCTTGATTATTAAATGTTATTGAGAAATAAATTACACACAATGAATCCACCTCTGTTATATGTACAGTTGTATGAATTCGATCAAGCGTATACACCTGTGTAACCACTGCCATAATCAAGATACAGAATATTCTATTACTCCATAAAGTTGCTTTTTTTTTCCTTTGCAGTCATTCTGCCCCTACCTCAGGACCCAAGAGGCAACTACTACCTGTTTTTTGTTGCTATGGATTAGTTTTGCCTTTCCTAGAATTTGACATAAGTATAATCATACAATATATACTGTTTGTATCTAACTTTTTTATCATAATATCTTTATAGTTCAGTGATATTGTTGTATGTATCACTAATGTGTTCCTTTTTGTTGATGATTAATAATATATTTTTGCTTACTTTTGATCTTATATGAATGACATACTACAGTATTTAGTTTTTTATACTTATTTATTTTTTATTAAATCATAGCAGTGTACATTAATACTATCATGGGGCACAGTATACCGTTTCTATATACAATTTAAAATACTTTCCTCCAACTAGTTAACATAGCTTTCATGTCTTTTTCTTAGTTATTGTGTTAAGACATTTATATTCTACATTTAGGGAGATTCACATGTACCCTTATAGGATGAACCATAGGCGTGATCCCACCCATCACCCTCCCTCCACCCATCCTCCGCCATCCTTCCCCACCCTCCCCCAAGATTATATTTGTGATATATCCGTGTTGGTGATTTACTATTGTTTGTTCATTCTCATTTCTGTATGGTATTTCATTGTATAGGTTATTCACCATTTAAAAATACATTTTACTAATGGTAAACATTTAGGTTGTTTTTAGTTTGGGGCTTGTATAAATAATTCAACCACTAACATTTATGTACAGGTCCCATTATAATCACAAGGGTATACTATGATTATTTCTTCAAATGAGAATAATGCCATATTATTTTCCCAAGTGGCTATAACAATTTACATTCCTACAAGGAGTGTGTCAGTATTCAGGAGACCTGCCACTTTACAACCATATTGACAGTTGATTGGATAATTATTTTAATTTTATCAGCTATGGTAGGTATGTTGCAGTATCTCTTGATGGTATAAACTTTCACTCCTACATTTAACAATAGGTTGATCATCATTTTATATGCTTCCTGGTTACTTGTATATCTACTTTTGTGAAGTGTCCATTTAAGTCTCTTGCACATTTTTACATCATGCTTTCATTTTATTATTGATTTGTAGAAGTTATTTATGCATTCTAGATGGGAAATGTTAGTTCTTCTTATGTGTAACAAATGTCTTGTACCACAGTGTGGCTTGTCTCATCATTGTTTTAATGTTTTTTTAAAATAATAACCAAAACTCTTGATTTTAATGTAGTTTTATTTATCAGTTCTATTTAAGTTAGTGGGGTTTTTTTGTTGTTGTTGTTATTAGCTACCCTACAGCCATAAAAATAGTCATGTATGTTACTTTCTAGAAGTTTCATAGATTTGCTTTCCTTATTTAGAGTTACGGTCCTTATCGGAATTGATTTTTGTGTAGATTGTGAGGTATAGGTCAATTTTTTTTTTTTTTTACATATGGCTTTTCATTTGCCCTAGTAAGATTTATTGAGTAAACCATCCATTCACTTTTGCCATAAAGCATATATTCATATATGTATGGGTCTGTTTCTGTGAATTCTATTGGATTTCACTGGTTTATTTTTATTTTTCTTAAACAACATTAGACCATCTTAATTATTGTAATTTTATGATATCTTAAAGTAATCTTTGCTTTAACAATGAGTTATTAAATTCAATATTAAAAACATGCTCCATGAAAGATAAAAATATTCTTTGTGAACTATACTGTTAAGAGAATGAAAATGCAAGCCACAGAATGGAAGAAAATATTCTCAAAACATACATGACAAAAAACTTGTATCCCAAATATTATAAATACATTTAAAGTTTACATATAGGAAACATTCTTTGATAAATTAACTGAAGGTCCTTAGAGAAATAATTCTAGGACCAAGGCAAGAAATATACACAATGATCCAAAGCATTTTGTAGTGCTATAAAGGTATCAAGTAATAAAAAAGTACATTGATGGGGGCATGTCAAAGAGACAAAGGAGCTGATTGAAAGGGGTTCCCAATGGCCAAGGCTGAATCAATCTGAATAACAAAATGAAGTGGTATTAGATTATAATGTCAATAATTAAATAAATTTCCATGACTTGTTATTGACATAAACATATTATTAAATAAATACGTGGGGGGAGGGGAAGAGACAAATACCCCTTGCTGAAGAATTCCAAATAACTTTTGTTGAAACTTTCATCTCAAGGAGAGGGAGCACAAATCTCCATTCCTTAAGTGTGGAATAGAAGTCACTGTGCACAGTAATTACCTTTCAAGGAGTAAAGTATGGAAAAGGGAAAGAAAAATAACTTCCCAATTCAGAAATCTGGCAACTACTACCTCTAAGTCAGTATCAATGATAAGTCATGTTGATGGAACATAACCCTGCAATGTCAGCAGTGATAAATATGTTGATAGTAGGTCGCCCTTATGTAACAAAAATGGCACATTCCCTCTGTGGTCTTCTGCCCAAAACAGAAGGGTAACCTCAATCTACCCATGAGCAAAACACCAACAAATCTCAATAGATGGGCATTATACAAAGTAGTTAACCAGTTACAAAGTAGCTAATGAGTAGTCCTAAAAGTTGTCAAACTTATCAAAAACAACAACAGCACAAAGGACATTAGATAAAAACTAAAAAAAATCAGGATGAACTATGAACTTTAGTCAATGAACCAATATCAATATCGGTTCATTAATTGCAACAAATGTGTCATAGTTAAGTAAGATAATAAAAATGGAGATTGGGTTAGAAGGCTTCTTGGAAGTCTCTGTACCATCATCTCAATATCTCTTTAAATCTAAAAATGTTCTAACATTAAAATCTATTCACCCAAATAACAAGCTAAATGAAGAAATTAAAATTCTCTTCATGATTAAAATTCTCTCAACATTTCCCTTCCCCTCTGCTTTCACAATGTCAATTCCAAGCCCCCAAGCCTCATATTATATTTTTTGGAGAAAATTCTACATGGGTGGCTGTGTTTCTGCACATCTTGGAGAGAGAGACATTAACTGCTCTCCTGATGTCTTCTCAAGGATGTCTATATAGCAAACAGCCTTGGAAGACAGAGATAGTATTTTTCTCCAGAGTGAATTCGCTTACTATCCAGCACAATAAAGGGTGAATTTGTTTATTATCCAGCATAATAAAGATAATGTCTGATGTTTCCCTTCAGGGTAGGGTCAGGAAGGTTTGCTTACAGGCCATTAGAAAAGATTCGGATTGTATACCCTAGATGTTACCTTGGTGTTGCCTAGCGGTGACATTAACCCCATGCATGCACAGAATCCATGTGAGTCACTCCACATCTCCACCATGGGATAGGCAGGGGAGGGAGAGAGAAATTATTAAAACCTCGAAGTTCATACTCCTTTTATCACCAGTAATAAGTTCCTTCATCTTGACTCGGGATTAACCTCTAAGACCACAGCAAACATGTGAGTATGGCAAAATTGGGACACTGCACGGTCTCTGACACCATGGGCTTGATGGTCAAGGCCTTGACCTGACTCCAGCTGAGTAGCATGCCGTTTTTGATACCCTTTGCTCCAGCCGCACTTAATTGCATTTTTGTAAATGACTCATAAAGTGTCCTTCCCTATTACTCTCCCTCCTTGTTTCCTAACCCCTACTGAGAGAACCTTGCCCCTGAACGAGTCCCAGTGCTTCAGCTGTGCTCACCGCTATCCCTAGGTGCTTTGTGTGGTACTTAGTGGTCTTCTACATCTCTCTGGCTAGTTTCGAGACCTATGAGGTGGGACTCATGTTCCTTCGCATGATCCACAATAGTCACTAGCATGTAGTAAGCACACACAAAGTATGTGTTGAATGGGTGAAAGGAAAGTGAAGCTTTTCCACATAACCTATCCCAATCTATGCTCCATGCTATGATTGACACATGTGACTAGTGATACTCACCAAAAACCTAGAAGACCTGCAAGCTCAATAACTGACCCAGACCCAATCTGGAGTTTCAGGTACTACATGCTCTGATTCTCTAAGGTGGGGAAGCTGTGGCCTTCTAGATCCTTAAGTGTGGCCTTTGACTAAACCCAAATTGTACAGAATGGTTCCCCACCCTTGCTGTAGCCCCTTAATGTCCCGATAATAGTTAGTTCCTGTGCTTGTTCTTGCTTTAGAAGATAGCCAGTCATATCACACATGTTAAATGTTATCATATCCCTGGAGTGTCATGGTTGTGGGGGATATGTATTACACACTGAAACAATTTTGCACTTTTTTTCCCTCTATCCTTTAGCAGAAACAAATGAACCCCATCACCCCAACAGATTTTTATATATATTTACTGATGCATTTTTTTAATTTATCAGTTTATGAACATTTCTTCATTTGCTGGCCACGCTTTTCCTTCTCTTCCCAGGCAGTTGGGAAGCCTTCACAGAGGTAAGAACTTTTTATGTGATGAGAGAGTTCCCCTTCAATCCAGCTCCTCGTAGCTACTCTCTTGGTCTGGTGATTGGAATTCAGAGTTTCCCTAGTTCTGTGCACCCTTCACTTCATTTGTCAACTTTAAATCTCCACTGTCTTTTTTCCCACATTCTTTTAGCCAAGTATAATCTACTTACAAAAATGGCATACCATTGCAATTCTCACTGGATTATTACAGAGTAATTACACTTGTGTCATAACCCCTTATATTAAGAGGAAGCACTTCCAAAACCTCAAAATCCTCTCATGTTCCTTCACAATTACTATTTCCTCTTCTTCCCTTCAAAGGAACTGTGATTATGTACTGTAATATTACTGCTTACTTGTTCCTATTTTTTAAATCATGTACTATTTACATTTGGCTTCTTAAACTACAGTTTTTAATTTGAGATGCACCTATGTTGTTTCAGACAGTTGTAGATTATGCATTTTGGTTGCTCCACAGTATTACATATTATTAATACACCCCAATTATATTTTTACCATCTATTATTGATGGACTTATAGGTTGGTTTCAGTCTTTGTTTTCCACAAATAGTGTTGCTCTGGACATTTGTGTATGAGTCTTTTAGTGCACATGTGGATATCTGTTAAATATAAGCCTGGAAGTAATGTTACTATTCACAGTATATGCATATTTTCAACTGGAGAAGTTACTGCCAATTTTTTTTTCTAAAGTGTTTGAATCAACTTAGACTCCCGCCAGCAGTTTATGAGAATTCCTTTAGCTATACATGCATTTGTTGTCTGTGTTTTTATTTTTAGCAAGCCTGGTGGGTGTGAAGCAGTCTCTCATTATGATCTAACTTGCATTTCCCTGATGTCTAAGAAGGTTGAGCACCTTTTCATGTGCATGTTGGCTGTTTTGATATTTGCATTTGGATAGTGCTTGTTGGAATTCTCTTGCCATTTTTCTCTTGGATTTTCTGGCTTTTTTTCTTAATTATTTTTGTATTTTTATATATTCTGGATAAGAAGAGTATTCCAGCTATTAATTGCTATGCAACAAACCACTCCAAATTTAGGAACACAAAACAAAACCCAATTTATTATAGTCACTTGTTTTGTGTGTCAGAAATATTCTAAGGCACAGCAAGGATAACTTCTCTCCATCACCTAATATCCAGTCCCTCTGCCAGAAACACTTGAATGGATGAGAGTGGCTTCAATATCTGACTGAGATCATCTGAAGGCTCCTTCCCTCACATGTATGTTACAAGGGTGGGATGACTAAAAGTTGGGCTCGGCTGATTCCATTATCCCGCACACTTGCATGTGGCCTTTTCATGTGATTTGGAATTCCTCATAACAGCACTGTTTTAGCGTTGTTGATTTCTCTTACATGGTGTCCTTCTGCATCCAGAGTGAATATTCCAGCAGCACAAAGCTGGAGCTTGAATTGCCTTCTATGACCTAGTCTTAGAAGTAACATAGCATCATTTCCACTTTACTAAGCAAAGCCATCTCCAGCCTACTCAGATTTACAGAGGAGAGTTAGCACCTATCAATGAGACAAGTGTCAAAGGACTTGCTGTCTTATTTTAAAACCACCATCTGAAGGTAGATTAATGGCCAACAAACTCATGACAAAAATGTCCAACATCTCTAATCATTAGGGAAATACTAATCTAAATCACAGTGAAATATTACCTAACTCCAGTGAAAATGACTCTTATTAAAAATTCCCCAAACAATAGATGTTGGCATGGATGCAGAGAGAAAGGAACTCTTATATACTTATGCATTTTATTTTAAAAAAGAAGAAAAAAGAAAGAAAAGAAGAAAGAAAGAAAGAAAGAGAAAGAGAAGAACACCTAGAAAAAAAGGACAGCGTAAATAAACACAGCAGGGTTATGAGACAAGGAAAATCATGCCTGGGAAACAAGACTTATCCCTAATCAAAAATCTTGCAACAGGCTGGGCACAGTGGCTCATGTCTGTAATCCTAGCACTCTGGGAGGCCCAGGCGGGTGGACTGTCTAAGATCAGGAGTTCGAAACCAGTCTGAGCCAGAGTGAGACTTTGTCTCTAAAAAAAAAAAAAAAAAAAATTGGGCAGCACTTGTGGCTCAAAGGAGTAGGGCACTGGCCCCATATGCCGGAAGTGGCAGGTTCAAACCCTGCCCTGTCAAA
>NW_003852585.1:978148-979804 GCF_000181295.1 Otolemur garnettii
GCCTATAGTCCCAGCTACTTGAGAGGCTGAGGCAAGAGAATCACTTAAGCCCAAAAGTTTGAGGTTACTGTGAGCTGTTGACTGTTATTGTTGGTGGGACTGCAAACCAGCACAACCTCTATGGGAAATTGTATGGAGATACGTCAAAGAACTTAAGGTAGACCTATCATTTGATCCAGTAACCCCACTGTTAGATATATACCCAAGAAAAAAGGTCATTTTATAAAAAGGATATCTGTACTCAACCATTTATAGCAGCACAATTAGTAATCAAAAAGACATAGAAACAACCCAAGTGCCCACCAATACATGAAAGGATTAATAAAATATGGTATATGCATACTGTGGAGTACTACTCAGCCATAAAAAATGGCAATCTAGTATCTTTTTAGACAACCTTGAAGAAACTGGAAATCATTCTTCTAAGTGAAACATCATAAGAATACAGAAACAAACACACATACTCAGTACCAAATTAGAACTAATTGGTCACCATGTAAATGTACATATGGAAGTAAATCTCAGTGAAAATCAACCAGAGGGCCTGGAGAGGAGAGGATGAGTAATTTCACACATATTGGATAGAGTGCACACTATCTGGGTGAAGGGCACACTTATGTGTATAACTTTGACTCAATCTGTACAAAAACAAAATATGTAAACAAAACATATGTACCCCTTAACATCTTGAAATTTGAAAAGAAGTAAATACATAAATGATTAATTTAAAAAAACTGCCATAATCCACTCTCTGGTCCTATATTACATTCCTTCCACAGGCAAGACCATTCTGTCTCTCCCAAGACCCTGCCACTCCCTCCCCACCAAAAGTCCATCTCTGGTATGGCATCAAGTCAAGAAGCTTATCATCTGATTCAGGTCCACATGTGTCCAGTGTTGAATTTCTTCAGTATTGTGTTTCTTGATATGAAAGCCTGTGAGCTAAAGTGACAAGTTAGCCACTCCATGTGATATGATGGTAGAACAGGCATAGGATATCCACAACAGACACTCCTGTTCAGAAAGGGAGAAAATGAATGGCATACAAGTTTTGCCGCTCCATAGCAATTCTCAAGATGTTTGGGTACACGTTGCCAGATTTTTTTTTTTTTTTGAGACAAGAGTCTCACTATGTCACCCTTGGTAGACTGCCATGGTATCACAGTGCACAGCAACCTCAAACTCTTAGCCTTAAGCAATTTTCTTGCCTCAGCCTCTCCTATAGCTGGGACTACAGGCACCCGCCACAACGCCCAGCTACTTTGTTTCTTTTTAGAGAGGAGGTCTCACTCTGGCTCAGACTGGTTTCGAACTCCTGATCTCAGGCAGTCCACCCACCTCAGCGTCCCAGAGTGCTAGAATTACAGGCATGAGCCACTGTGCCCAGCCTGTTGCCAGATTTTTGATTAGGGACAAGTCTTGTTTCCTAGGCATGATTTTCCTTGTCTCATAACCCTGCTGTGTTTACGCTGTTCTTTTGTTTTGGGTATTCTTCTCTTTCTCTTTCTTTCTTTCTTTCCTTCCTTCCTTCCTTCCTCCCTCCCTCCCTCCTTCCCTCCCTCCCTCCTTCCCTTCCTTCCTTCCTTCCTTCCTTCCTTCCTTCCTTTCCTTCCCTCCCTCCCTCCCTCCCTCCTTCCCTCCCTCCCTCCTTCCCTT
>NW_003852585.1:979825-988950 GCF_000181295.1 Otolemur garnettii
TTCCCTTCCCTCCCTCCCTCCCTCCCTCCCTTCCTTCCTTCTTTCTTTCTTTTCCTTTTTAAATAAAATGTAGCCTATGTTTGCAGCTCAGTAGTTTTTTCGAGCTGCTTCCAGTTGTATAATTTGGGGTGGAGTCCAAAGATGTCCCTTGATTCCATATTTTTCTATCTTTTTTACTGCGTGCTGGTGTAATTCCTTTAAAAGCTTTGTTGAGTTTTATGTAACATTTACAATCAACACCATTAGATAAATGTTAAGCCCACAAATCTTTTCAAGAGATAGCTTCTTTCTTAACTTGGACCTCCTTATAAGGCAGTTATAGCAAGATGGCATCCTTAAAATTCTCAGAAATCCTGCCATTTAGGAGATATTCATGTTGTTCAAATGCCTCAATATTCTTAGAAAGTGCTTTTTCTATCTTAGACAGTGTATGAAGCTCTACTTTAAGTTTTATGATACCATTAGAAAGAGTTTTATAGACACACCTTTGACTTCATCTTTTTCCTGAGACTGTGTTTTACTGACAACACACTGTAGTATTTTGAAAACCCATTAGTGCGTAGAAAAGCTTTCCTAGATCCTTTTATATTTACTCCAAACTCATCTTTAAAAGTGCATGGTTATTACTGCCTCCTTCACTAAGTATATCTTTGCCCAGTCCCAGAAGGAAACACTCACTATCTTGCTGTAAATCATTGGTCATATTTATAGACTCAAGACAAAAATATCTCTACTCACAAAATCATAGTTCCTTGGGAAGTTGAGATTAAGTGAATGCTAACAAAGACTATGGATCTGCTAATAAACAATGGGGTGGGGGGGGCAAAATAGGGAAGGGGAGCTTAGTTAACCCTCCCTATAAAAATCTCATGATAAAAATGTTATACCTTTCTTCACTCCCTTTCCCACGCTGCCTCCCACACCCTAGACTGTGACCCTTCTAACATGGGCGGTGTGGGCTGCCACTGTACGTTAGAGACAGAGAACATTTCCTTTGTTTGTCATCTTCTGAGGGCCCTTATAGCAAAGTCAAAGATTGGACTCTCACCAATTATGTTTATCTGAAAGGACTTATAACAAAGATCATAAAGGTGACACAGCAATTTCTGGTGAGCAGTTCTTAATAGTCTCATCTTTCGCAACAACCTGTGGCTTGCATTTACATTCTGTTAATGTTTTGTTTTGATGGACAAGAGCCGTGGTTATTAATGTAGTTCAATTCACAAATCTTTTACTTTATAGCTATAAAATATTCCCTAATACAAAGTAATGAAGGCATTCACCTATGCATTCTAGGACCTTTTTTTTTTTTTACTATTCTTATTTAGATTTACAATAAATCTAAGAAGTTTTTGAGTTAGTGATCAAATTTTATTCTATTCCACATACATATCCAATGTAGATAGATTCATAGTGAAAAACATTTTTCTGTATGCCAGAATTGTTAAAAATAAAATCTCCAAATATGCAAAGGTTTGGCATTTCAGACTTTTTATTTGTTCTACATTTGTCTATTTGTCCCTGTGCTGGTAACTAGTTTACTATAGCTTATGTAAGTTCTTTTAATAGAATGGTTTATTAAAATGTAATTTATATCTAATAAAGTTTACCTATTTTAAGAATATAATTTGATGAGTTTTGACAAACATTTGCAGTTGTCTTAAACCCCATGATTGAGATATAACCACTCAACCCAAGCCCCCCTTGATAGTTTCCTATGAAAACTTCTAGAAGTTTTATAATTTTACATTTTACAATTTAGGGTCATAATCCATTTTGAGTTAGATTTTGTGAAAGATGTAAGATCTGCATCTAGATATATCGTGGTTTTTGCACACGGACATCCAGTGGTTCCAGCATCATCTGGTGAAATCATTATTTCTTCCAGCTGAATGCCTTTGATCCTTTGTCAAATATCAATAACCTATATTTGTGTGGGTGTATTTCTTAGTTCTCTATTCTATTCCATTAATCTATTTCTCTATCCTTCCACTGATACAACACTGTCTTATTTACTGTAGCTTTAGAGTAAGACTTGGAGCTAGATAGTGTCAGTCTTCTTATATTGTTTCTCTTACAATGTTATATTGGCTATCCAGGGTCTTTTGCTTTTCTACATAAACTTTAAAACCCAGTTTGACTATATCTACAAAGTAACTTGCTGGGATTTTCATTGAGATTGCAATGAATCTATTTTAAGTTAGGAAGAACTGACATCATAACCTCTTCCTAGCCATAAACTTAAAATAGCAATTTATTTAGATCTTCCTGATTTCCTCTTCCAGAGTTTTGGAGTTTTCCTTATTTATATCTTGTACATATTTTGTTATACTTATATCTAAGAATTTCATATTTTTTGCCCTGTAAATAATGCTGTATTTTGAATTTTAAATTATAATTGTTCATTGCTTATAGAATAGAATCGCCATGCTGACTACCTCCCTACATTGATCACCACCTTAAGTTGACCTAATTTCCATAGACTGTATATCCACCCCATGTACTTATCAGTACAGTAGGCTTAGGTCCTTATGCTGACAACTTCTGTGTATTGATCAGTTGATTACAGACCCTCAACTTAAAGAAGTTCTACTGTATTTAGTAAATCAATTGAATTTTGGATATTAACCTTATATGCTCCAACTTAGCAGTAATCATTTATCAGTCCTAGGAATCAACTTCTTTGTTACTTCTTTGAGATTTTCTACATAAAGAAACCTGTCATCTGTGAAGAAAGACAGTGTTTCTCTTTTTTCTCAATCTTTATGTCTTACATTCCCTTCTCTTGCATTAGCTACGACTTCCAGTGTGATGTTGAAAAAGAGCAGTAAGAGGGGGCATCTTTGGCTTTTTCCCAATCATAGGCAGAAAGCTTCTTATTTCACACCATTAAGCATGACATCAATTTCAGAAAGAATAGATTTTTAACATTCTCACCATAAAAAAGAGATAACTTGTTGAGATGATTGATTGAATTGTCCTATAATATATGCAAAAATCAAAACATGACATTGTACCCCATAAATATATACAGTTATTATTTGTCAATTAAAAAGTTTTTAAGTATGATATTAGCTATAGGATTTTATAGATGTTATTTATCAAGTTGAAGAAATTCCCTTCTATTTCTAGTTTGCTGAAAATTTTTATCATAAATTTGTGTTGGATCTTTATTTATTGATACAATCATGCAATATTTCTTCCTTAGCCTCTTGTGATGGATCACATTAATTGAATTTTGAATGCTGAACAAGCCTTGCATACTTGGAATAAGTCTCATCTGCTTTTATAGTGTATAATTCTTTTTACACATTGTCAGATTTGATTTGCTAAAATTTTTTGAGGACATGATTACATCTATGTTCATGAGAGAGACTGGTCACTAACTTTCTTTTTTAGGGTGTATTTTCTGTTTTTGTTATTAGGGTAATGATGACATCATATGAGATTTCACAATTAAGTTTGTGGACTCACCATGGTGCACTTATGTTGGCAGCACCTTACAAACAGCTCAATAAGGTTTCATAACCTTGGGATGTCAGTGTCCCACAACTGTCTTCATATTTACATGTGGTGGTATCTTGCTGAATGACATCCATTATTGTTGCATGTTTTGTAAGCCATAGTGAAAATACTGGAGCTTGAATTAGAACAACGAACAAACATTAAATGTCTTGTTAAACTTGGCAAAGGTGGAATTGAAATCAGGGACATGTTAGCCCCAAATTTATGAGGATAACGCTGTGAGGAAAACAGTGTACAAATGGACTAAACATTTCTCAAAGGGAAAAATGTGTCACCGATGAAGAGAGGTCAGGGCAGCCAGTAACGAGCCAAATGGACAAAAACACTGTAAAAATTCATTGAATTATGTGACAAAATCATCACTTGACTGTGAGAAACATAACAGACCAAGTAAACACTGATAGAAAAAAAGACAGGAAAATCTTAACTGAAATTCTTGGCTTAACAAAGGCATGTGCAAAAATGGTCCCAGAGGAGCTCACTGATGAACAAAAGCAAAGGATGCTCATAGTTCACCAAGACCTTTTGGAGAGACAGGATGACGTTTTGGGTCATGTTATCACTGGTGCTAAAACGTGGGTGTACCAATACACCCCTGAATTAAGGCATCAAAGTGCAGAATAGAAGTAAGTCAATTGTCCATGTACAAAAAATATTTCTGTCGGTCCAAATGAAGAGTCAAAATAATGTTGCTAATCTTTTTTGATATCAGAGGAATTGTTCACTATTCATTTGTACCAACTTGACAAACAGTTAACCAAGTTTACTATCTGAGTGATGAAAAGGCTGTGTGAAAAAGTTAGAGGGAAATTCCCTGAATTCTTTGCCAAAAACTCATGGCTCTTGCACAATAACAGTACACCAGCTTACACAGCACTGGTTGTGAGAAAGGTTTTTGCCAGTAAACAAATAACTGTATTGAAACACCATCCCTATTCACCTGATGTGGCCCCCTCTGATAGTTTTCTTTATCCAAAGATACAAAAAATATTGAAAGGAAGACATTTTGATGACATTCAGGACATCTAGTGTAACACGACAACAGCTCTGATGGCTATTCCAGAAAAAGAGTTCCAAAATTGCGTTGAAGAGTGGACTAGCTGCTGTCATCAGTGCATTACTTCCCAAAGGGAGTACTTCAAATGTGACCATAGTGATATTCAGCAGTTAACTACATAGTACTTTTTCCAGGATGCGTTTGTGAATGTAATAGTCAGACCTTATAGAATCAGTCAGGAAGTATTCCTTCTGCATCTATATTGTGGAAGAGATTGCAAATAATTGACATCATTTCGTCCTTAAATATTTGGTAGAATCCAATAGAAAAACCATCTTGGCCTGGTACTTTTTGTTTTGGAAGATTATTAATTATTGACTGAATTTCTTAAGAGATAGAGACTTATTCAGGTTATCCATTTTTCCTCATGTGAGTTTTAGTAGATTTTTTCCAAGAAAATGGTCCAGGGTGGTGCCTGTGGCACCTTACCATCCATAAAGGATTGGTTTTCCATTTTTGGTCTTCTTTGTTACTATAAATTAATTTTTATTAAATCATACCTGTATATATCTTTTGTTCCCTGCTCGCTTATAGAGAGAGCCCACAGAGACCCTCTGCTTGGCAAGGGATCTCTTGTCCTCTTGGTGATGGGCTTTTTACCTGGAATTTGTTTTCTAGGAGTCATAGCTTGCCTCAGCAGAGATGATGTGCACTTGTCTAACTTCTTTCTTAGCTCAGCTCCCCACCTTCAGCTTCACTGAGTCCATTCTGTCCAGTATCTCTCCCTCTGGACAGGAGCCTCTGTGAAAAGCTGCTTCTAGTCAGCCGTCTTACTTCATTTTTGGTCTTCATAAACAAAATAGACATAAGTCAAGGATTTTTTATCCTGATAAAGTAAGTTTCATAAGTGAAGGATAAATAAAAGCAAACACTAAGGAAAATTTTCATTACTAGACCTGCCCTACAAGAAAGGCTCAAAAGTGCTCTATGCGTGGAGCAGAACAATTGATACTCATCTTTGTAAAAACACTCAAAAAGTTCTTAGCTCTTAAAAATCAGTAGCACAAGCTAGAAAACAAAAAAAAAATGAAACATTATTCAACATGGTGACTAGAACAGTGTCTCGCATATTAATACTAACATTAAGCATAAATTTTCTTACTACTATACTTAAAAGATACAGATTGACTGGATGAAAAAATATAACCCAAACTTATGCTGTCCCCATGAAGCCCATCTAACTCCAAAGTCTCACATAGACTCAAGGTAAAGGGATGGAAAAAATATCCCACATGGATGGAGACAAGAAATGAGCAGGAGTACTAATTCTCATCTCAGATGAAATAGATTTTAAATCTTTGCCTATTAAAAAAGACAAAGACGGTTACTGTATGATGATAAAGGGAGCAATTTAGCAAGAAGACACAACAATCTAAAACACATATTCACCTAACACTGGAGGTCCCAAATTCATAAAACAAATTCTAACAGATCCAAGCAAAGATAAAAACAACAGCATCTTAATTATAAGGAAACTCAACACTCCACTGACAAAACTGAAGAGATCACTGAGGCAAAAAATTAACGAAGAAACCCTGGTGTTAAACTGGACTCTGAAAAGTGGACCTAACTGACGTGTATGGAACATTCTACCCAGAACTACAAAATACATATTCTTTTCATCAGCACATGGGATATCTTCCAAGATAGATCATATATTAGGCCACAAGACACATCTCAGCAAACTTGAAAAATCAAAATCATACCATATGTTCTCAAACCACAGTGTAATAAAACTAGGTATCAATTGCCAGAGGGACTCTCAAATCTACACAAAGTCATGGAAATTAATCAAATAATTGCTGAATGATGCTTGGGTCAATGATGAAATTAAGATAGAAAACAAAAGATTTTTGAAGTAAATGAAAAAGAGGAAATAAGTTTCAAAATTCTATGGGATAATTCTATGTGATAAAGTAAAAGCAGTGCTAAGATGGAAGTTCATAGCCATAAATGCTTACATCAAAAAGACAGAAAGGTAACAAACACTCAAGGAACTAGAAAAAGAACATATCAAATACAAACCTAGCAGAAGAAAAGAAATAGCAAAGCTCAGAGCAGAACTAAACAAAATGGGAACAAAACAAAATATAAAGGATCAATGAAACCAGAAAGTTGGATCTTTGAAAGAAATAAAATCAATAGATTGCTAGCTAGATTCATCAGACACTAAAGAGAAATAATTCAAATAAGCTCAGTCAAAAATAAAAAAGGAGACATTATAACCTACAACACAGAAATATAAAATGTCATATATGAGTCCTATGAAAACCTCTATATGTACAAAACAGAAAATAAGAGAAAATAGAGAAGATTTTGGAAACCTTTCAAGCTGGAATCAGGAATAAATAGAAACCCTGAACAATCAATAAAGATTAGCAAGATTGCGATAGTGAAAAAAATCTCTCAACAAATAAAAGCCTGGGAGCTTTTAGCCTGGGAAGGGGGAATGAGGAAGCGGGGAGAAGAGAGGAGGAGGGATTGGTGTGCTTCCATTTAATGGGAACACTGTAGGGGTATATGGCACACCTTTTGGGTGTGGGACAGAACTACAAGAGGGACTTTACCTAACAAATCCAAAAATTGTGACCTGGTTGATTGTACCCTCACATTAACCTGAAATAAAAAAGAAATAGCAAAATATTTTAACAGATACTTCACCAAAGAAGATATGCAAGTCACGAACACACATATGAAAAAGTGAACATCATTAGTCATTAGGAAAATGTCAAATCAAGCACACTAATATCCCATTATGCAGCTATTAGCATGTATGGAAGACCCATATCCTAGGAAACTACTCAGTCCCACGCAAACCTGAATGGTTGGTTTGTCACCCTAAATTACGTTTAAGTAATATTTTATAAAATGCAAACTATAGTGACAGAAACTATGCCAGGGATTATCTAGGAATGGGAAAGAGGAGAGACATAGGAAAGGAAACATTATACAGGGGCACTAGGCAACTTTTGGGTGTGCTGGATGTACTCATTCTCATGATTGTGGTAATAGTGTCAGGGGCATATATAAACATCAACGACATAATATTGTATGCTTTAAACATGTACAGGTTGTTGCATGTTAATTTACCTCACAACACTATTAAAAATAAATGCATTGATTTGGTTGTATCATGGTTTCAGATGTGCTGCTTTGATTAAGTTCTAGTAATTTTATATTTCCATTGTTATTTCTGGTTTAAATCATAAGTCATTTAGAAGTGTATATTTAAATTGCTACATATAGGGTCATTTCTATTTACTATTTTTTTTATTTCTTATAGCATAACTATGTACATTAATGCAATCATGGGGTACAGTGTGCTGTTTTCATATACATTTGGATATACTCTCATCAAACTGGTTAACATAACCTTCATGTCATTTTCTTAGTTATTGAGTCAAGACATTCATACTCTGCTTTTAGAAAGATTCACTTGTACCCTTGTAAGATTAACCATAGAGGTGACCCCACCAGTCACCCTCCCTGCCCCTATCCACCCCCCTCACCTCCTCTGTCCTACCCCCTTCCCATATTCTAAGGCTATAATTAGGTTATGACATTCCTATAAAAGCTATGAATTAGTTTCAAAATAGGGCGGTGTACATTGGATATTTTTTCTTCCATTCTTGAGATACTTTGCTAAGAAGAACATTTTCTAATTCCATCCATATAAACATGAAGGAGGTAAAGTCTCCATCTTTCTTTAGGCCTGCAGAGTATTCCATGGTGTACATATACCACAGTTTACTGATCCATTCGTGGGTCGATGGGCATTTAGGTTTCTTTCATGACCTAGTAATTATAAATTTGGCTGCAATAAACATTCTGATACAAATATCTTTGTTGTAACTTGATTTTTGGTCTTCTGGATATATGCCTAATAAAGGAATTGCAGAATCAAATGGCAGGTTTATTTTTAGTCTCTCAGTGTTCTCCAGATGTCTTTCCAAAAGGAACAAATTAATTTGCATTCCCACCAGCAATGTAGAAGTGTTCCCTTTTCTCCACATCCATGCCAACATCTCTGGTTTTGGGATTTTGTGATATGGGCTAATCTCACTGGGGTTAGGTGGTACCTCAAAGTAGTTTTTATCTGCATTTCTCTGATGATTAAGGATAGAGAGCATTTTTTCATATATCTGTAGGCCACGTGCCTGTCTGTCGCGACCCATCGGGCTCCTGGGGGCCTGGTCTCAGTTAGCGCAGGAAGGAACCAGGCGAGAAGCGGATTAGAAGTATAAGCTCGTGGAAGGCAGGCTAGCCCTTACTTTCCGGGTAGCCCCGAGCAACCTCCGCACCAGTCTTTTATTGAGCCAGAACAACACAGGTGAGGGGAGTAATTAATAATGTCTACATGCTGAGGGCACGGGCTCCTCCCACAAAGAACTCCTGTGGAGGAATGGCCCAAGGTCCACGCCTCAGCTGCAGATCATCTTGCTCAGATATTGGCGTCTCCTACACCTGTCTTCTTTAGAGAAATTTCTATTCAGGTTTCTTGCCCACCCTGAGATGGGATCACTTGTTTTTTTTTTTTTTTTTT
>NW_003852585.1:990549-1013630 GCF_000181295.1 Otolemur garnettii
AGTTCCTCTTTAAAGGTTTGGTAGAATTCTGACGTGAAGCCATCTGGTCCTGGACTTTTCTTTTTATGGAGATTTTGTATAGTTGATGCTATTTCAGAGCTCGATATAGGTCTGTTCAACATTTCCATTGCATTCTGGCTAAGTCTTGGGAGATGATGTGCTTCCAAGTATGGTCAATTTCCTTCAGATTGTCATATTTCTGGGAATAAAGTTTCTTGTAATATCCATTAAGGATTTTTTGAATTTCTAAAGGGTTTGTTGTTATTTCATCTTTACCATTTCTGATTGACAAGATTAGAGACTTTATTCCTTTTTTCTTGGTTAGGTTGGCCAAAGGTTTAGCAATTTTGTTGAGTTTTTCAAAAAACCAACTTTTTGATTTGTTGATCTATAATCTTTTGTTTTCAATATCATTTAATTCTGCTCTAATTTTGGTTATTTCTTTTCTTCTGCAGGATTTGGGATTGGAATGTTCTTCCTTTTCCAGCTGCTTGAGATGTCCCATTAAGTTGTTAACTTCCTCTTTCCGTTCTCTTGAGGAAGGCTTGCAGTGCTATAAATTTCCCTCTTAGGGCTGCCTTTGCGGTATACCAGAGGTTCTGATAACTTATCTTGTCATTTTGTTCTAAAAATTTGGTAATTTCCTTCTTGATCTCATCTCTGACCCATCTATCATTCAGCATAAGGTTATTTAGCTTCCATGTTTTTGTACGAGTCTGCAAATTCCTGTTGTTGCTGAGTTCAACTTTTATTCCATGATGGTGCGAGAAGATGCATAGAATAATTTCTATTCATTTAAATTTGCTGAGGTTAGATTTGTGGCCTAAGATGTGATCAATTTTGGAGTATGTTCCATGTACTGGTGAGAAAACTGTGTATTTAGTTTTGTTAGGATGAAATGTTCTGTAGATGTCTGATAAGTCCAGAAGTTGAATAGTTAAATTTAATTCTAAGATTTCTTTGCTAAGCTTCTTATAGGAGGATCTATCCAACACTGCCAAAGGAGTGTTAAAATCTCTGACTATGATGGAGCTGGGGGAGATCAAGTTGCTGATGCCAGTTAGAGTCTCTTTTATAAACTGAGGTGCATTCTGGTTGGGTGCATAGATATTGATAATTGAGATCTCATCATATTGAGTATTGCCCTTAACAAATATAAAGTGGCCATCTTTATCCTTGGTTACTTTTGTTGGTTTAAAACCTATTGTATCTGTGAATAAAATTGCAACACCTGTTTTTTTCTGTTTTCCATTAGCCTGGAATATAGATGACCATCCCTTCATCTTGAGTCTATATTTGTCTTTTAAGGTAAGGTGAGATTCTTGTATACAACAAATGTCTGGTTTGAGTTTCTATATCCAATCAGCCAATCTGTGCCTCTTTAGAGGTCAATTTAAGCCATTCACATTGATTGAAATTATTGATAAGCCTGATAAAATTTTAGGTGTCGAGTTGTTCAAAAGTCCAGTGGATGTTTTTAATCCTTTCACCACTGTAGACGTTGGAGTTTGATCAATAGTTTCTGAGTTAGTTTACTTACGTGGTGGAGGATTGCACTGGTCATTATGGAGAATAGGTCTGAGAATATCCTGGAGAGCTGGTATGGTTATGGCAAATTTCTTTAATACATGGATGTCATTAAAGTATTTAATTTCTCCATCATAAATGACACTCAGTTTAGCTGGATACAGGATCCTGGGCTAAAAGTTATTTTGTTTTAAGAGATTAAATGTTGATGACCACCCTCTTCTTGGCTGAAAGTTTTTGGCAGAGAGATCTGCAGTTATTCTAATATTCTTCCCCTTGTAGGTTATGGTTTTCTTACGTCTCGCTGCTTTCAAGATTTTCTCTTTCATATTAAGTTTAGTGAAGTTAATTATGATGTGTCTGGGGGATGTCTTGTTCGGGTTGAGTTGTGCTGGGGTTCTGAAGCTGTCTGCAATCTGAATTTCAGGATCTCTTGACATATCTGGAAAGTTCTCTTTCATAATTTCATGAAGAAGAGCCTCTGTGTTTTGGGAAGCAACTTTGTCGCCTTCAGGGATTTCTATAAGGAGAATATTAGTTTCCTTTGAATTATTCCAGAGCTCTCTGAGAGAATGATCTGTTTTTGCTTTCCATTTCTGATTCTCTTTGGATGTTTGGACATATTCAGAAGCTTTGTCTTCTACGTCTGAGATCCTTTCTTCTGCCTCTTGCAGTCTGTTACCAAGAGATTCTACCGTATTTTTCAGATCTTTGAGGGCTGCAATCTCTTGCATTAATGTTTCAAAATCTTTGGTGGTTTTGTCTTTGAATTTGTTGAATTCTTGACTGAACTTCTGGCATGCTCCTTGAATTTCTAGTTCTATCTTTGCCTCTATTCTGTTTATCTTATTTGCAATCCAGATTCTGAATTCAATTTCTGATATCTCAGCCATTTGTTTATAAAGGTGATCTTCAGTTTCATCTGCCACATCCTTTCTGGGGGGGGGGGATTGACCTACTCTGGTTATTCCTATTACCAGAGCTTTCCTATTGATTCCACCCCATGATTATTTTACCCCATTTCACTTTTCCCCTTGAGGTTTGTCAAGGACCCGTATGGTGTTACAGCCTGAGAGACTGGGGACCTGTTTGGTGTGGTGGGGCTAAGTGACTCTGTCTTATTTTCAGCTGGTCTCTGTCCTACCCTAGTGATTCAGTTACTCTTTCTTTAAGTTTCTGCTGTGGAGAAATACCAGCAATTACATCACCCTGCCCCACCCCCCCCAGAAACAACAATTGAGCAAGGAAAATCAAACCTTCCCTCAACTATACACCCAGGGTGCCCCTTTGAATAGTCCCTGGGTGGTCTGCCAGGTTTAAGGGTTCCAAATCAGTTGTCCCAGTTAGCACCAGTTTCAGGTAAAAGAGTTCAAATGTCTCCAGCAGCTAGATAAGAAAGGTCTGCTCGCAGCTCAGATATAACTTGCTCCAGTGCTCTGTGAGGGCAAAGGGACCTACCCAGTAAATGGGTTAGTCTGGGAAGGTTAATACCTCCTTCCCCACCTTGCACCCAGTCACTCGTAATCCACCAGGTCTGTGACCCTGTTCACTCCAGTAGACAACTGCTGCCGGGGTTTACGACTGCCAAAATCACCCAGAAATCTGCATCCGGCAGGAGGGCCTTGCGTGTTTAAATTAGGCTGTGAAAGTTCTTTCAATTCCAGCCCCTCACCTTCTGTCCCAGCTGGATTCCTCTGCAAGTCAGAGGTGGCTAGAGTTGATGAAGAACTCAACCCTGGGTAGCAATTAGAGTTTACACTCAGGTGTCAATTCCAGCCTCTGCCCACCCACTGCCTTTATCTCAGCATTCCTCTGAGGGTGAGATGCTCATTGGAAAGGCTGAGTCCAGTCTGGCAGGGGAAGAATTTAGGCTTTGGACATTCTTGCCATTCTAGCCTCACACCTTCTGTCCTGTCTAAATTCTTCTGCAAGTTAGAGGCTGCTAGAGCTGGTGAGGAACTCAGCTCTGGGCAGCAAGCTATTAGAATTTACACTCAGGTGTCAATTCCAGCCTCTGCCCGCCCACTGCCTTTGTCTCAGCTATACTCCCCTGAGGGTTGCTGCTGATGGGCTCTTTACTTATGAAAATTACCAAGTCTGTTCTGCCTGTGGCGGCTGTCCAGAACCTCTGGTTGCCCAGAGAGAAGGGGCTTGCCTATCTGGAATGGCGTCAGATGGCAGGTCAGGATGCCACTGTTGCTGTATGGCTTCCTCTGACCCAACTTTCTTCTCCTCACTACTGTGCCACAGTCAGCACAGAGCAGCACCAGCCCTTCCCCCCTCCACTTCTCTCAAGGAGATGCCCAAGAATCTGGATTCCATATGTAATAAACTTCTAGGCCTCAGGGTGGTTGGGGGGGAATCCTCGGAGTTCAATGTTGCAGGTGAGTAATATATATAGTTTTATACAGTTTTACAGTTTTATGCCTAGCAGGAGGGTGCCATTGCATGCCAGCAGAGGTAGGAGGTCTAGTTTTTAGGGGGTCTCTCCCGTGGGATAAAGTGGGAGGATGTTTGAACTCTGGTCGCTTATTTCCATGGAGAAAACTGCGAGCCCTTCTTGTGGGGGAGGGGACTCCCATCTGCTTGGTGGTGGATTTTGTACCTTTTGATTGTATTTTGGGGGTCTCCGTTTGCCTCAGGAAGGTTGAAGTGCGCTCTTCAATCTTCTCTCTTGGCTCTGCTCCAAACCATCAACTCCCTTGCTAAACTTCTGTCCTTTAAGCCTCCTTCTGGATGGGAGCTTATGTGAAAAGCTGGCTGCAGTCTGCCATCTTGGCTCTGCCCCCTCTATTTACTATTTTTCTTATTAACTTCTTACCTAACTTTGTTGTGGTGAGAAATCAGTCTGTATGATACCTAATTCTTTGAAGTCGGTTAAGGTTTTCATTATAGCTAGATAATAATTTTTTTTGATAGATATTGTATAGATGAGAAAACTCTGCAGCCTATAATTGTTGGATAAAACTTTAAATATGTTCACTAAATCAGGCTAATATGGTTGTCCCCACTATTCACAAGACCAGACTTTCTCAATCTAGTTGAATATGATAGCTCTCTCTACTCTGCCCATTAGTAGATTTTTGCTATTACTATTGTAACATTTCTTCAAATAAGACTCTGTTGAGCTTTTACACCACATTTTGAGGGAGCAAGAGCAGAATTATTCCTTATAAAAGCAGCTACTATGAAAAGCTTGAGCTTGCAGCCTATTGACAGGAGTTTTACCTTGAGGCGGTAATTAACATTACAGAGGATGTCTTCATTTGAATACAGAAGGGAAATAGTCTCATAGGAGACGCTAAGGCTGGGTAGGCTGGGAATAAGGACTCTATGAAGAGGGATTTAATAGGATCTGGTAAAACAGCTTTTTATTGAGAAAATCCTAATTCTGCTTCTCTTGTCCCTCAATTCAAATCTTGGTATCCTCAGGGAGCCAAGGAGTATGTGGATAAAACATACTTCTTTGTCAAGGCAAAAGTACAGAGTGATGAGAAGGAAATTCTGTCTCATAGAAACCAGTGTTCACAGCCCTATTGAGACATCTCTTTCCCTGAAAATAAGTGTGCTACTTACAAAGTCTGGTAATATGTGTCTGAGTCTGATGCTTAGCCCATGAGACCAGTGACTGGGAAAAGGATTGAGTTGTCAGTCTGGCAGACCCTGGGTATGCTCTGCCCAAGGGATTGTTGTTTCTGAATACCCACTCAGGTCCACTCCCAGCCTTCTGGCTGATCTCTTCAGACAGTTGCCTATGGCTGGCCTTAACTGCAAAATACCCTTTATTTAGACTTGAAAAGCCAAATCCTCAACTTAATTATCTCTCCATGTTGAAATCATTCTAAGTAATCTTTCCTTTTGCCACTGTAGATCCAACAAAGCTTTGTGGAAGAAACTTCTCCAGCATTGTAAGCTTCTAGGAGCTAAATTACAATCATAAATATTGTAACAGGAAGTTATAGTAGCAATTGTTAACAAGGATCATGGCCACAGGAAGCTCACAATCACATTTACAATGATGAATCAATTTTGAAAAAGATTGGAGAGTGGTTCTAAAGAAAGTATGGAAGTAGCTGGTTAAGGGACATATTTGGTAAAGCCATCTTATTCTTAGGGACTCTGTTGAATGCATAGAGATGAAAGTGTCAGTGTCCACCATTGAGGTGCCAGTTTAGTGGAGGAGGGAACTGTATTCATCACTGATGATTTGCTGCTTGACAACACTAGCAAACAGATTCCTGGGTCATGGCCAAGGATTCTAAAAGGAAACCTATTCCCTAGGAGAGAGATTCACTCAAGTTAGTATTCACTACGGATGGGTACTTTTCCTTTCTGTTACTCTCCTCTTTCTTTCCTGCCCATTCATGTCTGCATGCCAGGCCTACTAGCACTTCATCCATCTTTCCATTTTCTATGAGTCCCTCTTCAGCCATGAAAAGTTTACTTTAACCTGTCCACCTGATTCCCACACATCCCAGAGTTGGACCCAGTAAAAGAAGTTATTACAGTTCAGGGGAAGCCTAGAGAAAGTTAAATAACCTGGCAATCACATTGGACAAAGTCAATACACAACCTGATGGCAGTTTCTGGCAAAGGAGGGGAGTAAGACAGACAAGCTATACTCTCTAAATATCTATACTCTCTAATGTGGTTGTCTGCAGAAAAAAAAAAAAGCAGGAAGCAAACTGACCATTATAAAGGAGATATGATGTGGATAGAGGAGTTTAGTCATTTCTTGAGTTAGTCTCAAAAACTCAGTGAAATGAACCAATGTAGATGCATTCCTTTGTTATGCATGAGATCTGTTTCTGCTTTGCTTTGCCAGAACCTGCCTTTCCCAAGGGTCGTAGTTACTACAGTCAGTGAAAAAGGCAGTTTGATATAGTGGTTAAGAGTTTACTCTCTGGACTCAGATTGCTCATGTTCAAGTTTTAGTTCTGCCACTTACTGAGAATGTTACCTTGGGTAACTAGCTAATAAATCTTCATCTCAGTTTATTTATTTCTAGAAAAGGACCATTATAATAACAGCACTTCTATCCTAGGACAGTGAGAATGAAGAATAAATGGGTGAATGTGTGTAAAGTGCTCAGGACAGGGTGCAGTCCATGGAAAGTGCTCACTGTTAGCAATGACTGTGGCAGAGGACCGGGAAGTAAGGGAAAGTAAGGGAGAGGAAAAAGAAGGATACAAATGGGAGGATGCCTGCAAATGCAACTCATAACTGGAAATTGTGCGATTTAGAATTCTTTGTTAAACTAATTTCTCCTGAGCCTTTCTTTATCCCATGATTTATGATATACCCTAGCTTCTCCTGCCAGCGCCATCTTGCTCTTGATCTGCCAACACCTGTATGATACCAACTTTCTGCTAATGCCTTCTTCCTCCTCACTGTTTAAACTTCTCCCGTTTAAACTTTCACCTTTTGAAAGCCTCCACTCACTTATATTTCATTTGTCCTAAACAGTTCTATTGCCAAGAGGATTCCAAAAGAGGGACTCCTGTTTCACTTGGCTGGATCTGCTATGTAGGGACATATTGAAGTGGCTAATGGCTGTCAAGAAACTGATTCTCAGCTGTTTTTGCCCATTCAGACAATGTGACAGCCCTAGATACAATTCATTGCATTGTTTATTTGCTTACTTCATGCAACACGTGTCTTGTTCTGCCAGGCCCTGGGAAGACCATGGGTGTGTGGATGTGGCTTGAGCATGTGTGCAGCACAAATTCAATCCACTTAGAGATTAGGCTCCAGGAGATGGGTTGATTTGGCAGATACTAGATGCCTACTTTTCCATTTCCACTGAGGAACATGGTAGCCTCAAAGCCATCCACATACCCTCCTCTTCTGGCAAGGCCACTCAGGGTCACACATCAGCTCTGGGGAGGCAGCTGCCTCACCAACCCAAGTTCTCCCTCTGCAGGATTTTTTTCCAGTTTCCAACAGGGTGGATTATAACTAACCTTCAACCTCCCAGATAAGATAAACTTTGCTAGAGTTCCAGTCTTTCTTTCTTTTTTATTTTAATGCAGGATGGATGCTTCTCTTTTATCACTTATCAAGATCATTTGCTGTGACTCAAGCACCAGGGGACCCCTGGGAGGGCATATGTCCACCAATCATCTCTTAGCAACATGCAGCAAAGATGGAGGATTCTCAAGCAAATCAGAGATCTGGGAAATTTTAATGTGTAAATGAAATATTTTCTGACCTTACTCTTAGATTCAAATGTTCTTCAGCCAAATCCTCATAGGCAAGTTGGCAAAGCTAAAAGGAATCAGGGCTGGGGAGGAGTGCTTAGAGATCATCTAGTTTTATGAAATGGGTAGACAAATGGGGAACAGAAGGTACAGAGTAAGTCAGTGATCCACCAAAGTCATAGACTAAGTAAATGACAGTGCCAGACCAGGACTGGATATCCTTTCTTCGCCCCATCCCATCACCTCCTGCTTTCCTGCCTTATATAGATGATTTATGTATTTTATAATGTCATATAAAAGAATTGCCTAACACAGCCCTACCCTAGAGGTTATTTGGAGCTGCAGTCTTTACTTCTTGGCTTCTCCATTGAATATATGAGCTTCAAGATTCAGTCTGGGCATATGACAAGATTATGAATTTAACATAAACCATCCTTAAGGAGCCTTTGATGAGATCTAGCTGGAGGAGTGAATTTTGGGTCTTAAGGTTTAGAAACCACTGAAATGGATCAGGTGCACATGTGCAGCTCTGAGAGCTGTCAGGGAGAAACGAGAACTTACATCCCAACGTAGAAATGAGGCTGCAAGCTGAGATGTAATAAAAAGGCAAATTAACCCCTCTGTTCACCACCTGAGACCTTAGCATATCTTTGTGACCTGCTAAGTAACAAGCAGAGTTAGAGAATAGATCAGCAGAAAATAGTATGTATCACTTGGGGTTCATCATTGCAAATAACCAAATCTTACTCAGACTTACATAAGCACAAAGAAAATTAGCTAAAAGGAAATTGAGTAATCCACATACTCCTGGGGAAGTGCCAGTAACCAATCTTGGAGACTACCCAGACAAAAACAAGGCCCTGGCTGAGCTACAGAAAGTTCCCATGTGAAGATTCAAATACTGCAACTTGCACCATTGATGCAGGGCATGGGCTACCGGTAGTGGAACCATGATGGCCACTGCTGCCTTGGGAAACAGGTGTTTTAGCTCTGCTCCCACTACCTCCAAGTGAGTAGATTTTGTGCGGTCATTTCTTCCTCTCATCTCTAGCCTTAGATTTATAATTTGGGCAGCCAAAATGAGTGGCAAATATCCATTAAAGCTCATCATTTTGACTTTTTAATATTATTCTTTCAATATACACATACACATCTATTTTTTCCTCCTATTGAAAACAATGTCATTGAACACTCTAACAACACTTCTTCACAATTAAAGACACACAACTCCATCCCAAAAGGCATAAATCTGAAGTTTCATAGCTCATGAATCTGGTTGCAAGTCTAGGATCCTTAGGTAATATCCATTTCTCCCTTGCTCCCATCAAGAGTAGCTGGCACTGTATATATACTATGACCTATGGACTACATTTAAAAAGTAACCACTCCCCAATAACCCCCCAACATATGTCATGTGTAAGGAGGAGAAAGGACATACATCAATTTCTTAAACAGATATGTCATATAAAAAAATTGTTGACTCTGTACAATATTGTTAATTATTTAACTGAAAGGGTGAAAAGAAAACTGCAAGCTATCATAGAGATAGTAACTGCAGGAAGTAGCACAGTATAACAAAAAGAAGAGGCTGAAATGTAAAACTTAGAAATTCACAGGAGTATCCTTTTGTTGCTGAAACTCAGATCTCTGAGAAGGGAACTCCATCTGGCTAGCTCTTTTCTTAAGAGAGGTCTAGGAAGGTTCACTGGCAGCCAGTGTTGGGTCTCTGACCTCCTAAGAGGGGTTTTCAGGGATGGAATTCAGGTCTCTTAGGAAATAGTGGCAAGCTGATTGTCATGCCTCTTAGAAGGTAGGATAATGCTGGCTATGCAAGACTTTTAAATACTGCAGACTGGATTCAGATGTTGCTATAGGAAGAAGTGTTGTGAGGGTGATGCTCCCAGGAGAAGGCAACAGCAAAGGAACCCACAGGGAGCAGGCAGGAAGAAGTAAATCCCATCTCCCTCTTTAAGACTTGCAATTTCCCTTTAGCACTCCTTATTGGTGAAGCAGAAATGAGATTTGAAGAATTTCTGCCCCAGCACTGCAGAACATAATTGTAGAAGGGTGAATTTGGAGTTGAGAAACAATTACTTAATATCTGGCATGGGTTACTTCTTTGACTACTCACTATCCATACACATCCTTCTGCACTTCTATACCAGACCTCTAAATGTCCATGACACGGTAAAGGAACTCTATGCATCTGCCTGATGAAATCCAATATCCTCTGTACAAAAGAAGACATTCTCCCCTTCTCTTCAAAGGGGATGGAATGACCCCAACATAATTGCATCTGCTCTGGGAAACAATCACATTATTCATCTCTGAGATATATCAGTTTCTCAGCACATCACGACACAGAATATTCTTTTATATAAAGATTAAACTGTAAAGTTAGCCACCAACTAAACGTGTGTTAAGTAATATGGGGAAACAGAAGAGAAAAAAAGAAAAGTAAAGAAAAGTAGCTACCACCACACATATTTCTATACCTAGTCATGAGATCACAGTGACATTTTTTAACTTCTTTTTTTTTTCCACTACTCATTCCACATTGTCTTTGCCCTCAGCTATGACCTCAACTAGTTGGAGTTCTTTATCTGGCCGCATGACTCAAAGCTTCATTCCTGAAAGATCTAAAGCTTTAATGGTTCTTCCTCTTTTGGAGCTGTTATAATTTTACATTAAATTTTATTTTTGAATGTGAAATTTCAATCACATGTTGCTTAATGATGAGGATACTTCTGAGAAATACATAGTTATGTGATTTTGTCATTGTGTGAACATCATAAAGTGTGCATACACAGAACTAGATGATGGAGCTTACTACACACCTAGGCTATATGACATCGCTTCTTAGTTCTAGGCTATAAAGCTGTGTAGCATAGCTGTGTAGCACAGCTGTTGCCAAACTGAATACTGTAGGCATGTGGAACTCAATGGTAAGTATTTGTGTGTCTAAACATACCTAAGCATAGATAAGGCACAGTAAAAATACAATTTTATAATCTTATGGAACCACTATAGTGTATGTGGTCTGTTGTTGACTGAAACATCATTAAGTGGTAAATGACCATACTAAAAAAAAGCACTGGAGAATTTCCTCAGTTCCAGACATAGTTTTCCCTTCCCTCATTGGGTAGCAGTAACACAATTGCCCTTGACAATCACAATTAATCACTATAGCCAATGTAATAATCTCTACCCCCTTTTGCCTCTTGGTTCAGTAGGATGAAGAGGCCAAGGTGGTCAGGTAATTGTATCACCTTACAATTCAATGGAACTATTGCTGTGTCCTGTTCTGAAAGTATTCCTCTTCTGGTAACCAATACTTTCAAACTGGGAATGTTCTAAGTTGTGGAGTCTGTTAAGGAAAAAGTTCACAAGTGGGTCTGCCCCTTGATTTATATATACCCATGTATTCTGGCTATAGGAGAGACGGCATGGTGCTATGGACTAAATTATGTGCCCCTAAAATGTATATGTTGAAGCCCTAACTCCCCATGCATTGCAGATAGGGACTTTCAGAAGATGATTAAAGTTAAATGAGGCCAGAAGGGTGAAATGGCCTTTAAGAAGCCAAAAAGTAGATCCCTACCAGAAACTAAACTCTGCTGGAATCTTGATCTTGGATTTTTCAACCTCCAGAACTATAATAAAATAAAAATGTCATGTTTAAGCTGCCTGGTGTATAGAATGTTGTTATGGCACTCCAAGCAAACTATGATAAATGGTTATCTCTGGTTCAAAACATACAGCATATCCTGTAAAATAGAATGCCACAATTTCAGTTTGTTATATCTCAACAGTACACCACTATTCCATCATTCTATCATACCAGATATTTCCAAGTGTGTATTCCCCTGAGGATGAACCTGTTCCTCCTCAGTGATGGATTATAGTCATTATAATGTAGCTGCTTTCAGATGCTAGCTGGTCTCTCCCCAGGAAATGTTGCCATGTTCAGGGCTTGGGGTTGTTCCCTGATGGTGGTGGCCAAGGTGCTCGACAGTAATAGCATCCAGGTAAATTTTTGACCCAATGAATGACTTCTACACCTGCCACCATGGCCTAAGTTCAGAAGAGTATTGAAGGACCCAAATCTCTTGGGCAAGGATTTGAGTGGCTGAAAGAGAAGGCTAACATAAATTCATGGAATGCCCTTTTTTGTCCATGTAATTATTGAGCCTACAAATAGTTTTAAATTCTGTGACCTTTCTGAGAGGTCTTTCATTGTCACCAGTCTTCCAATTGCATTCCTTCCAAGTCCCTGGCCATATAGCAAAATCATTGAGAAACACTTACAAATCAGTAAATATTTACACCTATGGTCATCTTTTATTCCAGACCAAGTCAATAACAAAACATACAGCTTGAAGCTTTGCCCATCAGAAATGTTCCTTCTTCACTGTCCACCAGGGCCAATACTTAGTGGGATTTTAATGCTGCAGCTGTCCACTTCTGCAGAATACCATGCAGAAGCATCTACAAAATAGGCTTGATCTTTCTTTCTCAGCCAAATGGTCTAAGAGTCTGTATTAATGTGAATAGAGTGAGAAGATTCAATACATCAGGTGTCAGTCTGAGCCACCTGCCCATGAAAATTATCTATGTTTTCTGCATCCTTTCCCACTTGATTATAAATTTTAGCTGTGTATCCCTAACTTCATGGCTTGCAAGGTCAATTAATACCTAGTTCATGATAGAAAGTGAAACACATGATCATTAATCATCTGGTATCTCATGATTCATTCTATAATAAGACTCAGAGAAGCAACCTAGAAACTGTTTTTAAAAAGATGTTATCTTCAGAAAAGAGCACATTTTTTTTTTCAAACTCTACAGATTGACTGTGTGAGTTCCCTAATGGTATTTCTCAGAGGTTACATATAGCACCCCTATTTGCTGCAGATACTTTGAGTATCATTAAATCTGTTGGATTATAAAACCAAAATTGAAGAGCAACTCGGACTTGCTGTAGAGCCTTCTCTTGTTTTGACCCGCACTCAACACTGATAACTAGACAAGTTGCTGAACAAATGGTATAATCAGCATCTTCAAATATAGTATATATTACCTAAAAGAAGAGGAGATAAAACTACTCCTGTCTTTCATTAGTAAACAGTGTAAAGTGTAGTGATTTATATTTCCCCTTGGAGAGACTCTCAAAATTTTCCAGACGACTGGACTCATAGGAACTTCAAAGAGGTGATAGACTCCTGAATTTTCATGTTTTCTTCTCTGACTCCTCGGTTTACATATGTCTTACTGAGACATGTAAAGTACATGTTCCTGTACTTTCTAATTACCACATGAAATCAACATAATGGTGTCTATAGAGCGGCCAGTGTGTAGTATGGAATGTCAAAGCAGTCAAAATTTCAAGTGTCTATATTTCTGAAAAGAGCCAAACTTCTATAATCCTGAGGAAAGATTGTCAATATGTACTATTGCCCCTTCCAGATAAAGCAATCTTTTCACAAACTGGTTTGGAGAGAAAACATTGTAAAGGTCAGTAGATGAATATCAAATGTCAATAGCTGTGTTGATTTCTCCAGTAAAAGACATATCTGGAATTGCAATCGAAACTGTAGTCATCACTTGACTAAGGTAATAATAATTAACAGCTATTCTCCCAGATCTACCCATCGTCCACAAAAACCAAAAAGATGAAAAAGAAAAAAAGTTAAAAGATTTTAAAAGTATTGTTATCCTTGAACAATGGTAAGGCTGTTAAATTTAACTTACAGTGTAAGGAGATAAGCTGCATCTAAATTTAGCACTTTATTTTCAGTGGTATTGGCCAATGGCCACAAGAAATAAATTCTTTTAGGGCCACCATAGCAGCTCTCTCATTCTTTGATTTGCACGGAAACTTTAAAGGCCCAGACTTGTAGTTTTAATTCTGTACAAGTTTCATTGTCCTCAAAATAACTCATCCAACCCGACAGCCTTTAGAGTCACTATTACTCTGGTAACGGTTAACATAGCAGCAGTGCAGCCTCCCCAAGCACGTGTGTCAACAAGCATCTCATCACAATCAACTCAAGGTGATACTATTACCCTAATTCTCATTCACTCATAACTGAGCAGTATGTTCTCTCTCAAAAGAACAACCAAACCAATCCTGAATCCCATTATTAGGGTCTGTTTCCTAGAATCACTCCAGTTACCATGTCCTTTGTAATTCAGGAAGCATAAATGACACATAACAGGGAGGATTTAATATACAAATTTTTTGCATAAGATTTGCATATTAAATCCCCCCTGTTATGTGTCATAAGATTGTTAGCTACCAAACTCTAAGAGTAAAATGAAAAAACTCTAAGAGATCACAGGGGTAGCAACTGCATGAAGTAGTAGGGCTGGTGAAACAAACAGAAGAGATTGGAATTATTAAAACTTGTTAGGCGCCTGTGTCTCAGTAGGTAGGGCACTGGTTCCATATAGGGAGAGTGGCGGGTTCGAAATTGGCCCCAGCCAAATTGCAACAAAAAAATAGCTGCGGGTTGTGGCAGGCGCCTGTGGTCCCAGCTACTCAGGAGGCTGAGGCAAGAGAATTGCCTAAGCCCAGGAGTTGGAGGTTTCTGTGAGCTGTGATGCTATAGTACTCTACCAAGGGTGACATAGTGAGACTCTGTCTCTAAAACAAAACAAAACAAAACAAAAACTTTTTAGAACATAGAAATGGAAAAGAGGGGGCCTTCTGGAGTTGAAGCTCATGTTGTAGATTAAGGAAATTTCTCAGTGGTGTTGATGTCTCTGAACTTTAAGGAGTCCATGAGTCTGAGATCCAGACTCTTGAAGAGGAGAGTAGATACTGTTTAGCTGGTTTCTCTAAGGGGAGCTCAATGAAACTAGTTCTGCAAACATTGTTTCTATTAGAAGGAACTTTACCTGGCTAGGTGAAGAAGCATTGCTAGCATGATTGCTTAGATGAATGATTAGAAGTCCATATGAAGCACATAGGAAGAAGTCGGTGTTTTCTTCTCCATTTTAGCCTCTCTCTACGACCTTCTATTGGAAGAACTTAACAGGAATTTAGCAAGCAATGCAAAATCTGGTTTACAAAGTTCCACACCCAGTGTCTCCAAGCAGAGTATAGAAAGAGAATGAGAGGAGAGGATGGAATTAATTAACATATTTAAAAGTATACATCAACTAATAAGAAAAAGTATGATCAAATAGTCTTCATTTATGTACCAGGTCATGAGGCCATGGGTGATAGTTACAACATATCTTGCTGACCACCATTTCATGCTTTCATTTTTTTTTTTTGAGACAGAGCCTCAAGCTGTCCCCCTGGGTAGAGTGCCATGGCTTTACTGCTCACAGCAACCTCCAACTCCTGGGCTCAAGCAAGTCTCCTGCCTCAGCCTCCCAAGTAGCTGGGACCACAGGCGCCCGCCACAATGTCTGGCTATTTTTTGGTTGCAGCCATTATTGTTTTTTGGCGAGCCCGGGCTGGATTTGAACCCACAACCTTAGGTGTATGTGGCTGGCGCCTTAGCCGCTTGAGCCACAGGCGCTGAGCCCATGCTTTCATTTCAAAGTATTTAAAGTATTATGCACAGAAAAGTAGACAAATTGGATGTATAAATATCTAGAAATTATCACAAATTTATCACACCAGGGTCACAAAAAATCAGGACATAACATCAAATGTGATGTTATGAAAATGGCACATTATCTCATGGTAATTCGCCTAAAGAACTATAATATATCCCCAATCCCATCATGAGAAAAAAGGCATACAAATGCCAACTGAGAGATATCCTACAAATACCTGAGCTCTCCTCAACACTGTCAGGATCATCAAAATCAAGGAAATTCTTAGAAACTTCCACAGCCAGGAAGAACCTATCAAGACGTGACAACTAAAAGTAACTGTCATGATTGACTAATGACCATCTGCAACAAACCTATGTGACATTTTACTAAAACACATAATCAAAGGAGAAAACGTTCAACAGGATGAAAATGAAACAAAGAAACAAAAAGGACAAAAGGTGATAATGCTAGAAGTTAAATTAGAATTGAAAATGAATGAAGTTACAGAAGAAATAGGGGACTATGTGAATGTTGGCACTGCCACCATGCGAGACCCTAGAAATGCAGCCAGAGGATCTAGGTGAAAGTAAAATCATCAACATAAATGAGGAAAGTTGTGACAAATAAGAAAGAAAATGTGCCAGAGGAAGTAACACCAGCAAAAAATTGCACACTAAAGGAAATCTTGTGGATAGTTGATAACACTGAAAGTGCAAAGTATACAATATCAGAAGCTGATGCAAACTTAGAAAGAAGTGTAACAATTTGCTCCTGAAAGAAAGCTTGCTTCAATGCTTTCAAACTTGATACAAAAGCTTTTATATAGGTAGTGCCTGTGGCTCAGAGGAGTAGGGCACTGTCCCCATATGCTGGAGGTGGTGGGTTCAAACCCAACCTTGGCCAAAAAAAAAAAAGTTTTTGTATACAACTTGATAGAAAAGCTTTTACAAAGAAACAAAATGCTTTAACTCAATGTTTCTTTGTTTTAAATCACAGTGCACTAAATAAATGTTAGTTTTGCTATTTGTCATTCCTCTATACATTTATAACAGAAAGTTCTTAATTTTTATTTAATTTTTTATTAAATAATAACTATGCAAAAAAATAAAATAAGTAAGAGTAACTCTCATATGTCAACATTGATTCATTAGTTGTAACAAATGTACCAAATTAATGCCATTTGTTAAAACATGAAAACTGCTATAGGATGTGTGAAGATTCTGAGTACTATCTTCACAGTTTTTCTATAAATCTAAAACTGGTCTAAAAACAAAATTTACTAAAAAAAAAAAAAAGATGGAATAGAACATTATGAGCATCCTGGAAATCCTCTCAGGACTTTTCTAATAACTCCCCTATCCAGCCAATGCAGAGATAATTACTGTTATGGTTTTTTAATGTCATATTTGTGCTTGAACTTTATACATATTAGTGGAATTCCACAGCATGTATTCTTCTCTATCTGACTTATTTTGTCCAAATTATGTTTGTAAGATTCATTCATGTTGCTTTTACCAGCAGTGTACGCATGTGTATTGATATATAGTATTCCACTGTATGAATGCACAGTGGTTTATTTTATCATTATACTACTGTAGGAGATTTGCAGTGTTTCCAGTTGGGGCTAATGTAAGTAATGCTATTTTCAACTTTTTAAATGTGAATTTTGGTACATATTCCTATTACGTCTGTATCTAGAAGTGGAATTGATGGTTCATAAAATATGCATATGTCTAGCTTTAGCAGATATTACCACAATCTTTTCAAAAGTGTTTATACAAAATTACTTTTCTAGCTAGGTTATATACAAGCTGAAAAAAGCATTGCTCCCACCTTAAAACCAAGAACAATAAAATAAAGTACAAAATACTAGTATTTCTTAGTACACCAGAGACCTGAGGTTGCAGGGAGAGATAGATGCATGTGCCAGTTCACCTATGTCAGAGCACCAGAGAAAGAAGTACTAGCAGCCATTCACATGGTAATCAGCTAAAATTTTCTAAAGGTTGGGCATGTCTAGTATAACTGTACAGGGTGCCTGTGAGCTCTAGACACCACAGGAGGTTAGTCTCACTTGTGAATTTTTCTTTGGAACACTAGTAGGTGTTTGTGAGAAAGATTGACTCCAGGGTGGGAGAACAAAGAGTGTCTGCCTTAGTGGTGCAGACATGCAGAGAGGCATTAGTAGTCACTGCACAAAAATAAAGTAACCCAAACACCCTCTTCAAAATCTTCTCTCAAATGAAGCAAACACCTATAGTCAAGAGAACAGGAGGAGCTAATTCTGTTACCTACGGGAAATAGGTAAAGACTAATTACTTCTAAGGGATGGGTAGGAGTACCCTCCCATCTCATTAACCGTGGGAGAGTGGCAGGAAGAATTCTGAACTAAAGAGGTCTAGCAATACATTTAAAATTTCCAGTAAGGCCAGGGATGGGGCAGACACAAATCCAAGGCAGAGACTGGCTGCTATGGGGAGGAGGAACAAAAACAAAAAGGAAGTGCCATCTTTTCTGTTTTTAGCAAACCTCATCTGTTTGCCTTTGTGTGTGTGTTTGTTTGTTTGTTGTTTGAGACAGAGTCTCCCTGAGTAGAGTGTGGTGGCATCATAGCTCCCAGCAACCTCAACCTCTTGGGCTCAAGTGATCCTCCTGCCTCAACCTCCCGAGTAGCTGGGACTATAGGGGCCACCACAACGCCTGGTTAGTTTTTCTATTTTTAGTAGAGACAGGGTCTCACTATTGCTCAGGCTGGTCTCCAACTTGTGAACTCAAGCAATCTACCCACCTTGGCCTCCTAGAGTGATGGGATTTCAGGGAAATCACGTCTTTGAGGCCTAGACACACAAAGCCTGTCTAAAACTGAGGTTGGACCAGAACTTCAACAAACTTTCCTTAATCACTAGCCTAACAAGTGTTAAGCTTCTATCTTAAGAAAATAAATGAACAGATTAAAAGCAAAGCAAACAGTAGGAAAGTAATAATAAAGATAAGAAATCAATGACATTGAGAACAGAAAGAAATACAGAAACATCAATACCATTATGTTCTTTTTCAAGTTACCAATAAAATTGATAAATCTCTTGTGTGAGAGAGAAGATACAATTTAGCAATATGAGAAATTAAAGAGAGACTATTAGTACAGATCATGTACGCTTTTAAAAGATAAAAAACAAGGAGAACTATTGAGCTACAACATGGATGAATCTCAAGAACACTGTGGTAAGTGATAGAAACCACACAAAAAGAGAATACATATTGGATGATTTCATCTATGTGAAATAGCCACGAAATGTGAATCTATGGAAGCAGAAAGTAAATTACTATTTCCCTAGGTCTGGGGATGGAAATGGAGATTAACTACAAATGGGCATAAGGGATCTTTTGGGAGTCATGAAAATGTTGTAAAACTGGATTTAGATGACAGTTGTAAAAATTTACAAAATTCCATAAATTTACTAAAATCATTAAATTATATACATAAAATTGGTAAAATTTATGGTATGTGAATTATTTGTCAATGGCGCTTTTAGAATAATAGTGGCCTAAAAAATCTAATTTATCCCAATAAATGTGATAACTGAGGGAAAAATAGACAATTTTTTTGAAAGACATAAACTACAAAGCTTATTCAGAAAGAAATAGATAACCTAAAAAGTTCTAACTGTATAAAGGATAAAGAAGAAAACCAGTGTGGTAATCTCAATAGATGCAGAAAAACAATTGAGAAAATTTAGCATGACTCTTGATGCAATTCTTAACAAATTGAGAATTAATGGAAATTTATACCATTCCAAAAAGTGCATATACAAAAGAATTTCAGTTCAAATACGTAATAGTGAAAGGTATTGTTATGTTTTCAGTTTAAGATTAGGAACAAGACAAGATGTCTTCATTCCTATTTAAAATTATCTTAGGGGTACTAACCAGTGTGGTAAGGAAAGAAAAAGAAAGCATACATGTTGGAGAAAAATAAATGAAATTGGCTATTTTTACATTTTCTAAGTATAAAATTCTAAAGAATCCACATAAACACTAATGGAACTAATAGGTATGCTTAAGAAAGTTGCATCACATAGTAACAGTATGCAAAATTCAATAGCATTTCCATACCCCCATAATGAATCATTGAAAACTGAAATGTTTTCAAAGTAGCATTTCTAACAGAACCAAAATATGTTAAATACGTTGGGATAAATTTAACTAAACACAAGGAAGATTTGTATGCTAAAAATCGATAAAGCATTAATACAAGAAATCAGACTTAAGTAATTGGAGAGCTATACCAAGTTCATGCATTTGAAGTGTCAGTATATTAAGATGTCAGTTTTCCCAAAGCTATCTATAGATTTAACAGAGTCATAATGAAAATACCAGGAGAGTTTCAGGTTTTTTTAATAGAAAAATACAAATTGATTTTGGAAAAGCAAAGCAAAGAAAAATAAAACAAAAAATAACTAGAAAAAACAAAGCAATTTTGAAAAAGAACATAGTTGGAGGCTTACTACTTAATTTGAAGACTTACTATAAAGCCAAATTATTCAAGACATTGTGGTTTTGGCACAGGTATGAACAGATAACTCACTGGAACAAAACAGAGTTAAGAGAAAATGACCCCACTTATATAGTACATTTATTTTCAACAAAGATGTGAATGTAGTAGATGAATGATAGTGATTTCAACAGTTGGTGCTGGAAGAATCGGATATTTATAAGGAAAGAAAAAAGAATCTAGACCAATATCTCACATCATATAGAAAATTAACTTGCAGTATATCAAAGACTTAAATTTATAAAAAGAACTATAAAACCTGGGCAAGAAACAGAGGAGAAAATCTTTGAAACCTTAGATGAGAGAAATATACTTTAGGACATGAAAAGCAAGAACTGAATTGGAATTTATAAAAATTTAGAATGTCTGCTCTTCGAAGGACACTAAAAGAATGTAGAGACAAGCTACAGACTTGGAAAACTATTTACAGATCATGTATGTTATAATGAATGTATATCTAGAATATATTAAGAAACCGCAAAACCCAATAATATTAAAACAGACAATTGAATGCATTAATGGATAAATATTTGGGCATACATGTCACCAAAGAGACACAGATGGTAAATACCTACATGAAAAGATGCTCAACATCATTAGTTATCAGTGAAATGCACATTAAAGCCAATATGAAATACCCTTATAGAATACTTTTAAAAACAACAATAAATGCCAAGTGCTAGAAAGGATGCAGTTATTGGAATATTCACACATCACTGAGAGGAATATAAAATGCTAAAACTACTTTGTAAAATAGTATAGCAGTTACTTACAAATTTATGTATATTCTACAATATGGCACATCAATCTCACAGGTATGTACTCAAAAGAAATAAAATCTAATATTCATGCAAACTCCTGTTAGTGAATGTTTATATTATAATTGCCCCAAATTGGGAAAACTCATATGCTTGTAAACCTGTGAATGGATAAACATACTATGATATCTCCCTAAAATGATATACTATTCAGCAATAAAAAGGAATGAACTACATATACACACACTGATTAATTTTAAATGCATCTTGCTATGCAAAGGAATTCAGACTAAAAAATCTACTTCGTTTATGATTCTATTTATATGGCATCTTTGATAAGGCTAATCTACATGGACACAAAACAGATCATTGTTTACCAGCTGCTAAATGGGGAGCGAGCATTTATTGCAAAAGCAAATAAAGAAACTTTCCAGGGCAATGGAAATATTCTATATCTTGATTGCAGTGGTGGTTGGTTACCTAAATTTATATGTCTGTAGAAATTCATAGATTCACCTAAAAAATAAATTTATCTTATTTATATTTTTATCAATAATCAAGACTAGAAAAAAAAATGAACCAATTACATTCTTACTGGCAGTGAGTGAGAAATCCAGTTGCTCTCTGTATTGTCAGCACTTGGCAATTTCTGTCTCTTTCATTTTAACCATTCAGATTTGTGCAGGCAGTGGAATTTCATTATTGTTTTAATTTTAACTTCCCTCATGACTAATTTTTTTAGTATCTTTTCATATGTTAGTTGTTTATTCTTCTTGCTAAAGTCCCTGTTTAAGTATTTTTTTTTTTTCCATTTTGGTGAGTGGGAGATTTCTGTTCTTTTCTTAACTATTTTCAGGAATTTCTGTGTGTAAAAACAGCCACAAATACAATCTGGATGTATTGTTTGATATAGGAGTATATTGTCAAAACATTAGCCCACTATATGGCTTGCATTTTTGGTCTTTTAATGGTATCTTTTGATGAACAATGTTCTTAATTTTGATGAGATCCAACTTTATATATATATATACACTCCCGAGTGGCTCATATCTGTGTGTAATCCCAGTATTTTGGGAGATGTGAAGTGGAAGGACTGTTTGTGGCCAAGAATTCAAGACTAGCCTGGCCAACATAGAGACCTCATTTCTATGAAAATAATAATAACAATAAAAAACATCATCGAGGTTTGGTGGTGCATGCCTGTAGTCCTGCCTATTTGGGAGGCTGAGGTGAGAGGATCATTTGAGCCCAGAAGTTCAAGGCTGCACTGAGCTATGGCTGTGCCATTGACCACCAGCCTGAGGGAGAATGTGAGCCTGTCTCTAAATGAGAAAAGAAAGAAATCTTTGTTTACCTTAAAGTTATGAATATATTCTATCTTATCCTTCAAAACATTAATTGTTTTGCTTATGTCTTTGATCCATGTGGAATTTATCTTTGTATATGGAATAATGTACTTACTAGAATTTGATTTTTCCCATAAATATCTGATACATTCAGACTATTTAAAAAAAAAAAAAACCCAAAAACCTCTCCACTTAGTACTGGATTACAGAGGCACTTCTGTCATAAATCAGGTTTAACTTCTTGAGGCACTGCCAAACTGTTTTTCAAAGGGGCTGTACCATTTTCCATTCCCATTAGCAATATAGTTTCCATATCCTCACCAACACTTTTTATTTTCCGTATTTTTTAAAGGCAGCTATCCTCATGAATGCAAAGTGATATATTATATTAAGCTTGTGATTAGCATCTTCCCAGTGTTGACCGTTTTTAATGGGCTTGTTGGCTATTTGCATATCTTTAGAGAAATGTCTGTTCAAATCCTTTGCCCATGTTTAATTGAGTTTTAATTAAGCTTAATTTAATTAAACTCGATTTAATTGTCATTTCGTTGTCGAGTTTTAATAGTTCTTTATATATTCTGGGTATCAGACACTTATGATTTCCAAGTGTTCTTGGCCATTCTGTGGATTTCCTTTAGCTTTTTGATAGTGTCTTCTCATGTACAATTCTTAAAATTTTGATGAATTACAATTAATTTTTTGTTGCTTTTTCTCATATCTAAAAATAGTTACCAAATACAAGATCATGAATATGTACTTCTTTTTTTTATTAAATGATAGCTGTATACATTAATGCAAACATGGGGTACAATGTAGTGTTTTCATATACATTTTGAAATACTTTCATCAAGCTGGTTCACATAAATTTCATGTAATTTGCATAGTCATTGTGTCAAAACATTTATATTCTAGTTCTAGAAAAGTTCATTTGTACCCTTGTTAGACAGAAATATAGGTGATTTTTCCAGCCACCCTCCCACCACCTAGCCGCCCTTCTCTCCTCCCCTTTCCCACCCCCTCCCCATATTCTTGGGCTAGAATTAAGTTGTATCTTTCATTTGAGAGCTATAAATTAGTTTCATAAAAGGGCTGTGTACATTGGATACTTTTTCTTCCATTCCTGTGATACTTTGCTAAGAAGTAC
>NW_003852585.1:1016116-1044979 GCF_000181295.1 Otolemur garnettii
TGCCTCCGCCTCCCAAGTAGCTGGGACCACAGGCACCCACCACAACGCCCGGCTATTTTTTGGTTGCAGCCATCATTGTTGTTTGGCGGGTCCGGACTGGGGATTCGAACCCGCCACCTTAGGTGTACATGGCTGGCGCCTATAGGCGCCGAGCCTAAGTGACCTTTCTAAGATTACATTTTGACTTAAAAAATATCTAAAACTATTATAGCTATATAAATTATATTTCATTACTCTGTACCTGGTCGACCTTTTCATTCTTTTACTTTCCATAGTCTTATATTCATATTTTGAACTCATCTCTTGCCAACAGCTTAGAGTTGAATTTTTTCCTTTCTGACTTATTTTCATTGAAATATTTAGTTCATTATAATTAACTTAATAATTACCAGTATATTTCAGTTTGAACAACTTTACTATTTTATGCTTTTATTTGTATCACCTGTTCGATAATTATTTTCCCTGTTCTTATCTTACCTAGACTTTTCTAAAATGAAATGATCTTCATTCAAGTTTGACGCTGTGAATTTTTTAGCCTACCTTGGCTTTCTTACTAGTTGAGCTTTGAGATCAAGAGAGGGTTGGTTAATAATTTTGTCTTTTTGTATTTTTTCTTTCTTTTTTTATTAAGTAATAGCTGTGTACATTGATGCAATCATGGGGTACAGTATGGTGTTTTCATATACAATTTGAAATATTTTCATCAGACTGGTTAACATAGCCTTTAAGTCATTTTTTTTAGTTATTGTGTTAAGACATTTATATTCTACTTTTAGAAAAATTCACTTGTAGCCTTGCAAGATAAACCATAGGGGTGATCCCACCAGTCACCCTCCCTCCACCAATCCACCCTCCACCCCTCCCCTCCCCCTTCCCCTATTCTTAGGCTATAATTAGGTTATAGCTTTCATATAAAAGATATAAATTAGTTTCATAATAGGACTGAATACATTGGATATTTTTTCTTCCATTCTTGAGATACTTTGCTAAGAAGAACATTTTCCAGCTCCATCCATGTAAACATGAAGGAGGTAAAGTCTCCATCTTTCTTTAGGGCTGCATAATATTCCATGGTGTACATATACCACAATTTATTGATCCAATCATGGGTCAGTGGGTACTTGGGTTTCTTCCATGACCTAGCAATTATGAATTGGGCTGCAATAAACATTCTAATACAAATAACTTTGTTGCAATGTCATTTTTGATCTTCTAGATATATACCTAATAAAGGAATTGTAGGATCAAATGGCAGGTCATTTTTAGTTCTCCGAGTGTTCTCCAGACGTCTTTCCAAAAGGAACATATTAGTTTACATTCCCACCAGCAGTGTAGAAGTGATCCATTTTCTCCACATCCACTCCAGCATCTCTGGTTGTGGGATTTTGTGATATGGGCTAATCTTACTGGAGTTAGGTGATATCTCAAAGTAGTTTTGATTTGAATTTCTCTGATGATTAAGGATGGTGAGCATTTTTTCATATATCTGTAGGCCATGCGCCTATCTTCTATAGAGAAATTTCTTTTCAAATCCCTTGCCCACCCTGAGATGGGATCACTTGTTCTTTTCTTGCTAATACATTTGAGTTCTGTATGGATTCTGGTTATTAAACCTTTGTCAGAGACATAACCTGCAAATTTAATATTTTTTATCATGTGAGTTTGTGGGTTATATTTTCTGCTTTAAGCCTTACTATGGTTATCCTAGAAATTACAATAAAATTTTAAATTTAAATAATGCCTTTACCAGTTAATAAACTAAGAAGGTCTTAATTAATGTAATTTCATTCCTCCTCTTAATCTCTATTCATTTTGTCATATTTTTAAATTCTACATGCTTTAAACACCATATAAGATTAGTATTATCCATTTATCCAGAAGCTCTTCATTTAGATACACCACTTTATTTATCCATTATTTCTTTTTTTTTTTTTTTTTTTTTGCAGTTTACCCGGGGCTGGTTCGAACCTGCCACCCTCGGTATATGGGGCCAGCACTCCACTCACTGAGCCACAAGCACAGCCCCTATCCATTATTTCTTTCTTAATCTCACATTTACCAGATATAAGTTATCTGGAATATTATCTGGGATAATTTGCTTTCATAATAAACTATATCCATTATATATTCACAGATAGAATATACACGGAGATTGGGATATTAGATGTTTTAGTATTTGTCTGCTGGTGATAATTTGTAATTTTCTTCACTCTAGAATACTACATTCAGTGGGCATGAAATCCTAGGTTAGTAATTATTTGATCTCAATATGTGGATAATGGTCATTTCACTGTATTCTGGCTTACATTGTTGCTATTGTGAAACCAGCTGTTAATGTACTCATTTGAAAGTAATGTGTCTATTTGTCAGGCTACTTTTAGGGTCTCTATGTCTTAGGTTTTTGTAGTTTCACTATACTGTATCTAATTGTTGCTTCCTTTTTAATTTATTTTCCTTGGGACTTTCAGGGAGAGAAAGGGGCTTGCTAAAACTATGGATTGGTGCCTTTCATCAGTTATGGAAATTTCTCTGTCATTATCCCCTCAAATTTTGCCTCTAACTAATGTCCTCTCTCTCCTCCCCCTGATAGTTTAAGTAAATATAGGCTAGAGCTCTTAACTGTATTTGTTATGTCTCTTATTCTTTATGTTTTCTAGCTGTTCATATCCACTTGCTGCACTTTGAATGTTTTCTTCTAATCTATCTTCCATTTCACTAATTGTTTCTTCAGCTACATAATATTTACTGTTAAACTCATACACTGAGTTCCTAATTTAGAATACACATCTTTATTTTATAGATATTTTGAGTTTTCTGCCTTTTATTACTTTATACATAGTATGTGCAATAATTTAATAATCTGTGTCTTATACTTAAGTTTCTAAAGTCTGTCTATTTCTGCTGTCTATTGTTTGTTGTTTTTGGTTTTCTTCTTAATGATAGTGTCTGGTTGACTTGTGTGCCTGGGTATCTTTCACTGTGATGGTAATTATTAATGTGATCTTCACAAAATATCAGCATTTGTTTCTGTAGGCCAACCAGGTACTTTTCTAATCTGAAACAATCTTCATTCAAATTCAATACTAGACATTTTTTAGCCTACCTTGGCTTTATTACTAGTCAAATATCAAGATCAAGAGAAGATGGATTTGATATGAATTCATCCTTCCCAAAAGCTATAGTCCTTTGAAGGCTCCAGGTAATTGTTTAAAAGAGCTTTTTTGAGTTTTTACTTTGTTCAGATTCTGATATTTGATTCCTATTTTTTTTTTTTTTACCTCAGGAGACCATAATACATAATAAAAACTCACAAATTTGGGATTTGAAATGTCCCTTGGTTAAAACCAACTTCCAGGTTTGCTTAACATTTCTGGGTTTCCATTTTTTTTTCAGTTTTTATTTGGTACTTTTTTTACTATGTTATAAATTATTTTAATAACTCTTTGTGCTTTACTAAGCATTTTAGTTGCCTTTAAATGGAAGTTTCAGCCAAATAGCCTGGCCTTCCAGGGGAGCCAGAACTCCCCTTTCTTTTTCTAAGAGGAAAATATATTATGCAAAAACACTTTCATGCAAAAGATACTATCAATAGCTAATGTAACTTATAAAATATAATGTGCTAGTCAGTCACAGTTCTCAGAGCCTTTAGGGAAACATCAGTGTTGTTAGCTAAAGCCTTGGCTCTGAGCATGATGGCACCATTAAGAGGTAACAAATGTGGACTCAGGGGAAGAAGAATGGGAAGTACAGTAGATGTTGTCACTACCAACTATGTAATTATGTGGGAATGAGAGTGTCAAAGAGCTAGTTATCCACTCAGTGAGGCTTCTGGGGCATTTCAGAAAACAGGGTAACACTTGGCATAATCACATATTTCTCTTTTGCAAGCAACCAATACACATCAAATAAGGAGAATTTTTACTACTGACGTAGTGGTTGAATGAGAAACATGCAAGGCTCTGTGCACTTTGAGGCCAAAACATTTGTTTAGGCAATTGAAGTCAATTCTTATAACCCTTGGATACAACCTTTTAGCTATAGTAAAATGGCTTTAAATTCTAATTAATAGCCTTGGATTCAGTTATCATGCAACAGAAACAGAGAAGCACTTAGGGAATAAGCTTGGAAAACAGTTGAGGTGATTGATACCCGAGGTAATACAACTAACTGATAATAATTTTGACTCCAGAACAAAGGGAAGGGCAGGAAAAACCTTCTGACATTGTTGAAACCATTTTCTTACCCTCACTCCCACTGCAGATGTGGTGACACTAAGGACAAATTAGGGACAGAAATTTTCCAAAGCCATTCACACAATTGTCAATAAAGTACAAAGTGGAGGAATAGAACATGGCATCTTGCTTTCCAGCCAGAGCCAATTCCCTTACATGTCACTGCTTCTACAACATAGACAAAAGAAGAATCTGGGAACAGTGACAATAGGGAGAGAATGGACAGAACAGTGAACACTCATGATGCAGGACAGGTCATGATGGGGGCTTGGCCTGGCTTTTGAGTATTGAAAGTGGAGAAATACGGATGGATGTAACATAAATTTGGAGGTTGAGTGAACCAGACTTGGTAATGGTTGAGACATGGAAAATGAGAGACAGGGAGGGGATATCAAATAGGATTCTTACGTTTTCATTTGTAGTCATTAAAATAGGGCAGTGATTCCCAACATATGTCACAACTTAAAACATAGAAAATGGTAGTATTCAGGCATAGCACACTGGGGCAAACAGAGGGGGATGAATACAAAGCAAGTAAGAGCAACCCAGTCAGGGGCTTCATTATATACCCCAGCTCTCTCAAGCTCTCCCAAGAGCTGAAGTGGAAACATTATCTTGCCCATTTGAGATATAGCGGTGTTGAGCACACCAGTTGGAAAGCTCTGAAATGCACTCACTTCAAGAGAAATCATGGTGAAGAGATGGGGTAGGTGTGGAATCAAAAGTTTGCTTTAGGTCTTGTTGAGTCTAAAATTCTATGAAACAGTCAAGATATGTAGGTAGAGTCTGGATCCTGATAAGGCACATTGCCTATCACAAGCTGTTTGATCTTAGGAAAGTAGTTTTCTCTCTCTGGGCTGCTGGGAGTCCCCAGCCTGCCATAGAGTGGAAGATTTCCTATGATAAGCCAGATCTTGAAGTTGCTGCTAGACAGGAGAAGGTATAGTCCATATTTCCCAGGTAAGAAACCATGATTCAGGGCAGGTCCCCACAGACCAATAGTGCAATATAAAAATTTAGCAAGGAAGGCTGTTTTAGTTTTCTTGGAATTCTACAACAAAATACCATAAACTGGATAATTAATTAACAATATAACTTTTTTTCCCCACAAGTTTATAGCCTGAGAAGTCTAAGATCAATGTGCCATCAGGTTCCATGTCTGATGAGGGCCCATGCCTCATAGATGACATCTTCTAGTTTTGCCCTCACGTGACATAAAGGGCAAAAAACTCCCTTGGGATATCAATTCCATTCATGAGGTCAGAGTTCACATGACCTAATCACCTTCAAAATATTCCACTTCTGAGTACTGTTGCATTGGGAATTAGGCTTCACGTTATGAATTTTAGGGTCATAAACTTTCAGACCATAGCTGTGGTCAAAGTGTCAGAGAGGCTGACCAGCTTTGGAATAGATCCAGTAAATTTGTAGGGAGACTGCTCAATGCAACAGCAAATGGTTCACCTGTCAGGGGAGGTGACAATGAGTAAGTATTGAAATTGACTTTCAACAGGAACAAGAGAAGGGACAACTCCACCAGGAGAAAAGCCTACTCACCTGAACAATGATAAGTGGCATCAACAAAAGAGAGTGAGAATTAAGGGGGTGAAGGGAGGAATATGTCAGCATGTGCACCTGGCAATTTGGGGAGGTGACACTTGATCAGACACCTGAGGTGCGCACTGAGCGGGCCTGAGGCGGGGGCTGGAGTGCAGTGAGTAGGGCTCACACTGGGCTTCATGGGCCTCAGTGAGGGACGCAAGTTCATTGTGCCTGTGGTTGGAAGCCACTGGTAGGTCTTGAACAGAGGCCTGACATGATGTGATTATGACAAACAGGCCACCTGGCCACTGAGAGGTGAGAAAGACTGCAGATGAGTACGGGAGACCCAGAGGAGGCACTTCCCTGAAAGAGATGTGTTGTTAATCTAGTATTTGTCCACCAAGAATTTGTCAAACTAAGCTAGTTCTTGTGGAAATCTTGATACTACTTGGACATTAATATATTGGAACAAATTGATCAATAAGGCATAAGATCCCACCGGACATTCAGCCCAAGGCAGATATGAAGTCATCCAGCCTCAGGCACAGATTAGGAGCCATTAGGCTGTGACTGACTAAGGCACAGATACATGGTTGTTGGCAAACAGCAAGCTGGTTCCCTCCTAACTGAGTGGTCTAATGCTGCCGCACCTGGTTAGTGGCCTTGCCATGTGAAGCTCTCCATGCTGCTCTGGCCCTGGAGCTTGGCTAGGGAGCTGCTGTCTTGCTCATTCCATGTTCTCAGTCTGCTGGGCATGCAAGTCTCCCAGTCTTACTAACTGCAGTCACCACAATAGCCAGCACACTGCCACCGCTGACACCAGAAGAGGAGTAGAAAGTCCAAGCCATCTTGAGCTCACAAACTAGGAGACCTTCAGATATTTTCTTTGCTTTCCTTTCTGGGTGGCTTCTTGGTGCTACCCAAACTGGGGCCACCGAGAACAAATCCTCATGAGCTAAAGATTATTATCATAGCCATTTTCCTAAAAAAAAAAAAAAAAAAAAAAAATGAGGTGGGCTCAGAGAGGCTAAGAGGCTGGAGTAATAAAGGCCACTCGGTTTGTGAGAGGCCAGGCCTAGAATCTAGAAGTATCTGGTTCAACATCATACCTTCTTCCCACTGGGCCACACTACAGGCCACTCTGCCCTGACTGTCATTCACAGAGAAGTGCACTTTCCAAAAGGCAAACTCCAGTGCTCTCAAGTTTGAAGGGTCTTGAGAATTTAGGCTACATACTTCTGTGGCATGAAGGATGTTTGCCTGAAGGGTATGATGAATACTTTCCTCATAAGTCCCCTCCAGTGAAGAGCTCGTATTGATAGGGCTCACTTTCCAAAGATGCTGATCTCTGCCTTTCAGACTCACCCCAAATACCCACTGCACAGATGTAGGATGAGGTCCAAGGAGTCCAATCGCTGCCTATTCAGGGAGTAGACTTGTTTGGCTCTTGTTCTGGATCCTCTATTTATAGCAATACCACAAAGTTAATAAAACTTAGCATTTTCCAAAGCTGTATTGGTCTCAATGAGATTTGCAAAATATTTTTTTTTCTTGGCATAGTCCCTATCCCCAGTTCTGGCTTGTCCAAATGCTTTCTCTGTATAGAATCAAAGGGGATGGGGACAGGACATTCTTCTCCATGTAAGGTCATGGCCATTTATCACCTGTTGCTTTGTTAATTGCACATTGTCACCTTCACATCATGAGTGACTCACAGGGATTAAAAATCCATCCAAAACTATTAATTGGCCTCATCTAATAATGACTCAGTAAATAAGTAGATTTGGCATCCTGAACTGTGATTAATCTACTGCTAATTGGCCCCCTGGACCTGCCAAGTACAAAAGTCCCAACCTGTTCTTGGAAACCTGCCAACGCCCAGTTCCATGGAGTGGCAAGGAGCCAGGGCCTCTTCGAAGGGGGAGGCCACAAGCACAGTCTCTGTTCCCGCTACTGCTAGTGGAGGGAGGGTGGGAGGAATCCTCATATACCAGCCAGTTAAAACTCCACATTCTATACTGAGAAAACTAAGATTCAAACACAGGAATTACTTATTTGAACATGTGAATAGTCAGACTTCTGTGTCTCAAGAATCAAGCATAAAGTTCACAAGTTCCCCCGTGCATGCTGGGGTAGGAGTCGAGATAAATGGGAGGAGTCAGAATCCATGCGAACTATGTATGACTCAGGTCCTCAGATGTGAGATGCTGATTGGGAGGTCAGAGACCCTGAATCCTGAACCTCTTTTAGTAAAATCTCACAGAGGAAAAAGAAGCCCTGCCTCCTTCTGTCTTTTGGTCTCTCTCTCGCTCTCTCCCAATATTTTATCTCTCTCTCTCTCTCTCTCCCCCCACAACCTTCAACTCACAATTTCCAGGCCCATATGTTCAGCTTGAAGGTTCATTCCAGACTTGCCAGGTGGGGACATATGTGAAAGACCATTTAAAACTTATAACTACCTGGTGAAATATGTTGACGCATTCCTGCAGCTGCTCACTTGCTCTGATCTACCTTTTCTAAGCAGCCAATCTTCTACCAACTAGAACTCAGCAAATTACACAACAAAAATTATAAATTCTCACAAAGGTGCCAAGGACATATACTGGGAATGAACATCCTGGTCAATAAATGGCATGGGGGAAGTTCAGTATCCACTTACAGAAGGATAAAACTAGATCCCTATCTCTTCCCATATATAAAAATCAACTTAAAATGGATTAAAGATTTAAATATAAGATCTGAAACTACGAAACTACTAGAAGAAAACATAAGAGAAATGCTTCAGGTCATTGGTCTAGGCAAAGACTTTATAGTTAAGACTTGCAAGAAATAAGAGACAGAAACAAGAATAGACAAATGGGACTAAATCAAACCTAAAATCTCTGCACAGGAAAGAAAACAACAGATTGAAGAAACAACCTGTAAAGTGGAAGAAAATATTCGTAAACTATAGATCTGACAAGGAACTAACATACAGAATATACTAAAAACTCATCAACTCAACAGCAAGAAAATTAGTAATCCAATTTAAAATGCCCAAAGGATCTGAAAAAAACTATTTCTCAAAAAAAAAAAAAAAAAAGACATCACAAATAGCCAACAAGTGTACAAAAAAAAAAGTCCAACATTACTAACCATTAGGAAAATACAAATCAAAACCACAATGATATATCTATCTTCTTACCTTGGTTAGAATGGCTATTATCAAAAACACAAACAATAACAGATACTGGCAAGGATGCAGAGACAAGGGGATGCTTACACTCTGCTGGTGGGAATGTAAATTAGTACAGCCATATGGAGAACAAATATGGAGGTTTCTAAAAGATAAGACCTGAAAATAGAACTACCATATTATCCAGCAATTCAATTACTTGGGCATATAACCAAGGAAATAAATCAGCACCTTGTAGAGATAGTGGCATCCTATGTTTATTCCCATGTTTATTGCTACACTCTAGACAACAACAGCGATAATGGAATCAGCCATTGTCCAACAGATGAACAGACAACAACATGTAGTCTATACACACAATGGAATGTTATTCAGCCTTAAAAAAGAATGAAACTCTGTCATCTGTGGCAACATGGATAGAACTGGAGGTCATTATGTTGAATGAAATAATTCAAGAATAAAAAGATAAATATCACATATTCTAACTTATATGTGGGAACTAAAAAAAGTTGATCTCATCGAAGTCAAAAATATAACTGTGGTTACTGGAGGCTGGGGAGGGTGGGGGGAGAGGTGCTTTGGGGAGTTTTGGCTAATGGATATGAGGTTACAGTCAGATAGAAGGGATGGGTTCTGGTGCTCCATAGCACAGTATGCGATAAATTGTCTTTAAATATGGTTAAAGACAATTTTTTATCGTATATTTTCAAAAAGGTAAAAGAGAGGATTTTAAATGTTGCAAGCACAAAGAAATGATAAATATGTGAGATTGTAGGTAAGGTAATTACCCTAATTTAATTATTATACATTTTAGACATGTATCAAAATATCACTCTGTATCCCATAAATATGTACAATTATTGCTTGTCAACTAAAAATAAAAGTAAAATCGGAGATTCTCAGAAGGAAAGATCTGTTCTCTGAGGAGTCCAATTTTTCAAGGTTGCCTGTGGTCCCTGCTGTGTATTCAGTCCTTAAAGAATCATCCCTGTATCTATCCATGTTGCACAAATGACAGTGTTTCATTATTTTTAAGGCTGAATAACATTCCATTGTGTATATGTACTACATTTTCTTTATCTATGCTACTCCTGAAAATAAGCTGGCAGATAAATCTGATGTCACCATCCTGTAACTTCCACTTAGCCCTACCTAAGCTGCCTTACCTCTAGGGAACGAGGCTTGCTCCACTGGGGACACTTGTCTATCCTTAGCACAATCTGGAAACCCATTTGGGCAACATCTTTGGCACAAAGGAGATGCCATAAAGAATGAGACCTAGTTTTTGCCCCCGAGGATCTCACCATGTAAGAATCGAAACAGGCAGATTGTGACCCTTCGAAGGTGCTAGAAGGAGGATCTAAGCAAATGGCTCATGGGAACAGTGAAAATGAACTATTAGTTCCTCAAGGGCAATCAGAGGAGGCATGAAGGAACTGACCTTGAAGGTGGTCCTTGAGTGGTGAATGAGAGTTCAGCTGGGGATATGGAAAGAGCAATTCAGATGAACGAAATAGCAAGAGTTAAAGCATGGTGGTAGGAAAGTGAAAGGTATGCCCAAAGCACAGCCAGAAGTCCCACCTAGCATAGTTATAGGGTAGAAGAAGGATTGGAGTATGTGGCAGGAATGAGACTAATAGGGGAGAGGCCTGAGGGTTTCTCTCCTCTGGCCCTGTGTTCTGGTTAGTTACTGCTACACAGGAAGCTACCCCAAAACTTAGTGGATTAAAACAGCCATTTTATTACATCCCATGATTCCATGCTTTAAGAATTCAGGCAGTCCTAAGTTGGGCAATGCTCTACCCATATTGCCTCTACAGATATCACTCAGAGCTATTCAGCTGGCTGATGGGCATGTCTGGTGCCATGGTGGGGATGACTAGAATCTATCTGTAAATTTCCTCATCAGCATGGCAGTCTTAGGGTAGTTTGACATCTTATGTGGCAGCTCAGAGCTCCAAGGTGTCCCAGGTGGAAAATGCATGGTCTTTTCTGACCCAGCATCAAAAGTCATAGAATATCCTTTTTCTAGTACTCTATTGACTGGAGAAGTGGCAAACTCACTGAGCTTTGGACAGAGGTGTATGGACACCACATCAATGAAGAGAAGTGTTAAAGAATTGGAAGCCGTGTTTTAAAACCTCCACAGCTGTCTAATTAGAATAAGCCGGCTATGGAAAGGTCCAAGGCTTGTCTGGTCCTACTTTTGGATCAAAAGTCCAGTGAACTAAACCATTCTGATTCAGTTCAAGAAGCCCGCTCTTGGAGAGCAGACCAAAGGAGCTGTAAAGCATGGTCGCCCCCAACCCTTACCATACCTGTGGTCATCAGCTAGTCAGAAAATAAATGGAAGTGATGACTGAAATGTAATTAAGGTACCCTTTCACAATGATTGGAAAGGATATAAGGAGAAAGTCCACTATAGGCAAATCTGTTTCGCTTTGTGAAGCCGACATTGATTCCCTCAGTAACACTGGGCAACTCCGTCTTCCTCTCTAGAGTTTACTTTGTCCCTGTAGTAGTGACGTTTCCTGTGCTACATTTAGAGGAGCAAATAGAGCCTACTACGTAGTGCTGAGAGTGTGTATTGGCTGTTTGCTATAAGCCAGAGGCTCTGGGGGTGTGATGAGTGCTTGTGCTTAAAATACTCATCATTCATCATGCTGCTTGCGTTCTCGTGACTAATTGTCACAGCTTTCCTGCCTCTCCTTTGCTGTGTTTCCCTCCAGTGCTGGCCAGTATGCCTTTCACGCTTCCTCTGACGAGACTCCTTTCTTATGATTTTAAAAGCAAGTCGAGACTGTTTTCTCACATCTCACATGCCACAGGGTCTAGAAATGGCACAGGTGTATTTATTGATCCAAGCCATGACTCTTCCACCTTTGTGTATGACAGAACAAAACACAAACAGGAAAGACATTTCCGTGTATTTGAGCCCCGTGTCATTCAGGTATACCTCTCTCTTTCTTTACTTATCCAACCCTCAGGTATTTTTCTATTCTCGTAGCCACAGTAGTCCCACTTATTGAGTCCTTGTCATCTGGCTCACAGCGTTCTTGTGTACCCTAAGCTTTGCCATCATCCCGGATGACTTCAGCATCCATATACATGGCCAATTCATCCAGCTTTCCAATTTCTCAGTTTCTTAACTTCCCTGTTTCCAAAGATCCTCGTCTCATTTCATCTCAGCTACTTACTCTCACAATCACACCGTAGACATTATTATTTCCCATTATTGTCCCACCTCAACCAGAGTTCAAAGCATCCCACTCTGACAATAAACTTCAATCCTGTGGATGGCTTGCTGTACTCTTTGCTGTGACCATTCTTCACCATCTTGAGGCTCACAAACCTTTGACTCTTTTGTTGCTCCCAATTCGTCAGCCCCTTCCTTACTATCTGACATCTTATGCTATTTGGATTACTTGGCTCATCCCTTCAGTTACACCCTTGCCAAAGCCTTGCCTAAACTCTCTTACTCCTCAGTGTTTTCACTCTCATTCTACTTAAAGAGAGAAATCTTCTTTCTCTGTGCCTGCACCTCAGCAACTGCTAATGCTGGCAAAAGCTGCACACAGGAAAGCTGATTTTGTTCAAAATGCAACTTTATCAATTTCAAACAGTCCTCCAACGCTGCCTGGCAATTCTACCACATTCCTTTGGTCAACTTACCCTCTTTCCTACCAACGGCTATTTCAAACCATATCTACCATCCTCAAGCCTTTAACTCTCTCCCCTAACCACCCCTCTCTATCAGCACAGGATCTCACTCCCTAGTTCACACACACACCCAGTAGAAACCATCAGAAGGAAATGTCCCTGTGTTATGGATAGCAAACCTGTGATACTGGCACCCATCTATGCTTGTTCCCTTCTTTTGTGTTAGAGAAGGTGATTATCTTTCTGTTTTGACAGAATCCCTCCCACTTTCTGTGGGTGACACTGGTCCCAATTTCTCATAGACTTATCCTAGAAATATCCCTTCCCTTTGCGTGGTCAACTGCTACCTCTTCTTGGGAACTGGAGTAGGAGCAAAGCTGAGCCTCTGATTACTCCCTGCGTCTCCGATCAGAGGCTCCAAGAACACTTTCATGGCCAGGCTGTTGTGTGTAACTGCCTTTTACCGGAAACAACTTAAGTACATTGCTAGAGCATAGTGGTTGAGAAAAGTAGTCTCTAATATGGGGTATAAGGGAGTTCACCATTGTGGTGTGTGAGAGAAAGAAGACGTTACGAATTCTATCTATGCCTTTAAATTTTTAAAGTGAGAGAGAAATGTACCTTTCTGATGTGGGCATGTTGTCTCATTTTGTCCATCTGTGTGACAGTCCTGAGTCTTGGGCTATGGGAGAGGTCTCCCAAGATAAGAAAAAAGATGTGCAATATTCTAGTGTAGATAATAGGGGCCTCAGGACTCTGCGTCAGCATTTTAAATAGGTCATACATGCTGAGTTAGATGGACTTATAAACCAGATTTTTTAATAACAGCTTTATTGAGATATAATTCACATACCACAAAATTCACTCCTTCAAAATATAAGATTTTGTGGTCTTCAGTAGATTCAGAGATGTGCTACCATCACCACTATCTAATATCAAAACATTTTCACCACCCTGAAGAAGAGACATTGTGCTCAGAAACAGTCTCTTCCCATTTCTATCTAATTGTTCCCTCAGCCCCAGGCAATCCCTAAACTACTTCCTTTGTGTATGGACTTGCCTATCTTGAGCATTTTATAGAAACAGAATGGTACAGTATGTGGCTTTTCTTTCTCTTCTCCTCATGTTTTCAAGTCTGATTCGTATAGCGGCACAGATCAATACTTCATTCCTTTTTATACTTAAGTTATATTCCAGTGTATAGATACATCACATTTTGTTTATTTGTTCATCAGTTGATAGACATTTAGGTTGTGCCCACTGTTTTGTTGTATGAGTAGCACTGTTATGAATATTCACATATAAGTTTCTGTGTGGACATATGTTTTCACTTCTCTTGGGTAAACAGGAGTGCCATTGCGGGGCATATGGAAATGTATGTTGAGCTTTCTCATTAACTGTGAAACTGTTCCCCAAAGCAACAACCATTTTATAATCCCACCAGCAATGTATGATGATTCTGATTTCTTTGCATTTTTTTGAAACACACAATGAGAGAAAATATTTGCAGATTATACAGGGTAACCATAAAGTTTGTGTGCATTTTAAAATAATTATTTTAAAAAATAGACAATTATTTTAGATTGCACATGGACTTTATGGCCACCCTGTATATCTGAAAAGGGGCTTGTCTCTAGAATATAATATGAACTAATAGAATTCAAATAAGGCAAATTATCTTGCTAAAAATGATTAGGGGATCTGAGAAGACATTTCTCCAAAGACTTTATAGAAGTGGCTAAAAATATGTAAAAGATACTCAACATCATTAGTTTTTAGGGACATGCCAGTCAAAGCCACAGTGAGACACCACATCACACCCACTAGACTGGCTAAAATAAAAAAGATACCCAATTTCTAGTCAACTCACCTTCACAAAGTAGATAAGTGCCTTAAAGTTTCTTGCAGGAAACAGCAGATTGAAGATAAAACTAACAATATAAGCATAAATGAATGACAAGAAAATGGCATCACTGACACTTCAACTAATGAGGGAACAAACCTTTAGTAACCCACATGACAAGGTAATCAGATGTGACAAAAAAATTGCAAAAAGTTGAAATGAAATGAAAAATGAAAATGAAAAAGAAAAAATGAAATATGATATTCCATCACTATTGTTAATGGCGACCTTTACATTTAATGTATATTATGGCTTGAGAAATTCAAAAATTTCAAGCTAAAGCCATCAGGATTTGTAAAATATTTATAAATATTATTTAGCTCATCTTTATATTCTCATTTTTAAAATCCAAACTTTAAATATGCTTTTGTAATAATATAGAGATGTATCTATAATATAGAGATTATCCCATGGTACATATTTATAATCTATAAATAAATATTTGTGTATTCAGATAGATGATCAAAAACATTTACCTGAATGATGAGCAATGGCAAAAAATGTGCAGACTGTTGTTTTATAGTTCAGATCTGAACTTATGTCTTGCCTGAAACCCTTCCTGATTGGTTGACTTTAAACAAGCTACTTGGCCCCTCTGTACTTGGTTCTTCATCTGAAAAATGGTATTCTTGATAACATCTGCCACACAGAGTTATTGCAAGGATTAAATGACATAGTGTACTTTAAACGGCACAGTGCGTAGCATATGCTCACACACAAATATCACAACGAAGATGTTGACAGTGATGATGAGTTCTTGCAGGAGGTGGACAGGACAGAGATTAGAGTCCAATCCAATAACACACTAGAATTAACTATGCAAAGTGGCCCCAGTGCCACCCTTACCCTACAGTCTTGTATGCTACTTGTTCTCATTTTCTGTAAAGTTCTTCCTCCTCTCCCCATGGTTCCCCGTCAATTCTAGAATTTCCAAACATCGTTCTTCCTGACTCACCAGAGGAAAGGAAAAAAAAAAAACGTCTGTTAGTTTATCATGTCAAGGATTTTAATTCTTGTTGATTTTGCTTCTTCCACCTTTTCTGTGCCTGCTGGCTGTGCCTCTCATGGCCATGTGGCCCTAATAAGATGATTTTATAAACAAGAAATCTTTTCTCTAATAAAATTTAGCTTTCCTCCAGGGCCAACACCAAACCACAGCCAGCTCTTAAAATAACAACTTTTCCCCCACTATAAATGAGCAAATGAATAATTGAATGAAGAGCCTCCTTCTCTCCTGCCGAAAGACCTCAGGGCCTCCTTTCCAATCAAATAAGCTGCCTCACTCTGTTATCTCCCACATCCCTTAGGAGCTGCCCTTCATTCTGTCACTTCAGGCTAATTTGACTTTCTTAAACTCTCTTCACGTCACTCCAGGCACTGGTACCAGCTGGGGTAAAGGGAGGTTTGGGGAAGGTGGAAATCGAGATTGCCCACTTGACAGAGGAGAAAGCAGCAGGGCATAGCAGCATGAGCTGCAGCTAACTTTCCTGGGAGTTAGCTTTTGTCTCTAAGAAAAGGGGATAGAACTACATAAGAGAGGGGACCTTGTTAAACATACCTGGTAGTATTTTGTAGTCCCTTAGTATCCAGGGACAGAAAAAGGGCTGAACACTACTGAATTCCATCAGGAATAAACCATACACTGGAAGATTCAGTCAGTTAAAATTGGCTACCAACAGTGGTAATCGTTGGAAAAAGGGATTAGCTTAGTTGTTATTTTCATCTTTTACATTTTTATACTTTTCAAAACTTATATAATTGTCAAGTGCTGGTTTTCTAATCAGTCACTGTATAATTTCAAATGAAAAACCCAAGATTCAGCTTTACAGATACAGCGTGATCTTGCTTTGGCACAAACATTTGTGTGTATATTAATATAAAGAAAATGCCTTGCAACAGTGTCTTTTTTTCTGAGCGGTGTGATTTTATTTATTTTCTCTATACTTTTTATATGTTACACATTTTATACAATAGGCACAATTTTTTAAGCAAGGAAAAACATTTAAAATTTTAAATTTTAAAAAACAATAAAAAATTGAAATTCAATTTAGATGTCCCTGTTTTGCTACCAAGATAGTAGCAAAATAGACTCTAGTCCTGCCCCCACCCCTCCTCAGCAATGAGCCCAGATACAGTGTCATCATTTTTGAGCTTTGATTTTGATAGTATTTTGTCCCTCAGCTTTGGGACCAATGGAAACTACTAGGCTTCTGTTTTGCCAAATTATAGAGTCCTGGGGAAGTCCCAGGAATACATATGCACATCCTTCACTTCCTTTCTTAAAGTTCACCCAGGTACACCACAGGGAAAACCAGTCTTCCAAGGCAAAGGTGGTGCTGGCTGTAGATAGTGGGGCCAGGCATCAGCCAATCCGATCCCAGGGCCAGCCCTGAGGCCCTTTCCAGCCATCCAAGTGTACTTGGCAAGCCCAGACCTCTGCCAATTCTGTGGCAGCTATATCACCAACACAGAATGACATTGTAGCACTCACATAATGTTGCCTGTTCAGTGCTATCCTCCACTTTCTTAGTGAGTTCCCTGCAGGGGTCCTACAGAACTAGAGAAGGAAGGTTATCAGATCCTGGCACAGTCCTTGATGACCCCAAATCCCTCCTATTTTCCTCTATTTGGCCCTTTGGGCTGATGCTAGTGCCAATGAAAACTTACAGAGAGCTTGGGATGCTACCATGTGCCTCAACTCGTTCTGGCTCACATGTAGCTCACAAGCTTACTTTTGCCTAAGTTCACTCTCATGAAGAGAGACCATACTTACCTCTTCACTCAGAAAAATAGGAGTAATCAGAGGAGAACTATATGATACTCTTACCCCACCTACTCTCTGCAACTAACTGTACCCATATACTCTGTCTTATGCCTATTACATACACCAACTCCCTATGACTCTTCCTAAAGTCCATCTTGCTACTTGCATACCAGATCATATTCTCTCTCTTGTGCATCATCAATTCTGTAGTCTCTACTTGTTCTTCTTTCCCACCACTATTCAAAGATATAGTTATTTTTCTAAATCAACAAAACACTCTCTTTGCCCACTTCCCCACTATGGTAGTGGCTCATTTCTAGATTGGCTTTAGGGTCACTGTACTCCCTGTCTACATTATGTAAAATTCTTCATTTCCAATTTTCTTATAAATCTACTCCAGTCACTCCTTGCTCCCTCCTGACGATGACAAGAACAACAATAACAACAACAACACAGAGACTCCATAGGAACTGGTTTTTATAAGGTCAACAGTGACCTCTACCATTAACTCTATTGATTAAGCCTCAGTATTTACCGTACATGACTTATCAATGGCATTTGTCACTGTCAATCATAGCCTTCTCTGTGATACACTTTTCTAATAGTTTCCACGTTGCCATGGAATCTCGGTTTTCCTACTACCTCATTAATGTCTTGGTCTCCTTTCCTTACTCTTACTTACCAGCATGAACTAGTCACGTTGGAGTGATTTAGGAAACATTCTCTGAATCACCACTCCTCTCTATCTATATTCACTTTCAGTCTCCTGCTTTGCATAGCATCTATATATCACTAATGCCCATATTGAAGTTTTCTCATTCAAATTACATTTAACTATTTAACTATTTATACTATTTAACATCTACTCTTAGAGGTTTAATTACACATCTCAAAGTAAATATGCCCAAAATGCTACATATGATTACCCCCATAATTTGTTCCATCTACAACCTTCACTATGTCACTTAATGGGAATTTCAAATTCTGAGTTACTCAGGCCACAAACCATAGAATTGTATTCTTTTTTTTTTTTTTAGACAGAGCCGCAAGCTATCCCCCTAGGTAGAGTGCCGTGGCATCACAGCTCACAGCAACCTCCAACTCCTGGGCTCAAGCGAGTCTCCTGCCTCAGCCTCCCAAGTAGCTGGGACCACAGGCGCCCACCACAATGCCTGGCTATTTTTTTGGTTGCAGCCATCGTTGTTGTTTGGCGGTCCTGGGCTGGATTCAAACCCGCCACCTTAGGTGTATGTGGCTGGTGCCTTAGCCACTTGAGCCACAGGTGCCGAGCCAGAATTGTATTTTTTATTAAATCATAGCTGTGTACATTAATGCATTTATGGGGTACAGTGTTATTCTTTCTCTTTCATACTTCATAATAATCCATTAATAAATTTACTTCAAATAGCTTTCAAATATATAGAGAATCCAATTATTTCTTAGCATCTACATTGCTACCACAGTGATCCAAGTCACCATCATCCCTCCTGACTGGCCTTTCTGATGCCATTTTGTCCTCCTAATAGTTCACATTCATCATAGTAATCAGAGTGCCTTTTGAAAAACTTAGTCATGATTTTCAGCTTCAATAGAGTAACTGGTACCAAGCAAGAGTTAAGTTATTAACAATCATAAAACTGTACAAAATATATGATACAACTGTTTTCAGGCATTAGAGAAAAGAAAGCATATGACTCTAATAGCTAAGACAAGTTTTGCTTCAAACTCACCTCCTTCCTTGAAGCCTACTCTAGACCCACCAAAACGAAGTCTCAGACTAAGCTTTGACAAGCTCTATGTGGTAGAAAGTATTTGAAGGCTGAGTCCAAAGTTAAACTGGCATTTAAAACACCTTTGGCTTTCACAGATCTCCCTAAACAAAGCATAAAGTCAAGGCAAAATGAGTTTAAGGTGACCAGCCAGATCACCTAGACCAAAAATTAGCTCTATTCAGAGGAAAATAACAGAATTTAGAGACAACAACGTATCATCCACTATGTCTTTTATAAAATCATAACTAGATTTAAAAAGAAACAAGAGAATGTGACCCATTAGTCAAGAGAACAGGAATCAATACAAAATGATCTGTATATTGTTTAGAAATTAGATTTACTATATAGCATTAAAGCATCAATTATGAATATATTTAAAGAATTACAGAAATTAAGCTCTTAACTAGTGAATAAATAGAGAATCTCAGTAAAAAAGTAGAAAAAAATAGAAAAAGGAAATTCTACAACTAAAAAGTAAAATAACTTAAATATGTAAAATACAAGTTAAATATTCCTAACCCAAAATTAACAACCCAAAATGCTCCAAAATCCAAAAAATTTTGAGCATCAACAGGATGCTCAAAGGAAATGCTCATTGGGGCATTTCAGAGTTCAGATTTTTGGATTGAAGGTGCTCAACTGAAAAGAATCATGCAAATGTTCCAACACTTTTTAAAAAATACAAAATCTGAGTTTCAAACATTTCGAATAATAAATATGCAATCTATATTAAGTATCATATCTGTGTGTATGTGTATATGAATAAAAATGAGATTGCCAGTAGATTGGGAATGGCAGAAGAAAGAGTAATTATGAAGACAGATTAATAGAAATTATCTAATTTGAAGAAAAAAGGAGAAAAATGATGTGGAACAGGGAGACTCAAGAATTTTTATGGTAATATCAATGATTTAAAATATGCATAAGGGGAGTTCCATTAGGAGAAGACAATATACAAAGCAGAAAAAATATTTTCCCAAGCATAATAAATACAAATAAATAGATGAATGAGTAACTTTCTAGGAATATATAATAAGCATATATATGTCATATATAAAATATATATGAAATATGACATATATATGACATATATATGAAGAATATATATAGACTGAGACAGAAAGAGAGATTCAAAATGAATCAGGAAAAACCTGAACTAAGAAACAGCTAGATTCTCATGGAGTTGAAGATTATACAATGACTGCCTCAGTAAAAGATAAAAAAAACAGGTAAAACAGGTAAACAAAGAAAATTCAATGAAGATCTGAACAGCAGCATTTACAAAACTTTACAATCATCAACTGCAGAATATATATTAATGTCAGATACAAATAAGATTCGAAAAATAATACTCAATGAATTTATACATGTTGAAATCTTTCATAAATGTCCTATAAATAAAACATCACTAAGTTTGAAATCTTTATCAAGATATCTAGTAAATCTGGGCGGCACCCATGGCTCAAAGGAGTAGGGCACGGGCCCCATATGCTGGAGGTGGCAGGTTCAAACTCAGCCCCAGCCCCCCCCCAAAAAAAAAGATATCTAGTAAATCACTAAATATTTAGAAATTTAATAACACAATTTAAAATCAGATAGTTTTCCAAAAAACATAAAGGAAATTTTAAAATACTATACATTAAATAATATAAAAACACTGCATATCAAATTTGTGAGATGTAACTGAAACAATGCTTAGAGGTAAATTTAGAGATTTAAAAGCATATATTAAACATATTTCAAAACAATGCTCTATATTTCCATCTTAATAAGCTGGAAATAAAAATGAAAAAATTAAATGAAAAGTAAGACAATACAAAGGAATAATAAAAATGAGAGTATAAATAAAATATAAAACAAATAATAAAGTAATTTAACAAAGGAGAAAATTGGATCTTTATGTAAATTAATACAAATGAAAAATGCAAAGTAAGATTAAGAAAAAAGGAAAAAATACAACTTATTAATATTAAGAATTAAAGAGTGGTTATCACTAAAATTTCTACATACTTTAAAAGGGTAATAAGGAAATACTATAAAGAATTTTATTCCAATTAATTTTATAACATAGATCAAATGGTAACGTTTCTTGAAAACATATTACCAAATCTGACTTAAGAAGGTATATACAATCTTAACAACTAAAATCTTTTACATACTTAAATTATAATTTAAAAACTTCCCACAAAAATTAAAAACTGGCTTAAACAATTTTGCTGATGTATTTTTTATAAGAAATAAAACCAATCTTATATAAAACTTTTTTGAAAACATAGGAAGACTTCCTAAGTAATTTTATAAAGAAAGCAAAGCCATGCAAGAAATGAAAAACATAGATCAATATTCTTCATGCATATGAATGCAGAAATTCTCAAGGGAATATTAGCAAACTGAGTCAAACAATATATAAAAATGATAATAAGTCATATCCAAATACAGTTTATACCATTAATGCAAAGTTAATTTAACATTCAAAAATCAATCATTATATTTAACCACATTAAACGAATAAAGAAGAAAAATCATATGGTTATTTCAATAACATTAGAAAAGAAATAATTAACAGAAGTCAGCATTCACTCACTATAAAAGCTTCCAGGAAATAAACAATGGAGGGAAATATCCTCAATCTCTTAAAATATATGATTATACTATGTAACCCCCCCCCCAAGAAGAGGAACAAGGCAAGAGTATTTACTCATACCACTTCTACTCCATATTGTACTGCAAATTATAGCCAGAGGAATAAAACAAGAAGAAGAAATATAAAGCATGTAAGTTAGAAAGGAAGATGGAAAATGTCTCTATAACATAACTCCACATAGAAAGTTCTAAGAAATCACACACACAGACACACAAAATTCCTACAAAAATTTGTAAATCAATCACAAAATGTTATGATACAATGTCAATATACTAATAACAATTATACCTCTAAATGATAGCAGTAAATGATTGGAAACAAATAACAATACCTTCAACAATAACTTCACAATACAAACCACCTAGGAGTAAAATAACAAAAGTTATGGTAAACACACACACCAAAAATATCCCTGAGAAAAATTCAAAAAGATTAGGATGGCACCTGTGGCTCAGTGGGTAGGGTGCCAGCCCATATACTGAGGGTAGCGGGTTTGAACCCAGCCCTGGCCAAACTGCAACAAAAAAATAGCCAGACGTTGTGGCGGGCGCCTGTAGTCCCAGCTGTTTGGGAGGCTTAGGCAAGAGAATCACTTAAGCCCAAGAGTTGGAGGTTGCTGTGAGCTGTGATGCCATGGTACTCTACCCAGGGCGACAAAGTGAGACTCTGTCTCAAAAAGAGAAAAAATTCAAGAAGATTAAATAAATAGAAATGCCATACTTGTGGATTGGAAGACAATAAAGCACATGGCCTACAGACACATGAAAAAAGTGCTCATCATTTTTAATCATCAGAGAAATGCAAATCAAAACCACTTTCAGGTATCATCTAACTCCCATAAGAGTGGCTCACATAACAAAATCCCAAAACCACAGATGTTGGTATGCATTTGGAGAAAAGGGAACACTCTGCACTGCTGATGGGAGTGCAAGCAAATGCATCCCTTTGGAAATAAGTGTGGAGAATACTCAGGAATCTAAAAGTAGACCTGCTGTTTGATCCTGCAGTTTCTCTACTAGGTGTATATCCAAAGACCAAAAATCACTTTATAACAAAGATATTTGCACCAGATTGTTCATTGCAGCTCAATTCATAATAGCCAAGTCTTGGAAGAAGCCCAAGTGCCCATTGACCCATGAATGAATTAATAAATTGTGGTATATGTATACCATGAAATATTATGCAGCCTTTAAAAAGATGGAGACTTTACTTCTTTTATATTTACATGGACGGAGCTGGAACATATCCTACTTAGTAAAGTATCTCAAGAATGGAAGAAAAAATATCCAATGTACTCAGTACTATTATGAAACCAATTTACAATCACTCACACTTTCATATGAAGAATAGATCACAACTATGGCCCAGGATGAAGGAGGAAAGAGGGGGGGATGGGGAGGAGGAAGGTCAGATTGAGGGAGGGTGAATGGTGGGATCATACCTATGGTGCATAATGCAAGGGTTCATGTTGGCTCTATTAGTATAAAGTGTAAATGTCTTTTTTTTTTTTTTTTTTGACAGAGCCTCAAGCTGTCCCCCTGGGTAGAGTAATGTGGCATCACAACTCACAGCAACCTCCAACTCCTGGGCTCAAGCGAGTCTCCTGCCTCTGCCTCCCAAGTGCTGGGACCACAGGCACCCTCCACAATGCCCAGCTATTTTTTTGGTTGCAGCCATCATTGTTGTTTGGCAGGCCCTGGCTGGATTCAAACCTGCGGCCTTAGGTGTATGTGGCTGGCAACTTAGCCACGTGAGCCACAGGCACTGAGCCAAGTGTAAATGTCTTAACATAATAATCAAGTAAATAAGGTATATATTAACCAGCATGACGTAAGCATTCCTAATTCTATATGAAATCAGTACATTGTACCCCATAAATGCATTAATGTATACATGATCAATGTGTTTATGATTTAATAAAAAAACTAAAATTATATGAAAAATAAATAACAAAAATAAAAAGAGCAGATCTTACTTAAAAAGTGAAAAAAAAAAAGATGTGTATTCCCTCAAATTGAGCTCTACATTTAATGCAATTTTAATGAAAATTCCAGTAGATTTTTCAAATGCATTTTAAAATTTTCAAGCAAGAATCCTATGTACTCAATTCTGATATGAGGACAACTGATGACCTAGTACATGGTGGTGGGTGGGGGAAGGGGAGTGCAGGGAGAAGCAAGGGGGGTGTCATGGAGTGTGACACACCTTTTGGGAACAGAACACAGTTATAAGAGGGACTTTACCTAACAAATGCAATCAGTGTAACCTGGTTCTTTGTACACTCAATGAATCCCCAACAATAAATTTTTTTTTTCTCAGAGAAATAGAAAGGCACTAGGGTAGTTGAAACTGTTTTGTACAAGTAAAACAGAGCGAAGGGCTTCCATTACCTGATTTTGAGATTTAACATAAAGTTGCCCCAAAGCAGCAGTGTGTATATAACACTTAGACATAAAAAATCACTGGAACAGGGATGGTGCCTGTGGCTCAAAGGAGTAGGGTGCCGGCCCCACATATCGGAGGTGGTGGGTTCAAACCCAGCCCCGGTCAAAAAAAAAAAAAATCACTGGAACAGAAAAGTGAGTTCAGAAATAGGCCTGTGCATATACATTTCATTGACATTAAAGGAATGTCTCAGTCTTTTCAAGCTGTTATAAAAATACTATTTAAAAAGTAGCTTATAAATGACAGAAATTAATTTGTCATGGGAGGTTGAGAACTCCAAGATCCCTGATGGAGCAGGCCGGTTTGATGTCTGATGAGGGCCAGTTTTCTCATAGATGGCTCTATCCTCATGATCCATGTACCTCCCAAAGGGTCCACCTCATAATACTATCACTTAAAAGGTTAGATTTCAGCACATGAATTTGAGGGTCACAGAACCATTCAGACCATTAAAACCAAGATGTCAAGTCAATTCAATGAAAAAACAAAGTCTTTTTAAAATGTGGTACTAGAAAAACTGGATATAACAATAGGGAATAAAATGAACCCTAATCCCCATTTCACAGCATACACTACATTTCAATTGGAAATTGAGCATAAATCTAAATATGAAAGCTAAGACTAGAAAATTTCTAGGTAAAAACTTTGGAGAAAATTCTCGTAAACTTAGAAAGACTTTTTAGCCAGGGTACAGAAATAGCTAAGCATAAAAGAAGAAAAATAACAAATTACACTTTATCAAAGTTACAAGTCTCCACAGAGAACAAAATTGGAGGTCTTATACTACCAGATTTCAAGATCTATGATAAGCTCACATTAATCAAGGTAGTGTGGAAATGTCCTAAGGATTGACACATACATCAATGGAACAGAAATTCAAGCCCAGTAGTAGACCCTCACTTACACAGTCTTTTGATTTTCACAAAGGTTTCAAAACAGTTCAAGAGGGCAATAAAAAGCTTTTGAGCATATAGTGTTGGAATAACTAGATAACTCTTGATTTAAAAAATCCTTCCATCTTACTACACACTATAAAGAAAAATTAATTCAAGATGGATCATGTACCTCAGTGTAAAAGCTAAGATCCTAAGCCTTTTAATGAAAAATGAAGAAGAATATCTTTGAAAACTGGAAGTAGGCAAAAGTTTCTTAGGCTATGAAAAACAGTAATCGAAAAAATTGAAATGGACTTAAAATTAAAATTTCTGTTCCTAGTAAGACATCATTGAAGAATTGAATGACAAATCACAGATTGGAAGAAAATATTCCCAAAACATATGTGACAAAAGACTGTTTTTCAATACACACACACACACACACACACACACACTTACACAATTCAATAAGAAAAAGACCAAAAAAAAAAAAACTTTATAAGTGGGAAAAATATTTGAGCAAATCATTCACAACCAAAAAACATATAAATGTAATCCTAGCACTCTGGGAGGCCGAGGTGGGTAGATTGCTTGAGCTCACAAGTTCGAGACTAGCCTGAGCAAAAGCAAGACCCCGTCTCTTCTAAAAATATAAAAACTAAAGCAAGAGGATCGCTTCAGCCCAAGAGTTGAAGGTTGCTATGAGCCATGACGCCACAGCACTCTATCCAAGGCAACAGCTTGAGACTCTGTCTCAAAAAAAAAAGTATATATATAACCCAAAAGCACATTAAAAAGTATTCAACATCAGTAGTTATCAGGAAGATGCGCAATTAAACTAAAAGGAAATACGCAGACACACAGCAGAATGACCAAGATTTAAAGAGTAGGGTAGGAATTGGTGCTACCATGCACTGCTGGTTGGAACATAAAATGCTACAATTTTGAAAAAGGTCTAGAAGTATCTTTTTTTAATTAAATGATAACTATGTACATTAATGCAATTCTGGGGTACAGTGTGGTGTTTTCACATACAATTTGAAATATTTTCACCAAACTGATTAACATAGCCTTCATGTCATTTTCTTAGTTATTGTGTTAAGACATTTATATTCTACATTTAGTAAATTCCACATGTACCCTTTAGAAGTGTCTTAATAACTGAACATATTCCCACCATATGACCCAACCATTCTTCTCCTCAATATTGTCGAAAAGAAATGCAAAAAACATGTTCACAAAAGGCCAACAATAAGAATGTTCATAGCAGCTTTATTCACAGTAGCCAAAAAGTGTAAAAATGAAAAGCAAACTCCTTCAATGAAAGAACAGGTAAACAAAACGTGGTATATTCATACAGTGGAAGCCTAATCAACATTGCAAAGGAAGGCACTATTGACACAGGCAAACACATCAGTGAGTCTCTCAAAAATAGAAGAAAGAAGAGCACTCTGAAACTGAGCAGAAAAAGGCACATACAACAGAGCACACACTGTATGACTCCATTCATATGCAGTTCTAGAACAAGCAAAGTAACTGATCATGAATAAATGTCAGAACAGTGGCTGCTTCCAGAGGATAGTATAGGCAGGGATTGGCTGGGAAGAACATGGTAATAGTAATGATAAATAGTAATGAAGTAACAGTAAACAGTAATGATAAGGTTCTATATCTTTCTAAAGACACATCTCACTCAGTTTCGACATTTGTCAAAACTGAAAGGATGTACCGTATCTTGCTGTGTATGATGTACACATCGTTGCACAAAGTTTGGAGGGAAAAGTAAAGATGTGCATTATACATGGGTAGTAGTAATTCCACATCCATATAAATGGGTTTAATTTTTAATACTTACGCATTAAAAGTGTAACTCTAGAAAGCAGTAACAATATCTTTATGCAAAATAATACTCTGGAAAAACAAGTACCTAAATATAAACAAGCAAAAATTTGAATTCAAATGAATTAAAGTGAAAGGTTTTTTTTCTGAAAGTGTGGGCAAAAAAAATGTGGGTGCACATTATACCTGGGAGCATGTTATACACAGGAAAATAAAGGACCCTTGAAATTTGTGCATTTTGTCACATGTAAATTTTAAATTAAAAATATGATTTAAAAAGACAAGCAATAATAGATGCTATCAAGGATGTGGAAAAAGGGGAACGCTCATACACTACTGGAGGGAATGTAAATTAGTGTAGCCATTATTGAGAACAGTATGGGGGCTCCTCAGAAAACTAAAAATAGGACTACCATATTATCCAGCAATCCCACTACTGGGTATATATCCAAAAGGAAGAAAGTATGCGTGTATCAAAGAGAAATCTACACACCATGTTTATTGTAGTATTATTCATGATAGCCAAGGTACAAAATCAGCCGGACCGCCCGTCAGCAGCTAAATAGCTAGAGAAAGTGTGGTGTATATGTACAATGGAATAACACTCAACTATATAAAAGAATGAAACTCTGTCATTTGCAGCAGCATGGATGTAACTGGAGGTAATTATGTTAAGTGAAACCAGACAAGCACAGAAGGACAAATATTGCTTGTTCTACCTCAAATGTGGGAGCTAAACAAGAGAATCTGATGAAGACAGAGTAGACTGGCAGTTACCAAAGCCGAGAAAGGGGTGCAGGAGATAAAAGGGAAAAAAAGGAATTCAAATTATTTCTTACAATTGAACTGTACACTTAAAAATGGGAAAGATGGCAAATGATATGTGTATATTTTACCACAATAAACAATTTTTAAATACAAAAGATAAATACTGATTTTAATTAATGAAATATCTAATGTAGTATTCATGAGAAAAATAACTTTAGTCTCCAATTTGCTTTAAAATGCATACAAAACATGACATGAATGAATGAATCTATAGAGGGATAGACAGATTGACATAACAAATATGTAAAGTGATTTGGTAAAATCTAGGTAAACATATACAAGTTTTTACTTAGTTATGTTTCAACATCTTCTTTTTTATTTTTCCTCTATACATATACATGTGTTTATTTGGTTTCCACTTTTTGCCTTCACAAAATTAAAAAGGCTTAAAATTTAATGACAATAATATTTAGCATAAGGACTAGAAACAAAAACCTCATAAAGAATGAATGAAGATAAATACATTCAGAAAAGAAATTAGATTATTGCTTCAATGAAATATTGAGCAATAATAATAATGCAAAGAAAGTAACATTCACATTGTCAGTTAAAAGTGTGTGTATCATAGAATGCTTTGACTCTGAGGTTCAGTATGGAGTCATAAGTTAACTTCTTCTTATTATTTTTTCCCAAAGTCTCAAAAAATAGACAACTAATATTTATAAATAAAAATAAAAGATAATTTCAAAAAATGATCATACCAAATCTTATAGACAATAGAAAAAGAAGAAATACTTCAAAATCATTCTACTTCATCTGGATATAGCTGATATTAAAATCAGAAAAAAATTATTATAAAGGGAAATTACAAACATATTTCACTTATAAATGAGGATGCAATATCCTAAACAACATATTGACAAGTTGAATTAAAAACTAATGTTCAAGTAATGTACTTTGGTCAAAATTAAATACAATATATGTGAGAATTAGTCACTCTTTTCTTTTCTTTTTTTTTTCTTTTCCTTTCCCTCACCCCCTTCCTCCTTCTCTGTCTGCTCTCCCCTTCCCCCCATGCCCCACGGTGTCATTAATTGTCCTCATATCAAAGTTGAATACATAGGATTCATACTTCTCCATTCCTGTGATGCTTCACTAAGAATAATGTGTTCCATCTCCATTCAGGTTAATACAAATGTTGCAAAATCTCCATTTTTTTAAATGGCGGAATAGTATTCCACGGT
>NW_003852585.1:1045149-1046715 GCF_000181295.1 Otolemur garnettii
CCAGCATCTGCAGTTTTGAGATTTTGTGATATGGGCCATTCTCGCTGACTTTAGATGATATCTCAGGGTGGTTTTACTTTGCATTTCTCTAAGAATTAGGGATGATGAGCATTTGTTCATGTGTTTGCTAGCCATTCGTCTGTCTTTGTTAGAGAAGGTTCCGTTCATCTCTCTTCCCCCATTGATGTATGGGATTGTTGGTGTTTTTCTTTTGGGTTAATTGAAGTTCTGTATAGATCCTAGTTATTAAGTTTTTGTCAGATTAAAAATATGCAAATATCCTTTCCCATGGGGTAGGTTGTTGATTTGCTTTGGTTGTTGTTTACTTGGTTATACAGAAGTTTTTGAGTTTAGTGAAATCCCATTTGTTTATGTTTGTTGTTGTTGCAATTCCAACATCAGTCTTCTTCATAAAGTCTTTCCCCAGGCCAATATCTTCCAGTGTTTTTTATATGCCTTCTTTGAGGATTTTTATCATTTCATGTCTTAAATTTAAGTCCTTTATCCATCTTGAATCAATTTTTGTGAGTGGAGAAATGTATGGGTCCAGTTTCAGTCTTTTACATGTGGATATCCAGTTCTCCCACCACCATTTATTGAATAGGGAGTCTTTCCCCAGTAGACATTCTTGTTTGGTTTATCGAAGATTAGGTGGTTGTTAAGTTGTTGGTTTCATTTCCTGGTTTTCTATTTGATTCCAAATGTCTATGTCTCTATTTTTGTGCCAATACCATGCTGTCATGACCACTATGGCCTTGTACTATAGCCTAAAATCTGGTATGGTGTTACCCCCTGCTTTGTTTTTATTACTAAGAACTGCCCCAGCTATACAGGTTTTTTTTCTGGTTCCATACAAAATGCAGAATCATTTTTTTCCAAGTCTTGAAAATAAGATGTTGGTATTTTAATAGGAAAGGCGTTGAATCGGTAGATTGCTTTGGGAAGTATAGGCATTTTACCAATGTTAATTCTTCCCAGTTATGAGCATGGTATGTTCTTCCATTTGTTAAAGTCCTCTGCTATTTCCTTTCTTAGGGTTTCATAATTTTCTTTATAGAGTTTCTTCACCTCTTTTATTAGGTATATTCCCAGGTATTTCATTTTCTTTGGGGCTATGGTGAAGGGAGTTGAGTCCTTAAGTAACATCTCATCTTGGCTCTTCTTGGCATATACAAAGGCAACTAACTTGTGGACACTGATTTTATATCCTGAGACATTACTGTATTTTTGATGACTTCCAAGAGTCTTGTGGTTGAGTTTTTGGGGCTCTCTAAGTATAAGATCATATCATTAGCAAAGAGGGTGTGTCTGACCTCCTCTGCTCCCATGTGGATGCCCTTTATTTTCTAGTCTTGCCTAATTGTATTGGCTAGAACTTCCAGCACTATGTTGAATAGTAATGGCGACAGAGAACAACCTTGTCTGGTTCCAGTTCTAAGCGGAAAAGCATTCAGTTTAACTCCATTCAGTAAAATATTAGCTATGGGTTTGTCATAGATAGCTTCGATCAGTTTCAGAAATGTGCCACATATGCCTATACTCCTCAGTGTTCTAATTAGAAAAGGA
>NW_003852585.1:1046735-1112381 GCF_000181295.1 Otolemur garnettii
TGCATATGTTAAACCAGCCTTGCATCCCTGGGATGAAACCTACTCATGATGTATGACTTTTTTGATGATAGCTGTAATCTATTGGCTAGGATTTTACTGAGAATTTTTGCATCTATATTCATTAGTGAAATTGGTCTGAAATTCTCCTTTTTAGTTGGGTCTTTTCCTGGTTTTGATATCAGGGTGATGTGTGTTTCATAAAACGTGTTGGGGAAGATTCCTTCCTCCTCAATTTTTGGAATAATTTCTAAAGTATAGGAATAAGCTCTTCTTTGAAGGTTTGATAGAATTCTGGTGTGAAGCCATCCAGACCAAGGCATTTTTTTGTTGTTGTTGGGAGATTTTTTTATTATTTCTTTGATCTCAGTACTTGAAATTGGTCTGTTCAGGAGATATATTTCTTCCTGGCTAAGTCTAGGAAGAGGGTGTGATTCCAAATATTGATCCATTTCCTTCACGTTGTCAAATTTCTGGGCATAAAGTTTCTGGTAGTATTCAGAGATAATCTCTTGTATCTCTATGGCATCCGTTGTTATCTCTCCTTTATCATTTCTGATTGAAGTTACTACAGATTTTACTTTTCTATTTCTAGTTAGTCTGGCCAAAGGTTTATCTATTTTATTTATTTTTTCAAAAAACCAACTCCTTGTTTCATTAATTTTCTGAATTAAAGAGCAAGAGGAAGTGAAAGGAAAATAAGGGCAAGGAAACAGATACAAGAAAGCACTCATGAAAAAGAATCAGCAGAAAAATCCTGGCAACATGAAATACCAATCCAGAGCAACCCCTTCGAGGGACCGTGAGGTAGCTACAGCAGAGGATTCCACCTGTAATGAAATGTTAGAAATGACAGAGGGGGGATTTAAAATACAGATGATGAAAACAATGAAGGAAATTGCTGAGAAAGTAGAAAACAATAAAAAAAAAACAATGAAGGATATTGCTGAGAAAGTGGAAAATAACCAAAAGGTAATCCAAAAACAGAATCAAATAAGAGATGAATGATACGAAGAATATTGAAAGGATATAGCAGAATTGAAAGAACTGAAGCAGTCAAGTAGGGAACTTAAAGATGCAATTGAAAGTATCAACAACAGATTAGATCATGCAGAAGAAAGAATCTCAGAGTTAGAGGATAAAGCTCTTGAGATAATTCAGCTAGTTGAAGAGGCAGAAAAGAAGAGAGAGAAAGTAGAACGTTCACTGACAGAATTATGGGACTTTATAAAGTGTTCAAACATGAGAGTTATAGGTTTCCCAGAAGGGGAAGAAGAATGCCCCAGGGGAACGGAAGCCATGCTAGAGAATATTATAAATGAAAATTTCCCAAATATCACCAAAGATTCTGACATACTCCTTTCAGAATGATATTGGTCCCCTGGTCACCTCAACTTAAATAGAGCTTCTCCAAGATATATTGTGATAAATCTATCTAAAGCCAAGACAAAAGAAAAGATTCTGCAAACTGCCAGGAGTAAGCACCAACTGATCTACAGGGGCAAATCCATCAGGGTGACTTCAGACTTCTCTAATGAAACTTTTCAAGCCAGAAGACAATGGTCATCTACCTTTAATCTACTTAAACAGAACCATTTCCGGCCCAGAATTCTATATTCTGCTAAGCTAAACTTTAAAATTGACAGAGAAATCAAATCTTTTACTGATATGAAAACATTGAGGAAATTTGCCACAACAGGACCAGCTCTACAGGAAATACTTCAACCTGTTCTACACACTGACCATCACAATGGACCTTCAGCAATATAAACACCCAGAAATTAAAGGACAGAACCTAGCTTCCACAATGATACAAAACACAAAACTAAGCAATGGACTTTCACAAAATAAGATGAATAGAATGCTCCCACACTTATCAATTATCTCAATAAATGCTGATGGCTTGAATTCCCCACTGAAGAGGCATAGATTGGCTGACTGGATTAAAAAACATAAGCCATCTATTTGCTGTCTGCAGGGAACACACCTCACGTCAAAAGACAAATTAAAAATCAGAGTTAAGGGTTAGAAGTCAATTTTTCAGGCAAACGGAATTCAGAAGAAAAGAGGGGTTGCCATCTTATTTTCAGATGCATGTGGATTTAAAGCAACTAAAGTCAAAAAAGACAATGATGGTCACTTCATATTGGTCACGGGAAATATACAACAAGAAGACATTTCAATTCTAAATATTTATGCACCCAATTTAAATGCTCCCAGATTCTTGAAACAGACCTTGCTTAGTCTGAGCAATATGATATACTTTAACATCATGATAACAGGGGACTTTAACACCCCCTCTCTCAGAGCTGGACAGATCCTCTAAATAGAAATTAAATAAAGATATTAGAGATTTAAATGAGACCCTAGAACAACTGTGCTTAACAGACATATATAGAACACTCCATCCCAAAGATAAAGAATGTACATTCTTCTCATTGTCCCATGGAACATTCTCCAAAATTGATCATATCCTAGGATATAGAACAAACCTCAACAGAAACAAAAGAATTGAAATTTTACCTTGCATCTTCTCAGACCACAAAAAAAAAAAAAAAAAGGAACTCAACCCCCAAAAAAAAACGTTCAACCTCACACAAAGGCATGGAAGTTAAACAACCTTATGCTGAATGACAGTGGGGTGCAGGAAGAAATAAAAGAGGAAATCATTAACTTCCTTAAGCATAACAACAATGAAGACACAAGCTACCAAAACCTGTGGGATACTGCAAAAGCAGTTCTGAGAGGAAAGCTTTAGATGCCTACATTTGAAAAACAGAAAGAGAGCACATAAACAAACTCACAAGCCATCTGATGGAATTGGAAAAAGAAGAGCAACCTAAGCCTAAACCCAGCAGAAAAAAAGAAATATCCAAAATTAAATGAGAGATTAATGAAATTTAAAACAAATGTTTCAACATTTTCTTAATAATATGTTTTAAAGGCTGGGCACAGTGGCTCATGCGTATAATCCTAGCATTCTGGGAGGCTGAGGTAGAGCTCAGGAGGTGGAAACCAGCCTGAGCAAGAGCAAGATCTCGTCTCTACTAAAAATGGGAAAAACCAGCCTAGCATTGTGGTGGGTGCCTGGAGTTGCAGCCACTTGAGAGGCTAAAACAAGAGGATCATTTGAACCCAAGAGTTTGACGTTGCTGTGAGCTATTACACCATGGCACTCTACCCAGGGTGACAGAGTAAGACTCTGTCTTTAAAAAAAAAAAAATTGCTGTAAAATAAAAGTTCTGCTCTTCCAAATACACTATTAAGAAAAGCAGGAGAAAAACTACTGAGAGAAAATATTCCCAATACATATATCTGACAAGTAATTTGTTTGTAATCTATAAAGTATTATTTCATCTTAAAATTAATTTCAAAAAGCAACCTGATTTTAAAAATGGCCAAAAGAGTCGATATTTCATAAAGGAAAATAGATAAGAATAGCCGATAAAAACATTAAAATGTGCTCAACCAATATTATTCATCAGAAAATTTCAAATTAAAGCCACAGTGAGATACCATTATCACCATTAGGGTGGCTAAAATTAAAATTTAAAAGACAAATAAAGAGTGCCGGCAAGCGTGGGGAGCAACTGAAATTCTCTGTACCACTTGTGAGGGTATAAATTGGTACAATCAATTTGTAAAGGAGTTCAGAAATTTTTGTTTTATAAATTAGATGTGTATTTGTGATATGGCCCAGCAGTTCAATCCTAGGATAAACAAACTCCTGTTCATCTATGCCAATGGTTCTCAACCTGTGCGTCACAACCCACAGGAACTGTATTAAAGGGCCCCACATTAGGAAGGTTGAGAACCACTGATCTATACTGTGGAATACTACTCAGCACTAAAAAGGAATGAACTACTGTGACACACAACATGAATAAATTTCGTGGACATAATATTTAGCAAAAGAAGGCAATTATAAATGAGTCCAAGCTAAATGATTATGCATTTTTGAATTCTAGACTAGACAAAGTTAATGCATTTTAATTGAAATTGGAGCAGTGGCATCACCCAGAATGAGAGCTGAGAGTGGGGAGTTGATTTCCTAATAGCATTTAGAACTTTCTTGGAGTGGTGCAAATATTTTGTATCTTGATTGTGGTGGTGATCACACAAGTGTGTACATTCCAAAAATCTCACGTAACTATGGTATAATCAAACTGAATGCATTTTACTGTACATTAAAAAATGCTTCAATGAAGTTGATTTTTAAAATACCTCAGCTAGATCATGGCACTCCCCTGTCAGACAATGACTCCTCATTTTTTCTTATAGAAAAAGCTAAAATCCAAAGACCCAAAAGTCTCTCACGATCTCCGCTCCTGCTGACCTGAACTCTTCATTCCCTTTGCCTTATTCCACTTGGCCACATTTGCCCTTCTTGCTTTTCCTGGAACACGCCAGGCATGCAATCACTGTAGGGACTTTGCACTGACCCTTTCCTCTGTCTGGAACGCTGTTTGTCCAGGTGTCCATAACATGGCTCACCCTTAACCTCTTTTGGATCTTTGTTACCTTCTAAACGAGGCTTTCACTACTGTCTATTTAAAATTGCACGTGTAAGTGCACACACACACACGCACCTTACTCTCCCTTTTTGCCTTTTTACTTTAGTACTCTCATCTTCAAAAGTAGTACATAATTCATGCATTATGCTCTTCCCTCATTGTGAGTATCTCCTGGCAAGAATGTAAGGTTCACAGTGACAGGGACTTTTGTATGCTTTGTTCATGCTGTGTTGCCAGGGCTTGCTATAGTGCTGGGAACATAGCAGGCTCTCGCTAAAAGTTTGTGAAATAAAGAAATAATCTTTAGGCCAATATGAGGATCTTCTTGGGAGGGGAAATGTTTAGAGAGGACAATAAGCAAACTGGCCCTTCAGGCTCGTTCCACGGGACACTAGTTGGGCTTCCAGAAGGTTTTCCTGTAAACAAATTGGGCATTTTTCATGGGGATGGATGGAAGAAACTTTAACCCCCCAGATTTGGGAGAGGGGATTTGAGGGGGTGAACTCTACCCTGAAGCCCATCTTTGGGGCCAATATCTGAAGCTTAAGTCAATTTATAAGTTGGATAAAGATGACTGCCAGGCAGAATCTCTGGGTCTGGAGGAGGGAAAAAATACCCTCCCTAAGGAACAGTCTGGGGTTTGAGCCAAGCTTCCCAGGTTTCTATGACCTCTGTAAATGCATGTGTACCACGAAACCTGGTGATTCTGAGGGCAGGAGGCCAATCCAGGGCAATGTGTTCTGATGGAGAGAAGGAAGGAGAAGTATAGGGGATATCACCTGTTCAGGTAGGGCCTGGCTGGTGGTAGAGGAGGACAGAGCTCTGGACTGGGCCTCAGGTAGAGGAAGTGGGACTGGCAGCCTAGTGGCAAGGATAAAACCACAAGCTTCAGGCTTCTTGATAGAACAGGCTAGAGGGGTTGGGGGAGTAGAACACTCCGTGAGCTAGAATCTAAAGACTGGGATTTGAATCAGAGCTTGGAAATTCTGGTTTGAAGTTGCTAGACTTCATGGAGTCCCAAGCTACCCCATGGTTCACATGAAAACCAAATGAATGTGTGCCTGGGAGGCATTTTAGAAACTTCCAGGGTCTGTGCAATTATCAGAGGCTATTGTTGACAGGTTATTTCAGGTACTACACTGACTGAGGACTAGTTGGCTAAATGGAGAAACAGGGTACATTTGACGATAGAAAGCAGAAACTTCCAGCTCACTTGAGTATGGCTCAGGTGAGTCTCAGGTGTGACTGAGACCAATTTTCAACATGTAGTCCTGTCTTGAGCTACCAGCAATAGAATCCCCTTCTCCAGACCCACTGTATCAAAATGTCCAGGGCAAACCCAGGAGTCTGCGCTTTAACACATTTCTCAGGTGCTTCTGATGACCATGCAAGTTCAAGATCTGGTTCATCTGTCCACCTACACATGGAATTTCCCTAGCCTATGTACTTCTTTCTCTCCAATACTTAGCCCTGCAGATTGTCTTACTCACTAAAGAGAACACTTATTTCTGGAGGGGTTAAGTGGGCCCCACCTCCACAAACCCATCTTGAGCTGTCACTCAGATCATTTTGCCTACAGCTGGGAGGATATTCAAGCTGCACTATTAATCATAAAAAAATAGTCTGATTGATTGCTAACCAAACCATTTATCAGGTCACAGTCGTAGGTGAAACTAATTCAGAAACTATTCAGTACTATTCTGTTTCCCTCTCTGGGAATTAGTATCCCTGTTGCTGAGTCACCTGTATGATCTTTGTTATTATAGCCCGTTAGAATGTTGCAGTTGGTGAGAGATTCCAGCCCTTGGACTTTGCTGAGTTCCTGCTGGGCGGTGGTCAAAGACAAACAAACAAAGAAATGTACTCTGTCTTTCAAATACAGTGCCAGCTCACACTTCCCACATATGCAGGTTCAACACAATGGGACTGGGGGAACAGGAGGAGACAGGGTGGTGAGAGGCACTTGGCACTGTGCTTTCATGGTGCCTTTGTAGAAGGGGGATGGATAGCAATTTGGGCTCAGAGGCTTAGTGGCATGGAGCCAAATCCAGTCTCATGTGTGCCCCTTAATACAGGCCTTGTTGTTTACAGGTTGTTCCATGGTCTTTGCTTAGCAACTCTTCTACGCTTTCCAGGCAGCAAAAGGAAAAATTCTGTGCCAAATCCATAGACATAAGTAATTTACATAAAGTGAGAATTTCTCTTTGCATCTGGGCTATGGCAGTAATTATACAAGCAGGTAGTCAACATTAATTCTTATCCCAACTCAACCACTGACTTGCTAGGTGACCTTGGGCAAGTTCCTTGCCCTCTCTGGGAATTAATGTCCCTATCATTACATCTATGAGCTTGGATTCTGAGCCCCTTATGTTAGCAGTGGAATTCTAGAATTCCCCCAGTGAGCTAGTAAGTCAGGAGCAAGTCTGACCCAACCTTCAGAGGCAGTTTTCTAAAAATATCAAATAACCCTCATAAGTTGACCTCATTTCCCCCTGAGAAAACTGTTTTCTTTACTAACTTCTTAAACATTCTTGAAATAAAGCATGATTTTCTTGGAAAAATATAAAGTGACTGAAGAATTTGGAACTAGCCTTTACCCTTGGGCCTTCCTAGTACCTAAGAGTTCTTTCCATATGAGTGAATGAGTGTGCTCTCTCTACTTCAAAGCCTGAGCCAATCTCAACATAGACTGTGGCGAATACAAAGCCTTTAGCAACCTAGTGGGATTCTAGAGAACCTGAAGCCTTTTAAATAGCTTTGAGTTTTTCGTGAGTGCCATAATCTCAGAGCCAGGTCGGAATCCTTCATTCATGCTGCTGGTCTCCCTCCCTGGGGCCCTCCTATAGAGGGGACTTCTTGAAGGACAATTGACAACATTATTCTAACATTTATATGGTAATGTAAAGGTCTGCAAATAGCCAACCAAGGCAAATTTGAAGATGAAAAAACTCAGAGGACTAAAACTACCAGATACAGCTGTAATAACTCAGACCACTGCAACAGAATAGAGAGAACAGAAACAAATCCACAGAAATAGTGTCATTTGATTTATAATAAAAGTGCCACTGCAATGCTGGATCAATTTGCTGTCCATGTAGGCAAAAAAATGAATCAGCACCTATGTCACACTACACACATAAATCAATTCTGGAGGGATTATACAACTAAATGTAAGAGATAAAATGCCAAAGCTCTCAGAACACAATATAGGAACACATCTTCATAGCACTAAGATGTGACAAAAATCTTTAAAAGGCTATAAAGCCTTATAGAACAGGAGAAGATATTTACAATATATTCAACAAAGGCTTCTACACAGAATATATAAAGAACTCTTAAAAATCAATACAAAAATGTAGAAAACCAAAGAGAAAAGGGACTTAACAACCAAAAAGATATAAAATTGGCAAAAAAAAAATTAAAACCGCAGTTCCATACTAGTGCACATCCACCCAAGTGGCTAAAATGAAAAAGACTGATTATAAGAAGCTTTGGTTAGTTTCAGTTTAATAGTGAGTATACATGGTGCTTGTTTTTCCATTCTTGCAATACTTAAAGGTCATTAGAAATCTTGCAGGAGGGGAAGGGTAAAAAACTTACCTATCAGGTACAATGAATACTATTCTGGTGATGCGCACTCTAAAAGCCCCAACTTCAGCACTACACAAAGTATCCATGTAACAAAATCATTTGTACCCCTTAATATTTTGAAATAAAAAATTTAAAAACAAAAATGAAGCATTGATGGGGATGGGGAGCAAAGGGAACTCTCATCCATTGCTGGGAGGAATGTGAATTGGTGCAGCCATTTTGGAAAACTGTACCTACTAAACCTGAAGATGTATGCACCCTTTGACCCAGCAATTCTAGTTCTTAGAGCATAACCAAAATAAATTTATGCATGAATTAATATGTACAAGAATTTCTATAGCAGATTTATTCATAATAACTCCCCTCATTGGAAATATTTCACATGTTCAATAGGAGTGGAATGAAATTTTAAAAATCTCCTAAGTCAAGTGTACTGGAAATGTAGTATAAGATGGAATATTACATGACAATAAGAAAAGAAGTAACTACTGATTTATGCAACAACAAGGAAGAACCTCAATAGATATTCTGGTTAGCAATAAAAACCAAACACAAGAGAATACAAACTTTACATATTCAATTTATATAAAAATCAAAACAGGCACAACTATTCAATGTTGATAGACATCGCTGTAACATGGTTATTTGCTTGGAATGTGAAATTACTGGAAGGAAGCACAGGTGTGCCCTGGAGAACTGCACGAGCTCTGATTTTTGAGATTGGTGTTGATTACAAGAATACGTTCATTGAGCTACACCCTGAGGGTATGTTCACTTTTCTTTGTGTGCATGCATATCGTGTATGTGTGTGTTTCTTCGATAAAAGTTAATCTAAAAATGATACTTGTTAGTAATCCCAGAGGAGTGGGAGAGGAATAAGTAGGGGTGTGACTGAATCCCAATTCACCATGAGTTGGCGACTGTTGAAGTTAGGCTAAAAAACGGGCACATAGGAGTTCATCATACTATTCTCTTCACTTTTTACCCAGATGAAAATTTTGGTAACACATTTTTTTTCAAGCACAAAATTTGGAAAGCTTCTAGTACCTTTGTTCCAGGTCTGTTGAGGTTCTAGTCATAGATACAGCTCTTCCCTTTGCTTTATTTCTTTGCTTGGTTCATGATTCTCTGTACCATTTTACTGATGGTTCCCTGAGATAAACTGAAATTAGGCATTAAGGCAGCCCTCACTTAGTCTAATCTTTGCCACAGTCTCATCAATTTCTGATTGGCTGAAAAGTTCTGGCTGGAACTTCAAGAAGACAGTCTTCTCTGCAGCCATTTACAATTACTTACATAGTGGCCTTTTCCTAACCTGAGGACCCCATATGTTTGGACTGTCTCTATTCCCTTCTATCTCAGATTGCAGGCGAGGAAAGTTCTTGTCAGACTACCTGTTTGTGATGCTCTTTTAAAACCATTAAGAAGCAGCCAATACCAACATTCTGACCGTTTCCAATCACTACTGAGAGCTATGGTCTCAGGAGCATTAGACTAAATTCAAAGTTACATAATGTGACAGTTTTCCCATGTTTTGTCATGACATGAAAAGAGTTACCAGCTTTCAAGCCTGTAATATCAATATCTTTGTCCCCACCTCCTACTTGCTGGGACTGGGTTGCAATAGCACCCTACTTTGATTTACAATTGTATTTCAGTTCTGGGAAAGTTAAGCTTTTGTAACAGAAATTTACCCCTATGATGACTGAGATAAGAAAGTGGTTTATACCTTTCTCACTTAGCATTCCTGATGTGAATGGTTGGCAAGTGCTGGTTCCTCCCCTTTGAAGTCATTTAGAAACCCAAGTTCCTTCCAGGTTGTGACTTGGAAATCAGTTAGGACATTGACATCATCTACCTAAAACTAAGCGTGGGTTGCCACCTTAAAAGGATTCCCACTGATGGCAAGAGAGAAGAGAACAAGGAGAGAACGCATTGCGGTCTTAAGATCCCAGCCAGGAAGTGGAACAAGTTACTTCTGTTCACATTTCACCACCAATGAGGTAGTCACATGACAGCTTCTACCTGTAGGAGATTATTGCAAATGTGGTCTAGCTGGGCACCCATGTGCAGGCTATTTCATTTTATTGAAGGAAAGGAAACTGGAAACAGACTAGGAGACAATGTAAATATATTTTCCTCCAGCTCTAGAGGTTAGATGTCCAAGATCAAGGTGTAGGCAGGGTTGGTTTCTCCTGATGCCTTTCTCCTTGACTTGCAGATGGCTGTTTTCTCCCTGGGTCTTCCCTCTTTGTATGTCTGTGTCTTTATCCCCTCTTACAAGGACACCAGCCACAGTGGTTTAGGGCTCATCCAATGACCTCATTTTAACACGATTACCTTTGTAAAAGTACTGGGGGTGAGGACTTCAACATATGAATGGGACAGGGATGACACAATTCAGTCCCTAATACCACTCTTCTGCTCTAAACTTCTTTAGTCCAGGTATGGTGGCTTGTACCTGTAATTCAAGCACTTTGAGAGGCCAAGGTGAAAGGATCACTTGAAAGCAGGCCTTGGAGGTTGCAGGGAGCCCTCTAGCCTGGGTGACAGAGTGAGACCCAGCCTCAAAAAAAAAAAAATCTCTTTAATGGCTCCACATCTAATTTAGAGTAAAAACGAACATTTTTCCAATGGCTCTGAAGACATTTCAGCATCTGGCCCTTGTCACCCCTCTGACGTCATCTGCTCTCACTGTTCCCTTAGCCACACTGGCCCCATTGCCATTTCTCTGACACACAGGCATGCACTCACTCACCTCAGGGCCTGTGTGTTTCTTTTCCTTCTCTGGAGAATGTTCTCTCCTGACGTTCCCTCCATTGAATCTGAGCATCCTGTAAAGAATGACCTATGTAATATCACCCCCACTTCATTTCTCTTCCTAGTATTTTTCATCTTCAACTGTATCGTGTTGTGGATTTATTTTTGAAAGTGTCTCCTCCCACAAAATGAAAGCCTTGCGAAGCCAGGGACCTTTCCTGCATCCCCAGGCTCTGGAAGCATCCCTGACATATGGGGATGTTCAGACAATATTTGCCGAAAGAATGAATAGGCTGTGCTTAATGAGAACACAACTGAGAGGGAAAGAGGAAGAAAATGAAAGGGAAAGCCCTCAGAGCCACTGAAAGCTTGGTCATGAGCCCAAGCTGCAGGGCACACGCACTTTCGTCACAGGGGGCCCTTCAGGATTTGACTCTGAATCCACAAACTTGTTTGCCCGAAACACATGTATCTGAATTCCTATCTCATAGAAAATGAGAAACAGCAAGGAAAAGTGGATTCATGCAAGAGGCAGGCTCGCTGATGGGCCTGAGAAGTGGCAGTCGACAGACTGACAGTAAAGAAAGAGGAAACCATGTAAAAAGAGAGACATGACTCCAAAAGCACATCCATCTGGGGCCACTTCCAGTAGGAGTGAAGTGACCACATCTACATCGCGACAGAGATCACTACTGTCGTGGCAAAGGACAGGAATTGAAGTTCACAGTAAGAACCGGGAGTCATTAGGCAGAGCTTGCACGTGTCTGATGCCCGCTCCGGGAGACGTGCTTCCTTCGAAAGTCTTGATGCTAAAAGTGGTGAACTTCCTTTCTTTCAATACTGTCTTGAACCCTCACTCTCAGGCTGGAAAACGTGGGATGAGAAGTATGATGGTTCTTTTGCTCTCCTCCTCCCTCTGAGGACCTGAAAAGGAGGCCTTTCCTTTCCCTGAGGGCAGGAATCAGAGCTTCCATTATCTTCCTCAGAATCCTGCCAATTCACCCCAAGCTGGCCACCACCGGGATGACTGCCCTTCGGCCTCCGTTTCCAATGCGTCCTGTGAACTTTCACTAAGTTTCATTTGCCAATCAGGCACACACGGCCATTCCTCCATGACCTACTAGGCAAGAAAGCAGGCCTGAGGGGATGAATGAATACGGCTGACTTCATTCCTCCCTGTAGCGCTCCCAGGCTACCAGAGCCCAGAGCTCCAAGGCCGGCCAGCCTCACTCTGCACAGAGTACGAGACCTGCGCCGGGAGTCCCCGAGTAGGTCCAGTGAGTGAGCAATCAAGGACGCAGCCAGGGTTGAGAAGACAAGGCACAATTTACAGAGCCAGGGTCTAAAGTGCTTGCCAGGAGTGAGTGACTCCAGTAGGAGTTCAGGGAGGAGGGGGCTGGAGTAGGGAGAAGGGAGGGCAGGGAAAGGCAAAGATGCAGCATCATCGTCGGGGTCAGGAGCCCAGGCACGGTCCAGGGACCAAAGGCAAACGGAATAGCAGTTAGGTCCCATCAATCAGAATTCTGCAGCCCAGCTACAGGCAGCCCTCATGGACCCCAGTGAAAGCCCCGCCATTCTATCTTCTGCCTAACCCTCTGCCTGTGTTCTTTAAGCTTCTGAGGGACCTTAGCAATCTTCATGACTTCTACCATAAGCTGCTTCACTGTCTGAAGAGCAGTGGGGAACATGTGGCATTCAGCATTAGGGGACCTGTATTCCAGTCCCAGTGCGGTCACTTCCTGACTGTGCAATCTCAGGCACAGATAATTTCTCTGAGACTCTAGTTACCTCAGCTGGAAAGTGGGAAAAATGACACGTGCCTAACAGAAGTGGGATAAGGGTTAAATAAAATCATGAAGATAGAGATGCTAGGGAAAATCCATAGTGCTACGCAATACGATTCCATCCCGAGTCCCAGCAATTTCCACATGGACTCAGAGTGAACAGCTCCCAGTGCCCTACTTCCCTCGCATGGCTGCCTATCCCTCCCATGGAGCCCATGTCAGTGAGGCACTCAGTGGGCCCAGCCTGAAACCTGAAGGGCCTCACTGGCCAAACTGTCCTTCACGGGCTCAATGGCTGCCAGATTGAGAATAAGAACTGATGGCTTTCCACTCTTTCACTCCTTCCCCTCTTCTCTAACCTAGGTCAGAATCTATCTCCCCCAATCCAGATTTACCATCACAGCCCGATTAACCTTTCAAAAACACAAATCTGACCAAACTCCTCTCCTTTAATCTTCGAGGGGAGCCTTGTACACCTAGAGGAGCAACCTATCCCGTCTTCACTTCCCACCCTCTCCCTCTAAGTGTCTAATGTTCTCAGTGCTCCTGAAGAGAAGCATGACCAGACCATGTCTTCTCCCATCCCCTCTTCCATTTGGTAAACTATAAACCTTACCATGGAATCTGGTTCTTTTTGGTGTTATGAGACCACCCCCACATTTGACATAAATGGCACCCTGAAGTTGCTTTCTGCAACTTTCAGTAATTTTTTTTTCAGCACAGCCTCACATGGAAAGCAGTCACTGACACTGGACTATCCACAACCCTAAGGTAGCTCAGGCAGAGAACAGAGCTATGAGTTCATTGACAGATGACTCTAGGTCTATTTCTTATTCTAGTTCAAGTTCTGCTGCTAAAGAAGAGACCCAAATCCATTGTGATGTCTGTGAGATGGTCCTGAATGACATGTTCGGCTGCTGAATTAAGCAACCCGGCAGCCCACATACCTCTGGACTTCCTGTTCTTAAATGTTTTTTGTTGTCTGACTCAGACTGAGTAAGAGTTTTCATTATTTGCAGATAAAAGCACTGTAAATGATCCAACACAATAGCTGACTTGAACAATAACACAGCCCAAGTATGCAAGGGAACTATCATCTTTCTCACATCAAACAAGTGAAAATAGGGTCAGAAAGGGAAAGTGATTTTGCTAAGAACACACAGAAAATTCTGTGGCTAATTGTGTTGATTATAATAATACTAAAATCCCCAACTTAAGTGTGAAAGAAGGTTTACATGTAGCAAAAACATTGTACCTGCTTAATATTTTGAAATTTAAAAAAAAGAAAAAGAAGCCCAGATTTAAATAATAACAAATAATACAAGAGAAAAACAATACTAACTATTTGTATCCTGGATCATCAGGTAAGTAGGCTCTGTTCCCTTCTAATTTTGCTGTTAAGCTGATGTGGGCTGGGAAACCAAATTTCCATGGATACTTAGAGTGACTGTGAACAGGCTCTGAGTGAATCCTGAGAACTTTCCCATGAAGAAGTGGCAGAGCCTGGGCGGCACCTGTGGCTCAGTGGATAGGGCGCCGGCCCCATTACTGAGGGTGGCAGGTTCAAACCTGGCCCTGGCCAAACTGCAACAAAAAAATAGCCAGGTGTTGTGGCGGGCACCTATAGTCCCAGCTACTCCGGAGGCTGAGGCAAGAGAATCCAGAAGCTGGAGGTTGCTGTGAGCTGCGACACCACGTACTCTACTGTTGGCAATAAAGTGAGACTCTGTCTCTAAAAAAAAAAGAGAGAGAGAAACAAAAGAAGTGGTAGAGCCTTCCTGTTTGAATTAGAGACATGCAGATAATTGTGGTGTTTCTATATACATGGCTAATCTTTAGTCCATATAATATCAAAGGGATTAAGATAGTGTGTCACCTACTTTTTTTCTTGTGAAAAAGAATACTGAATGTCAAAGGTTGGCTATCCAAGCAGAGGGAGCTCAAACCTTGCCTGTCGAGGTGCATAGAGCACATGAGTGGCAGGGACAGGTGCTCTCATTTCCCATTGAAATGTTTTCTCCTGCACAACTTAGAGTTGAAATGTGAGCGACAGTTGATTGGCTCCTCTATCTGTTCTCAGAAAATTCTTCACTTACTGTGACAAAGGACTTCTTAGCTGTAGAGATTGTCTACAAGTGACACAGGCTGCCCTGTGGAGATAATGCACTTCCCATCCCTGGTTCAAACCAAGTTGGATGGCTCACTTGTGAGGGATACTCTAAAGGGGCCTCCAATTTCAGGAAATCTTAGGGCTAGCTTCATCACCTCCTTTATAGTTCAAACGCTGGTTCTTCTTAAAGCCCATCCTACTAGGCTCTTAGAGGAAGAAAGATATTCTCTTGCTGTTCCTGTGCAAGGTGCTCACAGAAACAAAAGGTGTCAAACTAATCTCAACTGCCATGGAGCCCTTTCTAGTCCACACAAGAACACCCACCTTGATAATTCCTTCTGGGGCTGAGATCTAACTAGTGATGGCGCAGCAAGGAAGAGAGAACACTTGCTCTTTGTAAAGACCTCTCTGCACTGAAACTACAGCCTTCTGTAGAGAGGTCACCTCCCAGTCTTTTGGAACAAATCCCTTTTGTAGGACAGGCTGCTACCCACCACAGATCAAGGAGCCTCGCAGAGCACTTGACCAAACTCAACACTCCCAGTTGTAACAACTGATCAGCAGGAATTAATGAACACAAGAATTAATTTTCCACAGCTTTGGGAGATGCAATGTCTTCCAGTAAGTAGGCTACATTTGACCAGGACACTAGGGGAAAGATACTCCTGAGAAGGTGAGCAAGAGAGTCCCTCCTTTCCTCTTTAATCTGTGACAAGGCAAGGACCTGTGGCTGGTGAGAGAGGGCAAGGAAAGCACAACTCTTTCATGGGGCCGCCCGGCTTCATATTTACTGGGAAACCTCTCTGCTCACAGGCAGTGTTGAAGTATCTATTTGCTCTCTTGAGACCTTTTGGGAAATTCTTCCTTGGGATCGGGGTGAAGAAATACTGCTTTGCAAGGTTATTCAAGCTCCAGAGCCCTGTCCCCTGAACTTCAGGATCAGGAAAATAGGCAAGCCAGTAAACCATGCAGACTGTTTGGTGCAAAGTCCTGCAGCTCAGGAGGATGAGTCATCTGCTTTTACCACCACTTGAAATAAACGATAATGGCTTGGCAGCCTCTCGTATATTAATAGCCTTGTCATTTTACCTTCCTCCCGCTCCCTGTCTTCCACACTGGAATAAGAGATGGCGAAGGGGTTTCGGAGCTGATTTTCCCGAGGTTCTGAGCTGTGCAGAGAACCCACGAGGGACCCAAGATGTCCCCCGCAGTCTGGCCAGACTGACAGTCTCCCCTAGTCATCCTCACTACATTGCCAATGTTACCTTCTACATGGCATTTCATACTGACAATCATCAGATTTACCTTCTCCTCTGTGCATTGTCTGTTTCACCATGTGACAAATGAAAACTTCCTGAAGGCAGAGACTGGGTCTGGTTTGTCCCTGCGTCCCCAGCACCCAGCACGGCGCCTGCGAGAAAGGAGGGCAGGATGGACAAAGCATGAGAATACACAAAGGGGACAACACAGTGCCTGGGGAAAGGCTTCAGGAAGGTGAGAACTGTTCTCACAACCAGGGACCGTGTCCCGTGCCCACTCAGTCCTTCCAACCTTGGCCACAAACATGAGAGTCTCAGCCCCACCTCTGCTTAATCTCAGACTTAATCATTAAAGCCTCAGGGATGAAAAGGAACAAAGCCCTAGAGGCTGTAACCAAAGGATTCCTCCTCTCTCTAGGCAGTGCCTCCACTCTGCAATAAAACAGGCAAGATCTGGGCTGCGCCTGTGGCTCAAAGGAGTAGGGCGCCAGCCCCATATGCGGGAGGTGGTGGGTTCAAACCCAGCCCTGGCCAAAAACTGCAAAAAAAAAAAAGAAAAAGAAAAAACAGGCAAGATCTGTTGTGTGCCCTCTGAGGGAACCATTTCTGCTCATCCCTCTACTTCTCCCTGAGTGCTGAGACAGGGTATAGGAACTACAGAAATGGCCTCTGTCCTTTCCCTGGGACATGTGGGAGCCTTGCACTGCCACCTGACTTCAAAAAGGCTGGTCATGTTCAATTTGAGGCAGGGGTGGGGGTCAGGTGGCATTTATGGAAGCCCATTTGGCTACAGATCCAACTAGAGCTTCTGTTGCCTTCATTTGGTGATGTGTCTGTCTGACTCTTGCATTTTAGTTTTAAATTAGCTTGAACTTGAAGGGGAAGGGACAGGGATGCCGTCAATGGTCTCCCTCAAAGCACAGCAAGCCCACCCTACACTGCCCCTCTGTGCTTCTGCAGCTTCCACAGAAGCCCTGAGCACTCCTGCATCCCCTCCACATCTTCAAACCCTCCCTGGGCTGCCAGCAGGCCTCGTCTCTGCATACTGCTTCGCTTGCTCCTCTCTGCCTGGAGGATGTGGCTATTCTGCAGGCCTCTCAGCCACGCACTCAATCATTAACCCAGTTGGTATGCTGCAATTAGGCCCCAGCACTCCATGTCCCTCAGTCTGAAGGTAGGATCGTCACTCTCCAAAGCACTACTTCTCACCCCCTTCTGCTCACTCAGTGACAGCTCCGCCCTCCCCATCTCCCCTGGAGTGCAAAGGTTTCCCTCTGCACTCTGGCATCCTGGGCAGGCACACATGCTGTCCCCAATAACTGCCTGGAGCTGCTGCAGTCCTCTGCCACAGCACTCATTCTCCAAGGAGTTCCTCAGACTTCTCGTGTCCAATTCCTAGTCTTTTGTGTGCCCACTTAAAGTAGTCTTCAGCCTCCCCACCCTTTTCCCCCACCCGCACAGGTGTGCACATACACAACTTATACATTTCTCTTGGCAAGGACAGTGATGACTTATGCACTGTTAACCCCAATGGCCAGTTCTTAGTTTTAGCCGTCTGGACCCCCAGCAGCACGACAGTTGGGCCCCACCTCCCTCCTACCTTGCAGAATGCCTTGCTCTCTCCATTGTCCTACATCCATGTCTCTTTCCTGGCTCCTGCTCTTCCACACGGTGTCTGACAGTCGGAACACCTCAGGGCTCCGGCCTTGTTTCTCTTCTCCAGCTGTGCTCATTCCTATGTGCATCTCATCCAGTCCCAAAGTTGAAAATGCCATCTCTGGACTGATGACTCTCAAATTTACATCTCCAACCTACTGTTCTCCCACCCAAACTTCAGACTCGTAAACAACACAAGTAAACTTGGGAATCTAATAGACACCTCAACTCAACATGCTCAAACTGCACTTCTGAGCTGTCTATCAACAAAACAAAACAAACCCCGTTCGATCCATAGCCTTTCTCATCTCAGCTGGCAGCAATTCTACCCTCCCAGAGTCATCTCTTACTTTTCCATTTCTCTGACATTTCATATATAATCTGTCAGGAAATCCTATTGGCTGTACTCTCAAGATATCTCCAGAGTCTGAGCACTTCTCACTATCTCTACTGCTGCCATCTTGTTTCAAGCCATCATCATCTCTTTTCTGGATTGCTCTGATTGCCTCCGAATTAGCCCCTGTGTTTTTATCTTTGCCATTATCAATTTCTTCTAAACTTCTAAAGGCAGTGGTCCTTCAAAAAAAGGTCATTCACATGATGCCACTGCCCTGCTCACAACTCTCCCCAAGGCTCCCATTCTCACTCAGAGTAAACAGCCCCACCCCGTTATCCTCTGGCTTCATCTCCTCCTCCTTCTCTATTCTGCTCCGGTGACAGTGTCTTTCCTGTTGTGCCTGGGACAGGGTAGGCATGCTGTGACTTCAGTAACTTTCATTTATTTTTCCTTCTTACTGGGATGCTTTCCCCCAGACATCACATTCTCGGTGACGCTCTCCCTGAGCATCTTATTTGAAATTGTGATGCACCCCAGCACTCCCAATCCTACTCACTCTACCTGTTTGGTTTTCTCCAAACCAAACTTTATAATGTACTCTGTAAGTCACCTATTTGATGTATCTGTTTTTTATGGTCTTTCTCCTCCCTCTGGAAGGTATGCTTCATAAGGGGAAGGATTTTGATTTGTTTTTCTCATTGCTATTATCTTTACTACCTAGGCCAGCACCTGTCACATAGTAATAAATGTTAGTTGAATGAATGAATGAGTCTGCCTATTTCTTCTCCTCTTCTTCTCCCCCTCCTTCCCTCCTTCTTTCCCCCAAGGAAGAGGTGTTCATCCCCCACTAGTAAGCCACTTCTCTCCACCAGACTCTGACCACACCCAGGACCTCATGTAGGATTTCTATATTTCCTCCCTCCATATTCTATAGTTTCACCCTTTCCTTTCAACTGGCTTCTTCTTTTCAGCATATATACATGTTTCTGTCTCATTTATTTTTAAAACACAAACATCAAAGTGTTTCAAATATTTGCTTCCCTCTAGCTGTCTCTATTCTCCAGGTTGAGCTTCCCGAGGAACTGTGTATACTCCCTGACTTCACATCCTCCTCACCCGGTCACACCTCACAGCATACCCTTTCCAGACCTCATCATTCTCACCTGCTGAGCAGAAGCATTTGCCACCATCCTTAGCTCCTCTTTGAATCTTTCCCTTCCTGTCCATGGCTCTGGGGACTCAGAGAAGGCCTCTCTCCCCATGTTTACGGCGAGAGGCAACACAGCTCTCCCTGTTTTCCAGTCACTTCTCAAACATACAGTCTGCATACAGTCACATTCTCCGTCCTCTTCCCCCCCATCTCAACTCTGTGTGGAGCTGCCCCTGTCCCAAGCTCACCAATGACTTTTCTGTTGAATAAACCACTGGGTACCATCCAGTCCTGGTCTTACCGGCACCAGCTAAAACAGCTAAAACCACCGGCCTACTAGAAATGCACGCTCTTCTGCTGGCTTCTGTGACCCCACTCTCAGGACTCTCGCTTCAGATGTCTGCTCTCTCCATGGGTGATGGCATCCAATTCAGTGGATTTCAAAACCACCAAGGAGTTAGGAACCTTTAATCTCTATTGTCAGTCATGCTTCTCTTTTTCCTTGTAGACTAGGTGCCAGCAGCCTGGGGTGATCACTAGGTGGTCCAATTTTCTGAGGTCTAGAATCCTGTTTGGTCCACAGCATTTCAACCTCACTGGGACATGAGCCCTTTGATCTGCAGTGTATGTCTGGGGCTGGGGTCTTGCTACTTCACTAGACACTTCAGGAATAGCAGGTGTGTTTGCATTGCTGGTATCAGTTATTAGCTAATAACGGTGACGGTGACAATGGCAGGTAAGTTTGGCTGAGCACTGATGCTAAATGCTTTACATGGTCCGTGCAATAAAATTGCCACAAATGCCATGTGAGGTGGAAAGTGTTACGATTCTCATTTTACACATGAGTAACGCAGTCTCAGGGGGCTTTAAGTAACTTGCTCATAGCCATTTAGCTAGTAGCTAGTGGAGGATCTGAAATTCAAACCCTGCCCTGTCTTCAGTGGAGCACAGAGGCAGGCACTACCCATTGCTGCCTCTGCCTTTAGTGTCCATCTCTCTGCTCTGAAACCTGACTGTCCCCTACTTGCCCCTTTATCCATGTCAGACCTGGCTTAGTCCCACAGACAGTTCTTTCTCCAGCTTGCCTCCCCTGGTGTTTCTGGCGTCTCAGTCCTGCTGCAAGCCCAGGTACCTAAGCTAAGAGTCTTGCAAGACTTGGCATGTTTCCCTTGACCCAATAAGAAAAGCATGTTGTACACACACTGCAGTTTGTGCCTAGCTGGGGCAGGAACACACACAATTTATGACAAGCAGTTCTGATATTATCCCTAAACCACACAGAAAGCAGGACACATGGCGGTTTGATGTAGGTTATAAAATTTGATCATTCACAACTGACAAGGGGGTTGCTTACTGCTATTCTCATCAGTGGGTAGTTTGGTTTAGTTATGAAAATACAGCTGCTCTAACATTTTGTTTATATCCAGCTTGAATATCAAGTTGAAGAGAAGCATATCTGAAGTACAAACAGCTACAGAGAGGGAAGTTACCTAATGGAACCTTGGAAAGTGAAATGCAAAATGCAAGGAACGTGGCTGTAACTGAGAGCTCTTCCTCCTCCTCCTGCCTTCCATATTTCTGTTCTGCCACCCTGGTCACCTGGGAAGACCCTGTGAGCCCTCTCCGGCAGCCCTGCCTTCTCTGCCTCCTCCCCCACTCCTCTGTCAATTCCACATCCCCGATGTTGATGTTGCTCCCTCCTGTGGCTCCCCTTCTAGCCATCCCTGTGGCTCTCCTCCTGTTCAGATCCACACTCCTTTCATGGGAGAAAATAGGCTCCAGCTCCCTTCCTACAAACGTTTCTGCCCGCCCCCAGCAGCAAGATCTTCTCGAAGCACTGTTCTGACATGCCACGTCCCTCATTGCCCACAGGATAAAGTGCAGTCTCTTGGTTCACATTCAAGATTCAGCACTAGCCTGTCCAGTCTCCCACCCAGCTTCAAATCCAACGCTCTCTCTTTACACGAGTGCCTCTGGCAAACTCTTCCTTGTTCTCTGTCAAGCAGTACACATTTCTGGTTTCAACGCCCTGGCAGGCTTTCAGCCGGGACTGCTCAGCTGTGTACCTCTGCCACTTGTAAGCTCCTTGTCTTGCTGTGAGAGTCTCAGGACCATGCAAACATTTTCCTGGGAAGTCTGGGCCCTCAGGACTTTCTACCTAGTATTAGTAATTTCTAAGACAAGTTCCCACCCCTCTCTTGAAAAACAAATGTGAAGTCCAAGACTGTGTCCTTGCTGTATATTCTCCCCATTACCAAGTCCAGGGCTTTGTGCAGACAAGTGCACGGCAAATACTTCGAGAAATACAACACAATAATATGGAGTAGTTGCCACAAGTCCTCGAAGCTGTCTTATGGATGAGGTCCATAAGGGAGGAGGCAAAGTCTGCTGAATCTCAAACTGGAAGAGGAAGTTACCTGGGATTCTCTGGGGAGGAAGCTGTAACCACTTGCTTCTTTGAGGTGCCTGGGATTCAGTCCCTCTTTGAGCAACTGTAACTAATGCCTACTGGTCATCTGGCCCAGGGGAATACAGGCAAATCAGACAAACCTTAAGCTCCAATGTCAGTGGAGGAAGAGACATGTATATGAGACACTTCAAATCCATGTCTGGCTACAAGAAGTATAGACTTGTGCTTCTCTGCAGCAGTATGGTGCTGGACTGAATGGCAGGCGGATGGACCAGCAGCTCTCTCTTCCTCATGGGATCAGGAAGGCTCTGTGTTGGCCTGTTTCCTGCTTTGCAGCATGTCTCCCTAGGGCAAGACCAGCTACGTAATCTGCAGGGTCCAGGGAAAAAGGAAAATTCAGGGCCACTTGTTGAAAAATTATTAAGAATTTCAAGAGGATGACAGCAAAACCTTACAATATGGAGACCGTGTGTGTGTGTGTGTGTGTGTGTGTGTGGTGGGGGTACTGTGCAATTGCATAGGTCACATGCCCATGATGCTGGTCCTGATAGTGCCAGGGAGGTCTGAGTGTGTCTTGCAGTCTTTTCTTCCCTCTTGCACCAGAGTACAAAGGAAGTTCCAGGTTTCAGCAGGCTCAGTGGTACTAGAACAGCTGCACACAGGCCAGTGACAAATATGTGTTGAGTGCACACTATATGACTGTGTGTCCACTTCTAAGTTTCAGAGATACAGTGGAGAACCAGACACACACATTTCTGTTTGTCACAGAGCTTATTTCAGTGTATTTCAGCTGATTTCACTGTAAACAAGCTCGCAAAGAAATGCTAAAGAAAATCATCTGTCGGTGAACAGTGTTGTGAAGATGACAAAGCAGAGTGTTGTGGCTGGGGGTGGGGTGGTGGAGAGGTGCTGTCCTGCAAGCTGGGGTGCTGAGGCCCTTTCTAGAGCAACAGGTAAGGATGCTGGAATATTTAGTATCAGCTTGTTATGCAACCCTCTGCAATTCCTTACCTTTGCAAGTGAAGCCAGAAGGTCCAGGCGAGGAAGATGAAGCCCAAGTATGTCTGAGACTCTTGACTTGTCCATGCCCTACCCGCCCCCAAGAATAAGGCATTGCCCCTCACCCCTCCGTGCCTTCTAACTTCTTGTGCTATCACCCAGAGCCAAGTCTCCAGGAAGATTTGGCCACTCCGTCTCAGAGAGGCGGCTTCCAAGGCCTCCTCGATTCCAGTTGGCCTCTCTCACATCCAGTGCCCCCACGCTGAAACAGTCACGTTGAGGCAGCGCCTGGGTGGGTGGGGGACTCAGAGAAGGTGCTGCAGTGAATGCCTTTGACTGGTCCTCTGTTGCCGGGTGCTCCCCTGCCCCCCAGTACCGAGGAAACTGGCCTATGGGGTAGCTCAGATCAGAGCTTCCTGGAGAGACCCCCAAGCCTCTCTTCTTCTGCGTGCCAAGGAAGGTGCTGCATTATCCAGCTTCCTTCGCACGCGAAGAGATACGCTCTGAAGGCCTGGGGGGTGCAGAGTGAAGGTGTGGAAAACGTGAGAGGTGGCTAGGGGAGGCCAGAAGTGGGGGAGTGACGAGGTGCAACAGGTGGTGGGGAGGAAGCCAAGACTGGAGAGCACAGTTGGTGCTCTGGTGGGCTGGAGGAAGTGGGGGTTGCAGCGGAGGCAAAAGCCCACTCAGTCCGCGTCTTGGGCCGGCAGGGCTCAGCCTGAGGCCGCCCTCCCAACCACAGCCGCGGGCCTCTGGTTCCCCCGCCCGAGCACGCCGGCTCGCCTCCGTCCTTCTCCCCAGCAGCCCCCCCCCCCCAGCTGTCTGGCAGCGCCGCAGTGGTGGCGGCGGAGGCGGGGGGCCTTGACGACCGGGCTCCGTCCCCTCCCCCGCTCTCGCCGCAGCGCCATCACGTCGTCGTCGGAGATTTCCATCGGGGCTGGGGGCGGGCCCGGGGGGAGCGCGGGGCGGGGCGAGTGGGAGGAGTGAAAGTTGCGCCCAACAAAACCCTCGGCGCCTGCCGAGCGCCAGACAGTGTGTGCGGCCTCCGCACAGGTGGTCGCGCCGCTCTCCCCAGAAATGTTGTCTAAAGTTGGCGTGCCCCTCCTGGCTGTGCTCCTGGTCTTCCAGTCGAGGTAAGTCTCCCTCCCGGGATCCGGGAGCCCTCCGCGCCCAGCTCCCTCCGCCCGGGAGCAAGGCCGGCTCCCAGGACCCCCGCATCCCGCGTTCCTCGAGCCCCGCGCCCGCCTTGCCCCAGGGCCTCGCGCAGGCTAGCCGGGTCCCGCGTCCCTCGACGCGCGGCCAGCCTCCGTCCCACTCTCTCTAGGACGGATGCCCCAGGCCCCTAGGACGGGAGTCCCAAAAGGAAGGCGGGATGCCTGTCCCCTCGCCACTCGCACCCCGGACTGCCGCTCTCCAAAGCACTGCGGCGGCCGGGCGAGCCACCCCCCTCTCAAGGAGTCTTTTGCAGGGAGAGGGGAGCGGCTGGGCAACCTCGCACTGCTGGGGACCTGGGGACTTTGGGAAGGTGGAGCGCGGGCCGGGGAGCTTAACTGTGCCGAAAATGTTTGTGTGTTGCCTCTGTTTTGCTCACATTTTTTTTTAGAGTGACTACTGAGTACCAGGCACTGTGCCAGGCAACTCTGACTTTACTTGCTTCCCGTACCGCCGCTCCTCTTGGTGCCAGTCCCAGGCGCGTGCTTTGGTTTAGTCTAAGGGTCCCACTCTTGCTGTACCCTGCTCCCAGCCACCGCCAGCCCCTCTTCCTCCCTCATCTCTGGACACCCTGCTTCGTCTTGGGCTGTGAGCCAGGGGCCAGGAATGTTATTCTCTGTGGTCTGCGGTTTGGGTTGGGGTCGTAGATTTCAATCCTCCCTTCCCTTTTCAGGTTTCCCTTGGACAGCCAGTTTCCCTTACACCCTCTCCTGGTCTTGGGCCTTTGCTAGAAAGGTTGTCCTTGTATTTGTGGTTTTTTAGGGTGGAAAAGGACTGCTTCATTTTTTTTTTTTTTTGAGACGGTTCCTGCTGCATGTGAACTGTCACAAGTTCCTAAGCTTCCTGATCTGTCGAGCTTTCTCGAAGTCTCCATGACGCTGGGCTTTGTGTCTTGTTTATGGTTTTGGAAAGAGGGGGGATGGCTTCTTTCCCCACCCCAGATTGCGTTAGTTCTTTGGGGGAGGGGCTGTGTGGCTCCCTGTTGGCTCACTGGTGCCCTAGGGTGGGGCTGACCTCAGCAGGGGCTTGGTAAATGTCTGAATGCGTGCTAGGAATTTCCAGTCATCCACATCCCTCCAGATGGGATTTGGACTAGTCGAGAAAACTGACATGGTGACTAGCGAGGGGGGGGGGAGAAGGAGGGAGGGGGATCAGAGAAGAAAACAGCAGGGAAGAGGGACGGTGGACATGGAAACTACCCTTCTAGCTGGGAGGGAGGACTGCAGTAACTGATGTTCAGACACTGTCAACATAGCAACCTGTGGTGTCAGGAAGGAGCTGGGGAGGTGACAACTGAGTGTGCTGAGCCACATTGAACCAAGAGGCCTCTCTCTGGTCCAGGCTCAGCCTCTGATCAGTTCAGTGACTTTGGACACAGCCCTTCTTCTATCTGGGCCTCAGTTTCTTCATCTATAAAATGAAAAAGAGAGTTGATGATTTAGGAAAAAATCCAGCACCCCTCCTCATGTTTCCTGCTCCTCTCCTCCACCCTCCCCACCACCCTGCCAACTAGCTGGTGGGGAGGGGTAGTGCAGAAATTCAGTGTCATCCTGGACCTGAAAGCTGAAGGGACGTGGGTGCCTGAAAAGCCCCTATGAAAAATCCCACTAGTCGAATATATGAGTGTTTTTCAAATTTTTTTCTTTCTAGCCCTGAAAGCGATCTTAATGGCTGGCTGGGGAAAGGTATGCATTGTCAGCAGCTCCTTAACCTCAGGGATCCCAGGATGAGGTTTTTTGTTTGTTTGTTTGGTTGGTTGGTTGGTTTTATTTGTGTATTTAACTGACATGAACTAGTTTTAGGATTAAAGCCACCTCCAGATCCTCTGATAACATTTTCATTGCAGATTTAGTCTAGGGGCAGGAGGGCTTTGGTGGTCCCAGTGCTTTCAGGTTTGTTTGTCTCTGCTTTTAACCCTGGGGGTGATTATTGTTGTTAAAGGGTTCAGACATCTGGGAGGGGCTGCTATAGGCTTTTGGGTGGTCCTGACTGGCAATGACCAGCCTCCTACTGACTGCCAGTTCAGATTGTACCGTATTCTCAGCCACGTCACTCATTTTGCAGGGTCTCAGGCCTCTGTTTCCCTTCCTCCCTCCTAGAGTCTCTGGCCCTTTTTAGAGGGCTGGGAGATTAGCCTCTAAGTATCCAGGGGACATGAAAAGCCTCAAGGAAAGAGGACATCTTCTGAATATGACATTTGAAAGTGGAAACTGCTTTGCTGAAGCCCAGTTCTTCCCTAGCCCACAATGGGAATTAGGCACTTCAGACATGAGAAATGGCATAGACTCGGTGCATCTGTATGCCAGTTAAGCAATTCTAAGAGCTTGAAATACTGCAGACAAATTGCATTTTACTGCCCAAGTTGGCAGCCCCTTGGTCTGCAGTACAGAGGCCATGCCCACCTCTCCTGCCCTGTTTGCCCTTTATTTTTGGAAGTGAATTGCCTAATGCCTTTAAAATATCATTTTGGAAGTGCCACATACATGCAAAAGTGCAAAAGTCATAAGTGAATAGCTCAGTGGATCTTCACAAGTAAACATGCGCATGGAACCAGCACCTAGATTGAGAAACACCGTGTCATCAGGCACCCCCCATACTGCATGCGCGCGTGCGCGCGCACACACACACACACACACACACACACACGCCTCCTTAAATGAAGCCACTCTTCTGGCTTCCAAAATCACAGATTAATTTGAGCTGATGGCTTTTTAAGAAGCTTTTAATTATAATTTTTTGAAGATATATAAAAATAAATAGTATAGTAAGCCTCTACATACCCATTACCAGCATCAATATTTATGAGCTCCTGGTCACTCTTAGTGTCCCACTTAGATGGTTTCAAGTATATTTCAGACATCATCTCATTTCATATGTAATTATTTCATTACATATTTCTAGTCATTACAGTCTTCAAAAGCATAAGAAAATATCATTATTACAACAAAAATTTAAGACTGCCCTATTGTGTCAGAAATGTCTTTTTCTGTTTTCTTTAACAGTTTATACTTCTTTGCCAATCCATATGATATATGATACTTATTTATTTAACTCATTCTTGCTTTTAGGACTCCTGTAAAATGCTGAGTAACAGTGTCAAGTGTTTACATCTTTAACATGTTACAGATTTTAGGTTGAAAGAGTCCATATTTTGCCCATTTTGATGCTAGTCTGTTTTTTTTTAAATTTTATTCTCTTTAATTATTATGGATACATAATAGTTATATATATTTAAGGGGTACATGTGATGTTTTGATACAAGCATAAAATGTGTAATGATCAAATCAGGTTAATTGGGATACCTGTCATCTCAAACATTTATCATTTCTTTGTGTTAACAGCATTACAATTCCATTCTTCTTATTCTGGCATATGTAATAAACTCCTGCTAACTCCATATTGTGCTACTGAATACTAGACCTTATTCTTTTTTATTTAGCTATGTTTTTGTTCCATGATGCTTAACAATGGCTGGGAAGGGTAGTGGGGAAGTGGGGATTAATTAAAAGGGGTAGGTTAATAGCTTGTATTTTAAAATCAGGATCTAAATAAGAACCAGATATTAGCAGATGGGACATTTTTATTTTATAAAATACCTTTCATTGAATTGGAACATATGTACAGAAAAGTGCTCAAATCATAATGGTACAGCTGATGAGTTGCCAGTAAATGACCATGGTAGTATAAAGAAAGTCAAATCAAGGACTAAATCATGAGCAGTATCCTGACTGCTAACACCATAGGTGAGTTTCATACAGTGGCAGCTGACTCCTAAAATATTCACTTAATTTAATTACTCTTATTATTTTATTATTATTCATGGCTGTGGCTCTCAGGGTGCATTCCTCAATGTTCTTTAGCCTACTTTCCTGCACTCCCCACACCAATGCAATGAGCATTACAAAACCAACAAAACTGCAACATATCCCTGCGATTTTCTGGGAGCAGCCCACTCTGGCATTTTCAAGCATTGGAACTCGGCCTGCCCATTACTCCCAGGTGGTGCTGGGTCTGGCTGACTAGAGGCCAAGGCCAGTAAGAGTGGCTAATGGGCCAGTGCTCACACACAGTGATTTCTTACTTCATTTTATGTTGAAAATCCTTTTAAAATCTAGGTCTCAGTTTTGTTGTTGATTTTTGTTTAAATAAAGAGTTATTACAAAAGAAAAATAGCATAGATATTCCCAGCAAAGCAGCAAGATTTAAAAGAAATTAATGAGTATAATCTGTTACTGTCTCGTAATTTGCTGTTACGCAGTCCCAGCCGCTATTTAAGTAAGCTTTGTGTTGCAAACTTCTTTTGATTTCCTTCTGTCCCAAGAGGCACCCGCTGAGGCCCCTACAGAGTGGAGTGCAGAGCATCAATTTTCCTTTGTATGTTCCAGGGTTGAGGGACCTCAGATTCCATCAGATATTGAAGCCTCTGGCCACGAGGATGTGGTCTATGGCCCTGAGCCACAGCCTCGTGAAAGTGAGCTCCTTGCTGTAGAAACAACACCCACCCCTGAGACTGGGCGCAAAGTTGGCAAACTGCCTGAAGCTTCTCGCATCTTGAACACTATCCTGAGTAACTATGACCACAAACTGCGCCCTGGCATTGGGGGTGAGTAGCAGAATAAAGTTTTTCCCCTGATGGAGGGTGGGGAGGTTGCAAATGGGTCTGGGGAGTAGGTGAGGGTGCCATGCACCTGGACAGCAGCATCCATCTGCTGCTGGCCAGTCAGGTAAGAGACATTGACTCTAGTTTCAGCAATGCCATTGATCTTGGTCAAGACTTTTCCCTTCTCTCATCCTCAGTACTTCCAACTACAAACTGAGATGACAGGACTAGACAGTTGATCTTCTGGGTGTATGTCCGACTCTTACTGGTCTGTTAGTTGGATCTTGCCATGAAGGAACAAATAAAGAAGAAGGACTGGAAACTGAAACTGTGTGGTCCGACCCTTACTGGTCTCCCCCTGTTTCCCCTCGGACTATTCCTTCCCTGCCCATGCCCATTTTTGATACTTACCCTCTGCTGCTTCCGCTTCCTTTACAGAGAAGCCCACTGTGGTCACCGCTGAGATCTCCGTCAACAGCCTTGGTCCTCTGTCCATCATGGACATGGTGAGTACTAAGCTTTGATTACAGCATATTGGCCCAGGCCCTGGCTAATGGGCCCTTCCACATACTTGTACTTTCTGCTCTGTGTTTTAGTAATGACTCTTAAGAGTTTTGTTTGGTCCTTTTTTTTTTTTTCTGGAGAGAGGGATAGATTGTAATTACCACTGACTTACTTGAGAATGAGGGTGAAAAAGGTAAGTCCCTTGCTGCCTGAAGAGGATCTTCAGAATTGTGACTATATCTTGCAGCCTTTCATTCAAAAAAAAATAATAAAGCAACTTTAAACACCACAATGGAATGACTCTTTTCTTCTGGTAATTATTTGTATGGTCTTAAGTCTACAGGTACCAGCTCTTGCTCTAAGACTGTTTCTCAAATTTTGCCCTAGTTTCTTCTCTGCTTTTCTACTGGTATCATCCTAGTGTCAGTGCTGTCTCCATTTAGTCTTCACAGTCTCCCACCTTGAATATGCAGAGGTCTCTGCCTACCCCCATCGACCTACTAAGCTGCCTCCCCAGTAATGCACCTCCTGTGGGCCTGCCCCTGTCTCCCCATACTGCATGCAATTCACCCCCACACTCTAGTACTTAAGGCCCTCCATGGTTGTATTCTTTTTGAGCCTTTTAGAGTATAGGTCTTCTCAGACACTTTGTCCTCTGACCATTCATTGCTCCACTTTCCTACTTGTCAGCTGCATTGTCCTTCAGGGTCTGTCTCTAATGACATCACATTTATGGCATCTTCCCCAACCTCCACAACTGTTAGCTGCTCCCTTCTTTTTCTCTCTTTGCCTGTTCTTCCCTACCTCATTTCACTGTAATTATCTGTTCTATGTCTGCCTTGCTCTCTCCACTATGGGTTCTTTGATGTCCAGGACTCACTATGTGTTAGCTGAGCAAATGAATGATTAAAAATGCTCTGCGAAAGTTTCTTGTGTCTGCAGAGCCTGAAAATGAGGAAGATTGTTTTGGCCAACTGCATCACAGTCACACACTTGGTTTGGCCCAGGGCAGACACACTTTTAGGCTACACCTTGGTATTTAACAAGCACCATGTAATTGAGTGAGTTTAGAGCCTTGGGTCTGAGATGGGCTTTGCAAATAGATGCTCAAAGGTAAGTAGACCTTTATGGAAGACCAAGGCGTTTACATAGGCTGAGTGGAAGAGTGAGGTTTCCCGTCTTTGTTGGACTACAGAGTCCTTAAGGTTTAGTGTACTTATGCATTGCTATGTAAAAGATTATCTACAAAACATAGTGTCTTCAAAACAATAAAGAATTATTATCTCACAGCTTGCATGGGTCAAGAAGCCAGACGTGGCTTAGTTGGATTCAGGGTCTTTCATAGAGTAGGAATTGAGGTGTCAGTTGAGAATGGGGTCTCATTTGAAGGCTCAACTGAGGGAGGATCTACTTCTAAATCAATCACATGATTGGCAAGAATTGTTTTCTCTCTGGCTATGATCTAGAGGCCTCCCTCAGTCCTTGCCAAGGGCACCTCTCCATAGGGTAACTCAACAGTGTGGCAGCCGGCTTCTCTCAGATTGAGCAAGAATGTGAGAGAAGGTGCTTGAGGTGGAAGCCACATACATTTTGTAATCTAATTTTAAGAGTGACATCCCACTGCTTCTATGGAATTAACCTTTATTAGAAGTGAGTCCAGCCCACAGGTAGAAGGGAATGCAGAAGGGACAAACAGCAGGAGTTGTAGATCGCTGGGGCCATCTCAGAGTCTGCCTCCTGTACATGGCAGTGAAGTTCTCCAGTTAGAGCAGGTGAACGCCTGCAACTCCTAGAATGGCCTGCTGGGAACTAATAAGGAGGATGGAACCATGAGGGCAGACAGATAACTTAGAGTTTCTGTCTATGTTTTAAAATTGGGGTGCTTTTTTGGCCTTTTTCCTTGATGTCAGATTTGCTTTTTGCTGCTATCAATGTGCTTACCCTAGTAAGAATATAGTCTCCTTTTTGCCGTGTAAATTGCCTTTTTAAAGTGAGTGTTGGTTTAGCAATCAGTTTTGTTAAAATTGTTTATAAAAGTAAGAAACAGTAGGTTCTACGTGAAAGCTAAAGGTTGGGGTCTTGTGGTCCCACCATTGTAGTTATTATTTTCTCTTAAGAGAAAATGGACCTTTCAGGTCGTTGATGGGGGGTGGGGAAGGGGGCTTAGGACTGTTTTCTACTGGGCAGAGAATGTCCGGCAGCAGTCTCTGCTGCTCCCTGTCAGTGTTCCCACAGTTGAACATAGCACTCAGTCCACAGTGACCTGGCTCCCAGAACCTTGCACACTTGTTTTTTTCCTCCTTTGGATGGACTTTAAGACACTGCCAACCAGGTTGGGAAGTAGCAAGTCTAAATTCCAGCAAGCGCCTTCCTTCCTAACCTGTTACCCGCCACGCAATTGACAGTGGTTAAATTTCCTTAGGCTGAGTGGGGACAATACACACATTGACAAATGGAGCAAATAGCTCAAAGTTACTTTGCTGTTTTCTAGATGAGACAGCATGCTGTAAAACTAAAGAGTAGTGGGAAATTTGTGACTACAATCTCCTTGCTATTTCATAAGGTATAATTTGGGGAAACCAATCTCTGTCATTTGCAAGAGGCCTTGTGGTAGCAGGCAGGCTACTGCTCCTAGCAGCTAAATGGCTGCTCTCCTCATGCCATACCTGTCGTGCTGCCAGCATTGGCCTCGCCTAACAAGCTGAGGATACAGTCTCATAACCCAGCAGTCACCAGACCTACATGAAACACAGAACTGGTTCAGAAAAGAGCCAATAACTTTATGTTTTTTGGCCACTAAGGTAGTGCTTTAGCCTGGGCCAAGTGCCTTTTGAAAATCCCAAACCCTCACATGTGGTATGAAATTTCCCTGAGAAGTCTCAGCATCTGCATGGTTCCAAGTAGTTATTGGAAGCTGTAGGAGGTCCCTGTTCTCTGGCACTTGGTGGGGAGAAGGCAAGACTTCAGACCATACTTGTCCCCTTGGATTCTTGTGAAAGCTAGGTGGCTGCCATTTGAATCTCCATTTTATGTTTGAGGCAACTGAGCCTCTAGCAAGGGTGTGTCCCAGTATTGGTCACATAGTCAGGCGTTTCAGAGCCCTTCAGTCAATGAGATATATACAGCATAGCCCTTGAGCCCATGGCATGGGGATTTGAAGCAGACACTGCTGTAGATCTCCTGGCTGCACTTTGGAGCACCTAGTCCGAGCTTCAGAGGTGATGGACAGCCTGGGAATGACTGCCTGGCGCAGCATCAATAGTGGCTAACACTGTTTCTAACTGCGGTAATTGTCATAGGCGATTCTAATTAAGCTGATTCCTAAACTGAATTTCTAGAGATTTGAATGAGCTAAAAGATGTACATCCCAAAATCCTTTGTCAAAGGAAAAATTGAACGGGGAAAATTGAACCATTAGTTATCAGTTGATGTGTAGTGAACTCACCATCGGTATCTTGTCAGATAGAAATTAAATGCTCATTTGAAACACTTTATAGCATAGAGCATGGTCACAGCGTGGGTGTGGAGAGGAGGGCTTCCCACTGGCTGCCAGCCTGGGAATGAGAGAGGCTCTACTGGCCGCTTGGAAACATTTTGAAGGCCATTTGTGAACGCAGGTGGAGCGAGGCAGAGTGGGGTCAGAGGCTCCCTGTAAATGGTAGCCAGGCTCTGCCAGCGTTTTTCTGTATGCTTCTTGGGCCCGTTCCCAGACACATTCTCAGTATTTCCTTCCCTGGCTGGCTGGCAGCGATTTGGTAGCTACTTCCACCACCTTTTGTCCTGGACAGCTAAGGCAAGCAGGGGTTTTCTTGATCTCTTCCCTGAGGGCTCTACTGGCCTCCAGGATTGTGGGTTTCTAGATGGTATCATTGCTTGAGATAGGATAACTCATAGTAAAGACCTAGCCTAAGGATTCTGCAGAGAAAATTGGTATCCAAAGGGATTGTTGGTGCAAGTGAAGGCCATCCCAAAGCCATGGTCATGCTGAACAGCACAGCCAGGATGCTACTATTGACTGTTTTTCTGATTATGGACAGCCCCCTTTCTGTGAGCCTCAGTTTCCCAACCTCTAAAATAAGGGAGGTTGAGCCAACCCTCACAGTTTTGTCCGGGCCTACTTCTGGTACTTGCTGTTCAAGCTGCTTGCAATTCTCTTGCAGTCTGTTTTCTTTTCCTGTCAATGCAGTGGTGCAAATTTCTAGCTTTATCCTGTGAAATAGCATTCTTGATGCTTAACAGTTTATGAAATACACGGTATCTGGAGACCAAATAACCATGGGATATCTATGCACATGCACACATACATTCAGCGGTTATGGGCACTTGTTTGAAAGGAAAAACAAAACAAAGCCAATTAATGATTCTCCTTGTTTAAAAAACATGAAACTCAATAGACATTTCTCTTGTGACTCAAAACACTTCATATGTAGTTCTGGAGAATGAAGGATTGAGATTAATTAATATGTAGGATCCCCAAATATAAGCAAAAATATGTGTGCTTATAGATTTTTAAGATGATTTTGAGCTAGGGTGTTCAATTTACTTTGGAAATGTGGAGGCTGGAGGGTGTCGACTTGGCTAGAGTAGCACAGTAACCGGCACAGAACAATGAAGTGGTGAGCCTAGCCCATGAAATGAAGCCACCACTGACTAATTCTAGATTAAATGTGTTCTGCCAGACTGTTATCTATTTGGGAAGGCTGCTTTCTTTTGGGAATACCTGGATGTAGAAAAATCCTATAGCCACGCTCATGCTGTTTTCCTCTGTACAAACCTGACTGGATTCCAAAGGGTGTATTCACTTGATAGTCCCATCACAGATTGGCACGCAGGGTCTTAGCCCACTGGAAGAAGGGTCTCAGTGCCAAGTCTGGACATAACGGCAGTATTTACAAGTTATTTCAAGTTCCTCATTTAACAAAGACAATGACAAGTAAACATGCAAGTTTATCCAAACGTGTGCTTTTCTATCCTTCATACTAGGAGTACACCATCGACATCATCTTCTACCAGACCTGGTATGATGAACGCCTCCGTTACAATGATACCTTTGAGACCCTCGTTCTGAATGGCAATATGGTGAGCCAGCTGTGGATCCCAGACACCTTCTTTCGGAATTCTAAGAGGACCCAAGAGCATGAGATCACCATGCCCAACCAGATGGTTCGCATCCATAAGGATGGCAAGGTGTTGTATACAATTAGGTATGTCACACCTCTGGTGTCTCATGTCCTGACACTCTCTCTCCCCTTCTGAGATCTCAGCCAGACTCATGGGCACAGATAGCATCCAAATGATACTTCTCAGGGCCTTTCCAGCTTTCCTAGACCATAACCTCAAATGCGTCATGTGAACATACAGACCTTAAGGCCTCAAAAAAAATTTTTCTTAACCATAAATATGTGTATGTGCATTACTTAAAACTATACACTAAGTTTGTGGCAGAGCTGGGACTGGTACCCAGTTACTTGGCTCCCAGTCCAGGAATCCCCCAACTAGGATGTGCCAGTATGACTGCACTGCCTGGACAGTTCCACCCAAAGTGGGTACTGGATGTAAAGACACATCCGCAGTGTTGGTGGTGGAATTGTCCAGACAGAGCAGCAACATAATGGTTGGAAATGTACCTAAGACCAGGCTAGATACTTTGAATGCCTGGCAGGGAAAGCCATGTGTTGGTGGTGATGTGGGGACAGGTGGAAAGTGAAAGAGTGTTGGCAGGTTCTGGACGTTGAGGTGGGCAGGAAACAAAAGCCGATCTAAGTTGGTCCATGTACTTCTCTGGTGATAGAGCCCAGAGTAGCCAGATATTTACAAGCTATTTTTCCTCTCTTTTTTTTTCTCTCCTTTGAGCTTTGGTCTTAAATCTGTTGTTGCCATTCACTGGGAGTGGTCCCCAGGCCAAAATTGGGTGAATGCCTAAGTGCTTGGGGCCAGCTTAATGAGGTTCCTTTCTCCCTTCCAGGATGACCATTGATGCTGGATGCTCCCTCCACATGCTCAAATTTCCAATGGACTCTCACTCTTGCCCTCTGTCTTTCTCTAGCTGTGAGTACCTTCCTAGGTTTCTGGGGTACCAGCAGCATGCTCGGGCCCTTCTTTTTCTCATCCTTACCCTTTACATTTTTCTGCCTCCACTTTTCTCCTAAGATGCTGCCAAGGTTGGGCAGGGCTTCCATCCTCCGCCTTCATCTCATTTCTTGCCAACAGTACTGTGCTGCTCATCCTGGGCCTCATGCTGGCTTCCTGCCGCTCCCTTCCACCACCTCAAGTGAGTCACTCATCTCTTCCATGTGTGCATCTCAAACCTGTCCGCTCCTTTTCATCTCCACTGGCACTACCTTGCTTTAGGCCTTTGTCATCTTCCATTTGGACTTTTGCAACATCTTTGCTTTGAAACTGAACATATCTAAACTACATTCATTGTCTCCCCTAAGAGTTCAACCCCCAAAACAAATGTGTTGTTTCTGTGTTCTCACGTGTCTTATTAAAGGGTATCATCACTCATCCAGTTGTCCAGGCCAAGAACTTGGATGCTTCCCTCTCCCTCACCTCCTACATCTCATCAGTCAACATATCCTGTTGGTGTTTCCTCTCAAATCTCTATTGATGTCTATTTCTCTGCATTCTGACTGTGACAGCTTTGGCTCCTGCCTTTATTCATTTTATTATACTGGATTACTGCACTGGCCTTCTTGCCAACATGCTGTCCTCACAGAAGGACCATAATGACCCAGCTAAAGCATCATCTAGACCAGGTCACTTCCTAGTTTCAAATCCTTCCTTAATGCCCATGGGTCAATTCTAAATTCCTTAGAATGACCCTTGAGGCCATTCATGAACTGATCCCTGCCCCTACTCCTGCCTCACTGAAGTTTGGCATTTCACCTTTCTGTGCTACCTTCACCCCTAATCCAGCCTCATCCATATGGAGAATATTTACTTGACTTTCAAGACTTAATGGGAGCATCATCTGCTTTATGAAGACTTTTCTGAGTGTGTCCCCAAGTGATCTTTCCATACTTTATTTCCTCACTGTTCCATAGGCAGATGTTTTTCAGAGCAACTCCAGAAGTTACAGTTGTTTACTCACTGTTGTACTCAATGAAGTGTGAATACTTGAGGGCAGGGTTCATGCCATATCCACCTCTGTATTTCCATCCCAGGGCTCAATACTGAGCAATGCTCAGTAAATGCACTTATTCAATGGACTTCAACAATGCGGTAAGAGAAGTAAGGTCCCATAGCTGGTGAGGCTAAAGTCAGGACTCCAAGGCATTGCTCAGGCTGACTCCATGCTTGTGGAGACCTCAGCTGGGCTTCCCAGTCTCATGTGATCCTCCTTCCCACCTTGCTTTCCAGTTTCCTATCCTGAGACTGAGATGATCTACAAGTGGGATAATTTCAAGCTTGAGATCAATGAGAAGAACTCCTGGAAGCTCTTCCAATTTGATGTTAAGGGAGTGAGCAACAAAACTGAGATTATCTCAACTCCATCTGGTAAGTGTGCCATAGGAGGCAGGGCTAGGCAGAGGCCCCTGTGGATGGTAGGAATGAGTGGAGGTGGCCATCAATACAAATGCTATGCAGTCATTCCATGGAAGTATTGTAGAACATGTCTCCTGCCTTATTAATGCTAAGCACTTACAACTGTTTGCAGAGGAAACTGAGACTTTGTAACTATGTCTCAGTCTCATCTGCAAAGAAGTAAGTGCTTTGCTAAGTCCCCTGGGAGGTTAGGTAAGTAGATAAAGTTTTGTTGCTGTTAGAATGTGCAACTAGCTTTGTCATGCAGACCCTTCAGTTTCAAGGTCTTTGCTACAACACTGAACTAGTTGGATGACTTTCAGAATGGAGCTTGTATGAATTCTCCATACCCAGAACCAATCCAAGCTGGTTGAATGGAAAGCAAAGTCTGTCCAAATGGGAGGTGGAGGCTAGAGTTCTGATGTCATCCAGGTGAAGGCTGGATGGACTAGATGAAGTTATACTGGGGGCATCAACGTCTATCTTGAAGGGACAACTCTAAAAGGCACAGATTCTGGTCAAGGGCTTCATGGTGGATTCGGTATAGCTTTGATGAGCATTGGTTTTTTGACCGTGTCTTTAACAAGGATGAAAAGGGAGGGTCCTGGGTCTCTTAAACTTCATCTCCCAATAAGATGTGAGCATCTCTGCTTGTGTTCCTAGGTGATCTGAATGAGGAGCCAAGGGATCTCCCTGGGGTAGCTCTCATAGCAGCCCTGGAAATTCTCTTCACATGTACTGACCAAGTTCAGAGCAGTGGAAGCACTGCCCTCATCGTTTCCAGAATGTGGATGGAGCCAGTCACACCCAACCAGCCATTTGCCCTGGCAGGCATCTTGCTTTGTTTCCCTGTGGATAGGCAGAAAATCTACTTTTGCTTCCCTTGTTGAGTAGATCCCTGGGTGAGGGGACAGTTCAAGCTTCTCTGGCTGGTGCTTTGCTTGAATAGTCCCATGCAGGGGCAGAGGGCTTGGCCTGCTTTCAAATGCTTTCCTTTTTCCTGGGAGCTCCGGGTAAGCAGTTTTACTACCTTGACTTGGAGCCTTGCTCTTCTGCCAACTAACCGTGGGCCTACCTCTTGGCTTTCTGTACTGCAGTTTTCCCCAGATAGGTAGGGACCCGTCATCAAAAGTGGCAGAGGAGACAAGGCCCAGGGGCTTTCAAGTCACTAGTGGTTCCGTTTAGTAGATGGCTGTGCATTGTTTCAAAATGGTGCCCTAGTGACTACAAAGCCTCAGAGCCAGTATCATCACCTAAGCAATGACAATAGGTAAGCACCAGACCCGCTGGGGAGACAGGACAGTTCTTGGGGAGAAAAAAAGTGATCTTCTTCCTTTTTCTTCTGCTTAAGACTAGTGGATCTTGAGTCATCATTTCTTCAATGGCTAAGTTATCTTTGGGATTGATCTTGAACTCTTCTAGTCAGCCTCTGGGGCAGTTCTGTCCATCTGGAGCAGACTTATGTACTCAGCTCCTGAGGTTTCAGGATGCAGTGGTAGCTTGCTACTCTGACCATCTTGGCCCTTGAACGACAGAATCTTTGCTCTAGGAGGTTTTAAGAGTCCAATCCTGCCACAAGTGAGGGAATAATCATCCTTCACTAAAGGCTACTACACCTGTCATGGCATCATAGTGGTGATCAAGAGTACACTATCTGGCAAGAGGGTTTCTTTCTTCTCTAGACAGTTAAGTCCATTAGAAAATTCTCCCTACCCATCTAAAATTGGGATCTCTGGAAGTTCCACCCACTGGACTTACTTCATTTCCTGTAGAACTATCCAGCTTACGTTAAGTCCAGTCACTCTCCCATGAGGCCGAGGTTAAAGGGCCAATATGAACATTGCAGCCCTGGATCACATTCTAGTATAGTCTGCAGGACCCTGGCCCTGGTTCCTTTTCCTTCCCTTGTTCTTGAAAGCTTTGGGTCCACTCACCCTGTAGTCCCAGTCCTGTGGACACAGTCTTTTGGATTGTGTCCCTCTGACAGTGCAGCAACTGACCGTGGTCTGGCCAAAGAGTAAAGACAGAAAGAATCTTTAGCCTTTTTGGGGTTTGCTTTGGCTTCTCAAGCCCTATTTTCTTACCCATGCTTCTTCACTCCTCAGGAAGAGGAAAGTGTGGGTTCACATCTTTCTTTTGGCCTTCAAGACGAATTTCCATCCCTTGACAAGCAGAAAAGGTTCTTCTTTGGCCAGAATAAAATTAAAAAAGAAAAATGCAATAGAATTCTGAATCTTCTTACAAGAAGAATATATAAACTCAGCAATTTTATGGGGGTGCATTGGAGGGATAGCTAATTAGAAGTATCTTAAATTATAGTCAAGATGCCAGGGCAAAAGAACTTCTGATAAATACATTCTGGCCAGTAGGCAAGTGTGAGTGGTCCCTGCAGCAGCTCTGGAGAAGTTCAGTCTCAAAGCTACTACTCTGGACACAGGTTTCCTATTGAGCCCAGGCAACTTCCTTGCCTTTTTTCCAGAAGAATCTGAGAAGTCTTGCTCCTTGAATACCAGTGCTGCCAAGGTGAGTAGGAAAGGCTCCTCTTCTCATTCAGCTACAGCCCACTCAAACCTGCTGGGCCGTGATCTACTTTACAAATTAGGAGGACACATGGACAGGTCAGTGGTCTGGTCTGCTTTACAAAGCTGTTGCCCAGCAGTAGCAAGAGTTGCTGAGCACCTGCTGGGTTCAGGCTGTGCTGGGCTGGGATGAGCAGGGGCTAAGCCACAGGTCCACATGAGCCTTGCCTTGAAGGGATTTAAAAGCCCATGCAGTTCAAGGTCAAGGATTTCTGCAGCATCACTGAAGTGGGAATGTGAAATTTAAGTTCATTTAGGAGCCAGGATTGGAGTAATTACAAATTTGATGTGATATTTAAAGTGAAGAGTGATGTTCTAGGCTCAAAGAAAAGCCCAAACAAACCACAGCATCCTGATAGCATGCAGAGCATGTAACTAGTGTCAGAGAAGAAGGCAGCATGAAGGTTTCAAAAGAAGATGCCAACTAGAGATGTGGGTTGTCTTCAGGTCCTGGAGAAGGCTTTGCCGTCTAGGTGAACGTGAAGACCTCGGTCTACCTTGGGGATGTGTATTGTGCTGATACTACATCTAGAGGGCTGATTGAAATTTTCACTTTCAGCTAATTTTTCCCTTTTCCTGAAACACTCAATATGGGTTAAGAGTCATAAACTAAGAACAGGGAATCTGGGAGCAGAGGGGATTAGCAGAGGGTAGGTAAGGGGTGTGTGTGGATATAAGATGTCAGTTGGAGCCAGATTGGGGTGAGCCTTTAGTGTCAGATTTCAGGGTGCAGACTTCAGCTAAAGCTTAGGGGGCAGCTGAATACTTGCTTTTGGCTGTCAGTGAAGTAGTGCTAACTAGGACATGTTCCCAGAATAGGGGTGTGTAGACAGCAGGCCAAAGCTCTCCTTCTCAGCACAGTGCAGGCCTTCCGGGGCCCGTTTCCGGATAGTGCACCTTGTGAGGTCCAGCAGTGCCGGTTCAGGACATCTCGGTGGGCGTGAAGGCCTTGGCCGATCATATGGACATCAGCTCTGTGGGACTGATACTTTGAGAGTTAACTCATTCTCTCACTTGCACCTGCCTGTCTTGCCACCCCGTAAAGACAGACATTAGGTGTGTGGGACTGAGAAGGAAGCTATGAAGATTCCGACCTTAGCTTAGTTTTCAGCAGGTCATGTGTCTTACAGTGAGTGTCCATTCTGGGACTCTGGTCCTATGTGTATTGCCACAAAACAACGTGGCTGTGTCTGAGGGCAGTGGTAGTGAATCCCATGAGCTGAACGACAGGACCCTTAGTGTGTATATCCCGCTTGGGGAAGACCCTCACATCAGTGGTATGAGGAAATGGTGTCGTTCGTGTCTTCCAGGCAACTTCATGGTCATGACCTTTTTCTTCAACGTGAGCAGGCGCTTTGGCTATGTTGCCGTTCAAAACTATGTCCCTTCTTCTGTGACCACGATGCTCTCCTGGGTTTCCTTTTGGATCAAGAAGGAGTCTGCTCCAGCTAGGACCTCCTTAGGTAAGGGGTTGTCAGTGGCATAAACATGGACACATGGCTGTGAGTTTGCTGGTGAGTGCTATGAATTGCCTTCTCCTAGAGCACTTTGAGCAGTGTGATGTATGGTTGGGAGCTGAGTCCACCTCTACTCCTGTGCTCTTGCAGGGATCACCTCTGTTCTCACCATGACCACTCTGGGCACCTTTTCTCGTAAGAATTTCCCACGTGTCTCCTACATCACGGCCTTGGATTTCTACATTGCCATGTGCTTCGTTTTCTGCTTCTGTGCTCTGATGGAGTTTGCTGTGCTCAACTTCCTGACCTACAACCGGACCAAAGCCCATGCTTCTCCGAAACTCCGCCACGTATGACCTGGGTGTGGGATTGGTGGCGAGGCTCTGGAGTGTGAAGGCCAGTGAGGGCACTAGGAGTTTGGTGTGTAGGTGGTCAGCTTGTTGAGTGATGGGGGGTTACCCGGGGTTGTGGGGGAAGTTGAAATCAACTTCCTGATGTGTTGGTAGGAGTTCTGGAGGGGGGCTAAGAAATGATGTGCCAAGTACAGTTTCCAGCAAATCCTGAGGCAGCACTTAGTTTTTGGCTCATCTGCCCTTGACTTTTCCACACTTCTTCCCTTGTCCATTTCAGCCTCGTATCGATAGCCGTGCCCATGTTCGTACTCGTGCGCGTGCCCGTGCCCGTGCTCGTGCCCGTGCCCGCCAGCAGCAGGAAGTTTTTGTGTGCGAGATTGTCACCTCTGAGGGAAGTGATGGAGAAGAGCGCCCGTCTTGCTCAGCTGAGCGGTCCCCTAGCCCAGGTAGCCCTGAGGGCCCCCGCAGCTTCTGTTCCAAGCTGTTTTGCTGTGCGTGGTGCAAGGGTCTTAAGAAGTACTTCTGCATGGTCCCTGATTGTGAGGGCAGCACCTGGCAGCAGGGCCGCCTCCGCATCCACATCTACCGCCTGGATGACTACTCGCGAGTTCTTTTCCCGGTGTCCTTCTTCCTCTTCAATGTGCTCTACTGGCTTGTCTGCCTTAACCTGTAGGTGCCAGCTAGCACCTTGGGGCAGCCTCCCAGTTCCCCAGGAGGTCCCAAGCCCCTTGCCAAGGGAGTTGGGGGAGAGCAGCAGTAGCAGGAGCAAGTAGAGAGTCCTTCCTTCTGCGTTTCCCAGACATGAGCCTGCAGAGTTGTCTTTGCCGGCCCTCTTCCCTACCTGGTCCATTTCCAGATTAGCCTTGGCAGCCCACCGCAAGTAAGATGGCTACCTCTGTAGTCTTCAGGGGCATCCACAATGCTCAGCACTATCGCTCATAGACTCTCAGTGATCGGCTCCTTAAAAGTGTGCCCAAGTACAAGTAGAAATGCTATCCCCCAACAGTACTGACAACCACTGCCTTTTTCCAGATAACCATTGTTGCCTTTGTGGTGCTCCAGGCCCAACTCTGGCCTTAGCCTCAAAGTGCACAGACCAAGTGCTTGCCTGTTCCTGACACCTACCTAAGGTGCTGGGTAGTAGTGTAACAGGGGGAGAGGAACCCCATTCATAAATCAGATTATTATATTATTGGTTTTCTCTCCCTGCCCCCCCCCCTTCCTCTGCAGATAGACAGACACTGGCATTATCCCTTTAGGAGGAGGGGAGCTAGCAAGTGAGCCTATTGGGACAGTATCTCTCCTTCTGCTGCTGTGACACCTCCCTCTCCCCCTCTGCCTCCATCTTTCATCCGCACTGCCAACTCAATGCCCTGCATCCAGTGGGTATCTGTTTTCGTGTGTGATGATAGTAATTCCCCCTTGCTTTATATGCTACCTCCTTCCTCCTCCTTGACCCCTGTGACTTTTTCTGTAACTTCCCCAGTGACTTTCCCAGCCCTGACCCAGGTGCTAGGCCTTGGTGACTTCCTAGGGCCAAGATACTAAGGAAACTGTTTTGGAGCGGGCATTCCCCGCCATTGATTGGTGTCAATCTAAGGCACAGCATGGGAGCTTCCTTGGCCCTTGGACCCATGAGCCAGTCCACTCTTGTCCCCGGGGCACTCTCACAATCACAATCAATCAATTGAATTCCCTTAAATTTGTATGGCACTTTACCTTTGGCTAAGCACTTTGGACAAATTATTTCTATTTGGAGCCTCATTATAGCCCTGTGACATCTTCGGGGCAGGATTCTTATCCCCACTGTGCAGATGGGAACCCCGAGGCACAGATTTCTGTGGGACTGTGAATCTCATTGGAAGCTACCCAGGAGCCCACTGTCGTCTTCTAAAGACCACATGACAGGGCTGGGCAGCTCAGTTCACCATGATTCGATCCTATCACCTCTGCTGGTACCCCAGTGGTGGTGCCCAGAATGCAGCCTCTCTTTAGCACTGGCCTATTCAATTTCTGGGCCTGAGGTGCTCAGACTGCCCCTAAGATCAAATCTCTCCTGGCTCTGGTAACCCAGTGAGATGAATTAGAACACGCCCCATTGCTTATATATGCTGAATGAAATCTGTGTCTGTATTTTATTGGGGGGTGGGTAGGGTGGGGATCCATCTGCTTTTTGTCACCATCATCTGAAAGGGGAACTATACAAATAAATATATCAGCAAAGCATTCAAGGTGTGGCTGGTTTCTCCAGAGTTCAAGTTTGTTTTCATCTCAGGATTTAAATCTTAAATCCATCACTCAGGCCTCTGTCTGTTCTCCTCTCCCATCTGTAACTTCCAGACCTGCCAGTCATAAACCAATTACCCTGCTGTCATTAGTAGAGAACAAAGAAAGGAGACTGGCCTCCTTTCCAAATTCCCTGACTTGCTCCTATGCCTGTTCCCTCCATGTTCCTTTTGCTTTGCCCACCATTTTAGCCCCCACCTTGTCAGAGCTAGAAGGTTGTAAGGAACCACTGGACTCAGAACACTACCCCCCACATGTAAAGATGGAAATGCTGAGGCACAGGAAAACTAAGAGATATTTGTCTCTTGTCTCACAAGTAATCAATAGTGGCATTGGACCAGGCCACAGAAATCCTGATGCTTTTGGCTTGGCCTTCAGCAAGGCTGGAAACCTTGGTTGATCCACATTTCAAAAGAAAAGTCTCTAAAGATGTATTGGGAAGTGTTGGCCCTGGCATCTTATGACACTTCCAACTCCCAAAGAACTCAGAGTAACGAGAACAAAAGAGGAGATAAAAATGGCATCTGAACAGTCAAAGTTTTGCTATAAAGTCCTTAGAATAAAGTTCACTTTCATGTAAGAAACTCACAGAAAAATACAAGTAACAATTTTAGAACAAGGAGCCTAGTTCCTGGCTTTTACTTACATTAAGAAGATGGGGGGGAGGCAGTTTGGCCTCTAAGCAAAGTAGAAATGCTCATTTGTGAGCATTCATTTAAATGGATTTTGAAATATAGAAATAGCACAAAACCCATCCCTTAATCACACTATACTAAAGCTACAAATACATAAAATTACTACCACTGGTAAATTTTAAAACCTTAATTATTAAAAATGAAGAAATTGAGAACACAATTGGGTGTGTAATATCTAAAAAATGAACTAATGAAGAAAACTCTACATATTAAAACCTTTGTCAACATTGCCCTTAGAGAAGAATTCCTAATTTAAGCAGTTCAATTACTAAACATGTTGGAAGAAAACTTAGGCATTGAAAGGTAGAAATTATGAAAAAGAAAAACACACTACACTTTAGAAAAGTTGGGGGAAAGAATAATTTTTAAAACAAGTAGTATATATTTGATCCCATAATTCCATTACTAGGTATCTACCCAGAAGAACAAAAATCATTTTACCACAAAGACATTTACACCAGAATGTTTATTGCAACTCAGTTCACAATTGCCAAGTCATGGAAGCAACCCAGATTCCCATCAACCCATGAATGGATTAACAAACTGTGGCATATGTATACCATGGAGTAGTGTTCAGCCATAAGAGAAGATGGAGACTTTACATCTTTTATGTTTACCTAGGTAGAGTCGAGAAGGAGGGGAAAAGGTATCTAGTGTACTCAATACTAATATGAAACCAATATATAAACAACTAACACACACGAAAGATAAAATACAAATGTAGTCAAGCAAGAAAGAGGTGGGAGGGGGAGGGCGATTGGTGGGCTTCCACCTAATGTGCACAACGTGAACGTGTTCAGCATGTCCCCTGGGTGAAGGGCTCAACTAGAAGTTGAACTTTACCTTAGAAGTGAAAACAATGTAACCTAAACATGTGTTCCCTCATACTCATTTGAAATACTAATAAAAAATACAATAAGCAATATAAAGAGAACCAGTTAAGCATTTGAAAAATAATAAATGAAGCTGGGTTCCTACTTCTGTTCACATGCAAAATAAAGGTGAATCAAAAATTTGAGAATTTTTTAAATGGTAACCATAAAGGTACTAGAAGACAATATCGGTGAATATATTTATATTTCTGAGAGACAAAAGGACCTTCTAAACATGACATAAAACACCAAAAACTGTAAAGGAAAAGGTTGAAAAATGTCACCAAACTAAGAAATAATAAGAATAAAAGCAAAAAATACGCTGTCACAAGTCAGTTTTTCTGGGAAGCAGTTACTGAGACCAAGAAGAGCATATAGGAAATTGATTTGGGAGCACTCTTAGGATCTGCATCCTTGGGTGGACTACAGGGAGCATGGTCCAGAGGAGGAGAAACTAGGCTTCCAGGCATTCACATAAAGGACTCATATGAACACATGGGAGTTCTGGAGTTGGATGGTGCAGAATCTTACAAACAAGGGCAAAGGAGCTGGGCCCTTAGGCCCCATCACTGAATGTGAGCACAGACTTAGAAGGGGTATGAACTCAGGTATATCTGAGAGAGACCCAGCTGAGGGCTTTCAGCCTCCAACATTCTCAGAAGCTGGAGAAACTAGAGCTGTGACCAAGGGGCAGTGGTGGAGAGAAGTCTTAGTAGGGTGGGGACCACAGCATCAGTATAGTTCAGCTCTCACCTTGCTTAGGCCCATTTGCTTCACAAATAAATTCCAGGGGAATTCTCCCATGTTTATGTTAAACTTCTTTTCCTGAGGAAGATTTACAAGAAGATAAATGAAACACTATGCCCCTGTCACCAGAGCTGGTCTGGGGCCTTATTTGATAGTCACCATCTCCCTACTGTACTACTCATCTTAGATGTCCTCACCCTCAGCTATATCTCTGTTGATCTTGGTAGCTTACCTGATGAACTGATTAAAACCTTCATTTTTGAAGGGTCTGAGTCTCTGGACACCTGGCCCATCTCAGATCATGGCTGGTAGACTTGTTTGTTATTTCTAAGGGATTTACCTAAGTAGGTCACCTGAATTCCAAAGTTATTCTTGCCTGTCCCAGTTGTATAGTGGTGGCTTAATCTCCTCCTGATGATTGTGATGGATTACCCTGTCGGGATGGTGACTTGTTTTCTCTTGGCTGGTGCCAAATGTGACTAACCAGCAAGCATCCTTGCCTAAAATTTGATGGGACTCTTGCTTTCCCCTGGTGAAGCCACTTACAATCTGGAAGCCAAGAACTTGAAACCTATAGGACCCAGAATTATGAGAAAGGAAGCACAAATCTCCCAAGTGAGTCATCAGGATTGATGATAGAACAACTTCTACTTCTACTCCTTAGTTCCCAAACCTGTATACTCTACCACATATGGTCATTGGTGTAGGGTACAAAATGCCTCCAGGGGGCTGGTCCCCCATCCTCTCAGATTATCCTCTCAAAACTGACACTTCAACTGTATCTTCACACCATTTCATCACTCTGTGTGGCCAGCAGTTTCTAGGTGGTGTAGTATGTGATAGAATCCTAGGTCAAATGCCCAAAGTTATACTCTTTTGGCTGGAAAGTAGATCTTTAGTTCCAACCCAATGTTGTATGAGATCCAATTTCAGTGCATCAAACAATGTACTCTTAAGTAGTGGTGATGGCTGAAGGTCTCCAGGAAAGGAAAAGCAAACCCATATCTGAACTTTATGTTGATGTGATTAAGACAAATCATCAGCCTATTCAATTTCAAAGAGACTCAATGTAGTTAATTTGCCCATAAGTAGCTTTAATGGCTTCCTTCAAGAATGGTGACACATTGGGTTCTCACCATTGCTTTCTTTTGCAGGCAAAGGAAATAGCTAAATGAGCCTTAGTAAATAGGTAACCATGCTATTGTGCCCACATACAACCTCCAATCCTACCGGATTTGGCAAATAAAACATAAAATTTCCAGTTAAATTTGAATTTCAGATAAATGAAAAATTTTAGCATAACTGTGCTTTGGGTGAGGTCACAATGTCCTGGGGCTACTTCTAGCCCAGGACTAAATATAGCAGGAATGCTAGAGTATGGACACATTTGCCAAATGCAGGATTCCTCCTACAGGCAACTTTTGAACCAGCATTCCCCATAGCCGGATTGAAATTTTGTCACAGGCTTGAACTGACACAGTTGCTGGTATAAATAATACAAGAATGTATACAGTAAGAGGGAGTTCTGAGACTGGATCACTTGCTGCGTAGCTGGCAAGGAACAAACCATCTTGAGTGTTATATGGGGCACAGATAGTATTTGGCACACTGTGACAATCCAAAACCTAAAGATTTCACTGGTGGTTACCTGGAGAAACACCCCAGTGGAAGGAAACCCCATTGCTGTTTCAGGCATTTGAAGGCTGCAGGGAAAACATTGTATATGAAGAGAATGGGGTTACTTGTTCTGATTAAATTGTACTGATGCTCTACGGAGAGATGAGAAACTGAGGATAGTCAGCAACAGTTAAAGTGTAAGTATGAGAGTCAGAGAATTTTTGTGAAAGTTTGTAAAGAGGGCTTTATCTCCCACAGGCATAGATGAAGATCAAATGCAGAACTTAAGAGTTAGACTTATAAATCTCCAGGGATGACTAAATGTATAACCAAGGTATGTCTATTAGACTAAAGTGAAGGAAGGCCCTTTAGGGGAAAATCCGGAACTCCGAAACACATAATGGGATCATCTGGATATGTGCCATCAAAGATTGAGGCATTGTAGACATTCTTGGCCCTCAAAGCCTGATGAACTGGTCCACTGCTCCCTATTAAGAGTTAGCACTTTTTAGCCCGGTGTTGTGGTGGCTGCCTACAGTCCCAGATACTTCGGATGCTGAGGCAAGAGAATCGCTTAAGCCCAAGAGTTTGAGGTTGCTGTGAGCTGTGATGCCATAGCACTCCACCAAGGGCAACGTAGTGAGACTCTGTCTCAAAAACAAAACAAAAAAGTTAGCACTTTTGCAGTACTAAGTGAACTTAGACCTTTTGGGAACCTTTCTGTAGGACATAAGCACCCCTTGCTCAGACATGGCAGTTCGCTTCAATGTGCTCCCCCAGGAGATTGATTCTGAGAAACATTGAAGATGAGCTTCTGTACCTGCCTATAGATATGCAGAAATATGCAGAAAGGTCTCTCTAAAAGAAATTGTGGAGAATCAGCCGGGGTCGCAGCTGGGGGTGAACAAACTGGTCTTCGAGCATTGGGTTCTATTCTCTGCCTTCTTCCTTCATTAACATCATAATCCCTAGTTTTGATTTGGGCTAGCAAGGACAGACAGCCAGTCTCCCTTATGTGTTTACTCTAAACAAAATCAATTGTATATGTGTTCCTCAGCCTTCACACTAAATTGTAATCTTAAATGGTAGCTTCCTAATGTTACTTCACTTCTTTGTATATGTGTTAAATTCTTACTGAATGTTTGAAAGTATATAAGATAATCAGTAAAGTTTAGCCGGGCTGCCGACCAGAGCGAGTCTCGGCCTCCCTTTATCATTCCGTCTGCAGTTCTTTCCCTTGCGTCTCCGATCAGAGGCTCCAAAGAACACACCATCACCTTTCTTCATCAAGGTAACAGGTGCTCGCTTCAGGAGCTACCCAATTTCCTTTCTGGCTGGTAAGTCATTAATTGGAATAAATTCAGGCATAATGCATTACGGAAGTCATAGGTCTCATAAGGGAGAAAAGATGTTACATCCTATATGAGCTATAGGAATTAACTTTCATGTACCAGGAGTCTGGGAGTAGCACAGGGACTAAGTTTTTGAACATAAAGGCATGGAGGGAAGCTGGATGAAAGTGATGATCAACACTAAGTGACGTGGAAATGGCCAAGTTGTCTTGGCAGATAGTAAAGGAAGGGATTTGAAGGCTGAGGAAATGAGCATGCTACGATGTACAGATTAGGCCTGCCTACTAGGGGAGGCCAAAAGAATCCCCAGGAGAGGATTATGTTCCAGAGAACTTGTAATTCCCCCAAACCATGAGTAATGCCCTTCCCAGAGAGGCACCAACATCACTATGAATCTCAATAGTGGTTCTGCTCAGCAGGCCAGGGCTGACCACAGCAGAAATATTAACTTGGATGGTATCTTGGTCTGTTTGGGTTGCTATAACAAAAAACCATAAACTGGGTGGCTTATAAACAATAGAAATTTATTTCTCACAGTTACAGAGGCTGGGAAATCCAAGACCAAGGCCCTGACAAATTCAGTGTTTGGGAAAGGCTCACTTCTGGTTTATAGATCTTTTCACTGTGTCGTCACATGGCTAGAGGAGTGAGGGAGCTCTCTAGTGCCTTTTTTATTTGGGCACTAATTCCTCCCATGAGGACTCCAGCTTCATGACCTCATCACCTCCCAAATGCCCCACCTCCTGAGATCATCACATTAAGGGTTAGGATTTCAACAGAAGAATTTAGGAGAAACACAAGCATTCATTCTATAACAGATGGCTAATAGCAGTGAGGACAATGGTGCCCTGCAGCAACCCAAACCAAGTAGCAGTGCTTAACCATTAGAAACCAGGGGCTGAAATCATCTTCACTAGCAAAACTCAAGGGGTAGCCAAGTGAGCTTGACCCATAGGATGTTGTGGAGATGGTTAATACAACAAATAAAAATAAATCAACAGTCAACAAGGGCACTGCTTAAAAATTACAATCAGAAGGCAAAAATGCAGGAACAGAAAACTAAGGGTCATTTCACGGATAAGAAAGTCGTAATCCTTTGCTTTCTTGTACCTTAGCCAATTTTCAGACTATTGACAGAACAAGTGTCCAGGTCTGAAGGAGGAAGTGCTATGCAACACTATGGTGAATGTATAATGTGATTGTGTCCCCATTCCGTACTCAGAGGGTTTTCCAGTCATTTACTAAAGTGACTGTATACTTGGTAGAAAGTAGAATACCCAGACATTTCAAGACTATTAGACATAGGTGTAAATTAAGATTGATGCTACAGGCTTGGCACCTGTGGCTCAAGCGGCTAAGGTGCCAGCCATATACACCTAAGGTGGTGGGTTCGAATCCCCAGCCCGGGCCCGCCAAACAACAATGATGGCTACAACCAAAAAATAGCCAGGCGTTGTGGCGGGCACCTGTAGTCCCAGCTACTTGGGAGGCGGAGGCAGGAGACTCGCTTGAGCACAGGAGTTGGAGGTTGCTGTGAGCAGGATGCCACGGCACTCTACCCAGGGGGACAGCTTGAGGCTCCATCTAAAAAAAAAAAAAAAAAAAAAAAAAAAAAAGATTGATGCTACAAGACCAAAGCATCATTAGAATTCCCTATTAAAGTGCTAAGCATATGGAGATCAAGAAATAAATTGAATCCTTACTAGAATACAGTTCTTAGTGGGCCCACCAGGTCCACAGACCCAGGTAATAGTCATCTTCCCAGTTCTTGAGTGAATAATTGGATGTAATATACTTGGAAGTTGGAGTAACCCCCACACTGAGTCCCTGATCTGTGTATCTGTGTTATAAAAGTGATCATAGTGGGAAAGGCTAAATGGAAACCTCTGAATTTACTCTTCCTCAGTCAAGATAGTAAATAAAAAACAGTATCAGGAACCAAGTAAGGGCAATTAGTGTCACCCGTAAAGATCTTAAGGATGTTCCCATCATATGTCCATTTAATTCAATCTGGCCTGTGCAGAAACCAGATGGATTCTGGCTAATGACTACAGATTGCCCCAGGCTTCACGGACTAGTGGTCTGGATCCCAGCTGCTGTGCCATGTTCTTGCTGGAATAGGTTCATAAAGCCTCAAGCACATGCTATACGGCAATTGATTTGGCAAATGTGTGTTTTTCTATTCCAACTAGAATAGGGGGTCAGAAACAGTGGCTAGGATAAGATCTTTTATTTACAGGTTTTCCAAGGGCTATATTAAACCTCATGCCCCTAGTTATAACATAGTCATAAAAGATCTAGGCTGTCAGAATATCATGAAGAATGTCACTTGGATCCATACACCAACACCATTATTCTGAATGGGCAAGGGGAAGAGGCAGCCAGCAGAATAGAAGCCTTGGTAAAACGTGGCTACTCTCCAGGGTGAGAGACAGACCCCATGACGATTCAGAGATCTGCTACTTCACTGAAGTTTTTTAGACGCTCATTAATCATAGAATTATCAGGATGTACTCTCCATAGTGAAAAACTAATCATTGTTTACCCTACATTTCTTCTAGAGTTCTTATGGTTTTATGCCTTACATGTAAGTCTTTATCAATCTTGAATTAATGTCTGTGACTAGTGAGAGATAAGGATCTTGTTTCATTCTTCTGCATGTAGCTGTCCAATTTCCCCAGCACCATTTAGTGAATGGGCTTTTATTCCCCGGTGCACACAGTGGTCTGCTTTGTCAAAGATCAGTTGGCTGTAGGTAGACGGTTTATATCTGTATTCTTTATTCTGCTCTCTTGGTCTATGTCTCTATTTTTGTACCAATGCCATGCTGTTTTGGTTACTATAGCCTTGGATAATAGTGTACTTTGAGGTATGGCAATGTGATGTCTCCAGTGATATTCTTTTTGCTTAAATTTGCTGTATATATTCAGGCACTTTTCTGCTTCCAACTGAAGCATAGAATTATTTTTTCTAGATCTGTCAAGTATGATGTTGGAAATTTGATAGGGATTACATTGAATCTGTAAATCACTTTGGGTAGGACGGACATTTTAACACTGTTGATTCTACCAATCCATTAGTGTGATATGTTTTCCATTTGCTTGTGTCCTCTGAGATTTCTTTTCTCGGTTTATTCCTGTCAGAATGGCTATTCCTAAAAATTCCAAAAGCAATAGATGCTGGTGTGGATGCAGGGAGAAAGGAACACTTTTACACTGTTGGTGGGACTGCAAATTAGTCCAACCTCTATGGAAAACAGTGTGGTGACACCTCAAATAACTAAAATTATACCTACCATTCTATCCAGTAATCCCACTCCTGGGTATCTGATGCAAAGGAAAAGAAATCATTTTGTCAATAAGATACCCATACTTGTATATTTATTACAGTGTGATTCACAATTGCAAAGATGTGGGATCACTTTCCCATGAGTGGATTAACAAAATGTGGTATATGTAAACCAGGGAGTACTACTCATTTATAAAAAAGGATGAATTAATGTCTTTAGCAGTGATTTGGATGGAACTGGAGCTCATTATCCTAAGTGACGTATTTCAGGAATGAAAACGCAAACACCACATGTACTTGCTATTAAGTTGGAACTAAACAATGAGCACACATATGACAGAGGGAGAAAAACTCAGTGGAAATCAAGCAGGGGGAAGGGGAAGAGGAGAAAGGAAAACAACTACCTAACAAGTATAATGAAGACTATTTGGGTGATGGATGCACTTATAGCTGTGACTCAAACATTGCAAAATCGATCCATGTAACCAAAAACATTTGTATCTGCTTAATATTACAAAGTAAAAATAAACAAATATGTGTTTATGGCTTAATAAAAACAAAATAAAAATAATAAATGTTTAAAAAATTAAAAATAAAAAAAAAGACAAATCACTGCATCTTGAATCTATAATTACAAAGTAGGAAACACTGCTACTCAACCGTTCTTTGAGTTCTGGGAAAGAGATATGCCACCCACAGGACAACTGTTCTGGTCTACATATCAGGGACATACAAGGGTGAAAGCCTGGAGGCCAGGACCAGGAAGGAATCTGCAGCAAGTCCAGGCCACAGTGCAAGCTGCTCATGGACCATCTCATCCAACAGATCCTATGATGTCAGAAGTGTCAGTGGTGGGAAAGGAAGCAGTGTTGGGTTCAAGGCCAGCCCCTGTGGAAGAATCACCACTCAGGCCCCTGGGGTTATGGACCATGGCCATGACACCTGCAGCAGAGAATTAGATGCATTTGTAGAAACAGCTTCTTGTATGCTTCTGGGCCCTGATAGAGACAAGCTTGACCATAGGGCACCAAGTGACTGTGTGTCTGGGAGCTAGTTGCCATCAGACCCCCGAGTCCTAAGAACATACTCAGTAGCATACTAGCAAATTGAGTCTGAGCAGCAGCAGACGGCAAGAGCAAGTGTGAGGCAGTAGCTCAGACCCTTAGTTACACGCAGCTGTGCCAGCTCCTCTCTGTCAGCTCATGCCAGTGGTCACTATGGAATCCCATGCAACCAGCTAAAGGGAAGGAAAAGGGTGAGGCTTGCTTTGCAGACAAGTCAGGTTCAATGGAGGGAGCAAGCTGAGGATGACTGAAGCCTACGTTATTGTCATACTGAGGGGCCATGTGAGAGGGAAAATTTCCCCAATGGGTGGAGCTGCAAGTAGTGTCCCTGGTTATTTACATTGTATGGAGGAAGTAGCTGAGGGGGAGAAAAAAATATATATATATGGACACACATACATGTACAGAGTATGCCTATATAAAATGAGTAGCATGTATATACACCTGTATATAAAATAGCGTATATACAGTGTATATAATGAAAATATATAGTATAGATATAAAACAAATAGTGTGTGTATGCATGCACACGTACACACACAATTCATTGAATCGGTTCTGGGCTTGAAGAAAGGCTCACATGCAGAAAGAAGGCAAGGGATCATGACTTTTGATTGAGGTGGCCTTCATCCTCCTGATCATCCATGTCTGATGTGTTCTGTTTGCACAGATGTAGCAACAGCATTGATATCCGTCATTAGGACGTCTCTCTTCCAATCACTATCTCCATAGCTCTCTTCAAGTAAGAACCCTGGCTGCTACTTTGATTCTGTTGCTCATTCTGATAATTGTGCCCACCTTGCTTATGACAGGTGGCCATCACCACCTCCTTTATTGCCATGGGGTCCTATCATTGCTAATTGGGTGCACAATTCTGTAACAGTGTATTTTAGTGTGGGCAGCTTGCATCCATTAACTAGTTGATGCAGGGATATAAAGACCTGGCTGCCTTGCCCCAATTTAGGAAATGCTAAAGGGTCCCTTCAGTTGCAGTGCTGCCCATGGGAGTGGTTGAGGCCTTTGTAATAAATGCTTCACACCTCAGCTTCTCCTCTGGCTGATTCTTCTTCCTTCCTTCCCTACCCAAAGGTTGATCTGGAGAGTCCTCTCCCCTACACTTGATGCACGCAGTTCTGATCTCAGAGTCTGCTTCCCGAAGAACTCAACTAGCAAGTCAGGGCAGGAATGGTTAGAGAAAGCCACTCTAAAACAGGATTTTGAGTTGGATTGCCTGACCTCACGCTCACTGACATGGGCTGAGATGGCACACATGGGAAGAGAATGGTGCCACAGGCAAAATCTCAGGTATTTGAGGAATGCAGGGGAAAAAAATAAATATAAGAAAACAGAATAAGTGAATAGCGTTGAGGGCAATAAAAGCACTGGGGAAAGACAATCAAAGGCTGAGATTGATTAGTCACCCATTAGAGCAGTAGGTTGATTTATCCAATTCATAACAGTAGCAAAATTACAGTTATGAAGTAGCAACAAAAATAATTTTATGGTTGGGGGTCACCACAACATGAGGAACTGTATTAAAGGGTTGCAGCATTAGTTTGAAAGGGTTGCCATAAGGAAGTACCATAGACTGGGGGGCTTAAACAATAGAAGTTTATTTTTTCACAGTTCTGGAGGCCACACATCCAAAATCAAGGCATCAGCAGGGTTGCTTCTTCTCAGGCCTCTCTCCTTGGCTTGTTAATGGCCACCTTCTCCCTGTGTCCCTGTATATGTCTTCATTTCCTCTTCTTATTCACATTGGATTAGGGCTAAGCCTAGTGACCTCATTTGGCTTAATCAGCTCTTTAAAGGCCCTTTCCCCAAATACAGTCACATTCTGAAGTGCTGGCAAATCTGGACAAACACAATTTGGCCCCTAACACCATCTAGGAGACTCCTATTATGTGTATAATAATCTATGTGGTGCGCTCTTGCTCAGGCCCACCTCTGAGCTGCATAGGAAAGCACTGAAGGGACGAGGAGAAACACTTGTCTCCCCATTCAGACAACTCATTCCTTGGGCCCTCCAGATTATTCAACTCCAGGTATATAATAACTGCCCAGCATTGTGTGAGGCACTGGGGTGGAACATAATAAAAAATCTGACGCTGTAGCAGCCCTTGAGTTGCTTATTGTCTTGCAGGTTACTAAGGTACAGAAAAGCTCCAGAAGATGGGAGTGGATGGAAAAAGTGTTGCAGTCACTCAGAACAGGGAGAATGCAACTTTCAGGACCCAGCTGGGCCCTGAAGCTGAGGGCTCCAGGCCCCAAGAATAATATACTTAAAGAATGATAGAATTTGACAGAGATACAGGCAATTCTATTGGCTAACACATGTGTCATCACAACTGGAGTCCAGGAAAAGTCCTTTCCTAGGCTGACTCTTAAAGCAAAAGGCTTTTCCAAAAATTTGACAAGCTTCAAAACTAAAAATATTTTCCACGTTCCCTTCAATAGTTCCACCCTCCCAGTACAATAGTCACTTAGGACCAAATGCCATGGGAAGGGGGTGGCAGTGGCTGGTCATTGGTATGAATTGATGTGAAAAGAAACTTCTAAGACCCACTGCAAAAATTTCTTCCTTCTTCTTATACTATGAATGAGCCATGACCAGACTCCTGGGTGCCTCATGCTACACTGCCCCAATCCTCAATAGTCATACCAAATAAATTCAAATGTATGTTCTTCCTCTTTCCCACATATGGCTTTTTATTAAAAACAGGGAGTGGGGGAGATAACTGGGCCCAATATCTAGAAATAAGTTGAATTACCCAAGGCATTCTCACTCAGCTGCTGGGAGGGATAGCCAAGGACAGCTAGAATGGAGGTGGCTGGCCATGTATGAGAGAGAGAGAGAGAGAACAAAATATTTATTATGAGGGATTTGCCCAATGTAATTGTGGAGGCTGAGCAGTCCATGATCTGCCATCTGTAAGGTGGACGTCTAGAAAAAACAGAGGTGTATTTCTAGTCCAAGCTAAAAGCCTTAGTACCTGGCGGCCAATGGTTAAGTCCTGGCTTGAGTCCAAAGGCCCTAGAACCAAGAGCACAGATATCTAAGGGCAGGAGAAGATGAATGTCTTAGCTTAGGCAGAGAGAGAGAGAATTTCCCCCTCCTCTGGCTTTTTGTTCTATTTAAGACCTCAGCATATTGGTTGATGCCTGCCCACATTAATAAGGGCAATCTTATTTGGTCTACCTACACCAATGTTAATCTCTTCTAAAAACATCCCACAGACATGCCCAGAAATAATATTTAACCATCTGGGTGTCCCTTGGCACAGTCATGTTGACACATGCAATTAAGAAAGAACTTTGGCTATTCCTCTGAATGTGAGGGCTCTTGAATAGAGAAATAACCTAATCTGACTTAGATTTTACCCAAGATCCAGTGTTAAAATTTGTCTGTGATATCAATTCGACAACTATTACACTAGTCTAGGTGAGAGTTCATGGTGGCTGGGACCAGGGTGAAGTAGACCAGTAGTGAGAATATTGTTAAAGTTGAGCCAGTGACATTTCTAGATAGATTGGTTAAGATCGTGCAGGTGAGGCTTTTCTTTCCCTTCACTAAATCACTGAAATTCTCCTCCTTTGCACAAAGGAGCACATCTGGAGCTGTGTATCACAAAGGGACTCCAAGGGGTCGTATATTTCATTTATACCCTTGAAAATGCAAGGGCTGAGAATGGATACTGAAACTCTGAGGCTTGCTTTATCCTGCAGGGCACATTCAATCTAGTTCAGCTTATACACTCTTAGTTGAGTTCAATAACCATGTGACCTGCTTAATTCTTTGAAAAATATAGTATTTTATTTCCTGGGCTCCAGTGAAGGCAATAGGGAAACAAATTAAAAGCAGACGAGAAAAATTGTCAGACAGATAATTCCCAGGAGGACAAGTAAAACTTTTGGGTCAAATATACATGTTTCTACTAAAAGACTTGAAATTTGGGGGAAACTTTCATAAAATTGGTCTAAAGTAAATGTGGTCTAAAGTACATGGTAGTCCCTTGTAGCACTTTCCAAAATGTAGAATCAGTCCTGCCAGGACTCAGGCACTGTGGGAGTAACACGGTAGATAGTTTATTTGCCTCCAAAAAATGAACTTTGAAAAGTTTCAGGGATACTTCTAAAAATAAAGTGATGATCTCAAAATTAGAAACCCGGTCTTGGTATGGATCTGCCCACAGATGCGTGTAAAATCTCTCTCCTATTTTAATAACTTCATAACTGCCAGTGGCATCCACTATCCCATCCTCATTGCCACTTGTAGGGGCCGGGACTGTCCAGGTCTCCAGCCCCAGCTTATCTACTGCCCAGACTGGACCGCTGCGCTATCTTGCTCGAGATCAATTATCCTTAGGTGCCTGACAGCTATTCATCTTAGCAGGAGCGAGAGAGAGAAAGTCTTCGAGGGAGAGAACAGTCTTAGTAGGACAGTGAATCTTAGCAGTCTTCATAGAGAGACGCCAGGCAGACGCCCTGCGAGCAGGAGAAGCGACAGAGTGAGCGAGTCAGTGAAAGAATGCGCGCTCCCCGACTGACCTCTCCTGCAGCTACTTCGAGACGTGATCCCGTGGCTGCTTGCACCACGGGTGTAGAGACTGCCAAGCACTGATGTTCTGGTCTGGAGAGCTCTCATGTTAAGGAGAGCCGAATCCCTTCCCCATGCCCTTATCATCAAGGTGTTACGTTACCGAGATAGTATATCACAGGTGTTTCTCCTAGTTACGGAGAGTTCCCAGCTTTACTCTCGCTTCCCCTTCCCATGAGCTATATGGTCTGCTACACATAACGGCAGCCTGAAGTGCAATCAGTTAGGTGTTTCCCATCTTTGTCACTGACTGACAACAGGGAACACAAGCAGCCATCCTGTCAGGGGCAATGTGGGGTTAACTCCCAGCCAGGAAACAGTGGCTCTTTACTAGGAAAGTGATTATGTTCTATTTTTATACTTTGATTAGATCCCAATCTCATAGAAAGTAAGAAAAGAGGCCAATACTTTAGGTGGTGGTCAAATTAAGGGCAGGCTTTTGGTTAAAACTTCATAGAAGAAAGAGTATTCATGCATGTAAGCTTTAGAAAATACTAGAAAAAGTGTACTGACCTTAGAACTCTCAGAGTTTTGCTAATTAAAAAGTAGAGAGATCTTCCTGCATGACAGTATGAAGAACTCTGCTGATCTGCTCCCTGCTGAAACTGGGCAAAACTATATTTTAGAAAACAACCATTTAAAAGGGTCTAAAGATTAATAGCAAATGAAGAAACACCTATTCAAGAACATCTATAAATATTCTGTAGATTACCACCAAGTATTAGTTTTCTATAGCTACTTTAAGAAATTACCACAAATTGATGGCTTAAAAGTTATAAAAAATTATCACAAAGTTCTGGAGATCTAAACTCTGTATAACTGGGCCAAAATCTAGCAGGTTGGGCTCCCTCCAGAGACTCTTAGAGGAGAATCTGTTCCCGGCCTCTTCTAGATTTTGTAGCAACCAGCTTTCCTTGATTTAGAGCCATATCATTCCAATATCTGTCTCTGTGGTCACTTTGCCTTCTTCTCTTTGGTCTGTGCTGAATCTCTTTCTGCTTCTCTCTTATACAGACACTTTTGATTACTCTTAGGACCTACTTAGATAATCCAAGTTAATTTCCCCCATCTCAAGATCCTTAAATTGTCACATAAAGTAACATTCACAGGTTATAGTGATTAGGAAGTGTTATCTGTGGGGGCGGCCATTATTCAGCCTACCATATTTCAAAAGAGCAGTAATTAGATTGACAGCTGAATTCTCAACAGAAACTATAGAAGGCACAGTATAATTGTACGATGTATTCAAAAAAGAAGCATAGCTGCCAATTTAGAATTCTATACCCAGAGAAAATTATACTTCAAAAATAAAGGTGAAAAAGATTCCACTCTGTGTATGTGTGTGTGCATTGCATCACATTTTCTTATCCAGTTATCTGTTGGTGGACACTTAGGTTATTTCTACACCTTGGCTACTGTGAATAATGTTGCAATGAACATAGGCGTACAGGTATCTCTTTGAGATAGTGATTTCATTTGCTTTGGATATATTCCCACAAGTGGGATTGCTGGATGACATGGCAGTTCTACCTTTAATTTTTTGAGGAACTTCTGTACCATTTTCCATAATAGCTGTACAAATTTATATTCCCACCAACAATGTACAAGGGTTCCATTTTCTCCACATCCTCACCAACACTTAGTATCTATTGTTTGTTTTTATATATTAAAGAAAAAACCATGGTAACTAGGTAGGATGGTGGATATGTTGGCTTGAGTGTCGTAATCATTTCATAAGGTAGGTGCATATATATCAAAACACCACATTATACATTTTAAATGTATAAAGCTTTTATTTAGCTTCCTGAGTCCATGCATCTCAGCCATAGATGGGTGAAGAGGAGTCCAGAGAGGGGTAGGGAGTTCCCTGAGGTGGTGTCAGAGGGCAAGGCAGATTGAAGCTCCTACCTATGGCTCTGCCCTCTGGGCCAGGACTCCCACACCCACATGCTCCAGGATTGTAAAAGCAAAAAATGAGGATACTTCCAGGCAGCTCTAACTCAGCTCCTGCCCACTGTCATGCAGGACCAACCATGGAGGCCCAGGGACAGTATCACATCTGATGTGTCAAGAGAAGAAGAAATGGAGAATTTTTTTTCAAATTAATATGAGGGTATAATCAGGTTACATCGTTTGTGTTTGTTACATAAAATCCAAGTTGTAGTTGAGCCCTTCACCCAGGTGGTGTGCCATATACCTTTACATTGTGCACATTAGGTGAGAGCTCACCACACCTCCTCCTTCATCCCCTCTCCCCCTTTCCTCCTCCCCTCTGACTTGAATTAAATGATATTTATCTCTAAGTGTCTAGGTGTTTATATACTGTTTTCATATTAGTATTGAGTACATTTGATACTTGCTTTTCTGTTTTTGTGATACTTTACTAAGGAGAATGTTCTACAACTCCATTCAGGTTAATATAAAAAATGTAAAGTCTCCATAATTTTTTATGGCTGAAAAGTATCCCATAGTGCACACATACCACAGTTTATTATTCCATTCATGGGTTGATGGGCACTTGGGTTGATTCCACATCTTGGCAAGTGTGAATTGAGCTGCAATAAACAATCTACTGCCAATGTTCTTATGATAAAAATATTTTTGTTTTACTTCTGGGCACATACCTAGTAAAGGGATTGTGGGATCAAATATAAGGTCTACTTTTAGCTCTTTGGCAATTCTCCATACTTCTTTCCATAGAAGCTGTATTAATTTGCAATCCCACCAGTAGTGTAAATGTGTTCCCTTCTCTTTACATGTGCACCAGCATCAGTAGCTTGAGATTTTTGTGAAGTAGGCTATTCTCACTGGGGTTAGGTGATATCTCAAGATGATATCTCAAGATTTGATTTGCATTTCTCTGTTGATTGGGAGGATGAGCATCTTTCAAGTGTTTGTTGGCCATTCATCTATCTTCTTCAGGGAAGATTCTGTTCATGTCTCTTGCACACTTATAAATGGGATTGTTTGCTCTTATTGATTAGTTTGAGTTTTCTATAGATTCTGGTTATCAGCCCTTTGTCAGATTCATAGCATGTCAATTTCTTCTCCCATTCCCAAGGCTATCTGTATGCTTTAGCTGTTGTACCCTTAACTGTGCAGAAGGTTTTGAGCTTCATTATGTACCATTTACTTATTTTTCTTGTTGCTGCAATTGCCAAGGGGATCTTCTTCATAAAATCTTTTCTCAGGCCTATATTATCAAGAGTTTTTCCCACACTTTCTTCTGGAGTTTTTATTGTTTTATGTCTTAAATTTAAATCTTTTATCCAGTGTGAGTCAATTTTTGTAAGTGGTGAGAGGTGCAGGTCCAGTTTCAGTCTTCTGCATGTGGCTAACCAATTCTCTCAGCACCATTTACTAAACAGGGATTCTTTTCTCCAGTGCTTTTGTGTGTTTTATCAAATATCAGATGGTGGTAATATATAGCTGAGTTCATCTCTAGGTTCTCTATTCTATTCCATAGGTCTATGTCTCTTTTTTTGTGCCAGTACCATCCTTTTTGGATCACTGTAGACTTGTAGTGTGAGCTGAAGTCTGGCAATGTGATGTCTCCAGATTTGTTTTTATTTCTTAGAATTGGATTGCTATTCAGTTTTTTTTTTTTCTGGCTCCATATGAAATAAAGTACTGTTTTCTCAAGTTCTTCAAAGCATGATGTTGGTGCTTTAATGGGGATTGCATGGACTTCTGGTCTCCAGAACTATGAGAAAGTAAAATTTTGTTGTTTTAAGCTACTCAGTTTATGGTAATATGTTACAACAGCCCTGGGAAATTAATACACTGAATAAAAAATTAAAAAATTGAAATGGAGGCTCAGCACCTGTAGCTCAAGTGGCTAAGACACCAGCCACATACACCAGAGCTGATGGGTTCAAATCCAGCCCAGGCCTGGCAAACAATGACAACAACAACAACAACAAAAATAGCCAGGCATTGTGGCAGGTGCCTGTAGTCCCAGCTACATGGGAGGCTGAGAGGCAAGAGAATTGCTTAAGTCCAGGAGTTGGAGGTTGCTGTGAGCTGTGATGCCATGGCAACAACAAAAATAACTGTAACGGAAAAATTTGTCAATTATAGTTAAATAAATTAGAATAAAGGCAAAACAGACATTTTCATACAGAAAACTGAGATAATTCAATATCATCAGAACTCTCCTAAAAAAATACTAAAACATATTCCTACAGCAGAAGGGAAATGATCACAATTGGAACCTTAAAAACTCATGGAGTGACAAAGAGCAAAGAGATTATGCCAAAGCTATAGAGTAACAAAGAGTAAAAGACTAAATATTAAATATATGGGTAAACTTGTGGTTGCGGCTAAAGCAGTACTGAGAAACAGATTTATAGCATTTAATGTTTAGATTAAGAAAGAAGAAAGGTGTCAGTTCAATAATTTAAGTTTCCACCTCAACAGGAAAAAAATCCAAAGCAAGAACAAGAAAGGAAATAAAAGATCATAATATCAATCAATGATTAAAATCAGAAAACAAATGGAGAAAACCAAGTAAACCAAAAGCTGTTTCTTTGAAAAGATGAAAGGTATAAAAGTCTGGTTAGACAAAGCAAGAAAAAAGACACACATAACTAATACCAGAAATGAAACAAAGGATATCATGACAGACCCTGGAGACATTACGAGTATAACAAGGAAATGTTATGTACATAAATTCAAGAACTTAGATGAAATTAAACAATTCTTTAAAATCAGGAACTCACTCTAGGTAAAATGGATAACCTGACTAGAAGTATAAGTATTAAAGAAATTAGAGGGATCCTTTAAAAATTTCTGAAAAGCATATATCTAGACATAGAAAGTTTCACTGGTGTTTTCTCCCAAACTTTTAAAAAATTATCACCAATTCTACATAGTCTCTTCCAGAAAATACAATGGGAGGAAAATTTTTCTAATTCATTTTATAAAGTTAGCATTACCCGTAAACTAAAATCAACATAAAATAACACACACCATAATCAAATGAAATTTATCTGGGGAACATAAAGCTGGTTGGATAAATGATCAATGTAATAAATAATATTAATAGACTAGTTTTGTAATAATTTTAGATGAAGCCAAAAAAGTATTTGACAATAATATGTGACATGCATTTATGATTAAAACTATCATAGAAAGAAAAATAAAAAATAACCTGATAAAGCCATCTACAAAAGATCCACCGCTAATACCAAAATTTACAGTGGAAGACCACATACCTTTTTCCTAAGATCAGGAACAAGGTAAAAGATGTCTATTCCCATGATTCCTATTCAATAGTATAATGGAATTATTGCTAAAGGAATAAAGCAAAGAATATAAATGAAAGGCGTACAGATTAGGAGGGAATAACATTGCCTCTAGGCTCAAAAGACATAATTACCTGTGTAAAAAAAAAAAAAACAACTCAAGACCACTTCAAAAAATGCTTAAAAGTAATAAGTGAGTTTAACAAGATACAAGATAGATGCAAGGTCAATACACAAACATAAATCACATCTCCATATAACAACAATAAACACTGGAAACTAAAAATTACCTCTTTTAATAGTTCCAATCAATAAAATATTTGTGTATAAACCTAGCAAAATAATATCTGTGTGCTGAAAAATATAAAATGTTGATGAAAAAAATAAAAGACCACAAGACATAGAGTTACATACTGTGTTTATGTTTATTTTTATTTTTTTTTTTTTGAGACAGAGCCTCAAGCTGTCCCCCTGGATAGAGTGCCCTGGCATTACAGCTCACAGCAACCTCCAACTCCTGGGCTCAAGCGAGTCTCCTGCCTCCACCTCCCAAGTAGCTGGGACCACAGGTGCCGGCCACAATGCCCGGCTATTTTTTTTGGTTGCAGCCGTCATTGTTGTTTGGCGGGTCTGGACTGGGGATTCAAACCCGTCACCTTAGGTGTATGTGGCTGTCACCTTAGCCGGTTGAGCTATAGGCGCCGAGCCCATACTGTGTTTATGAATTGAAAGATTCAACATAGTTACGTAGTCAATTCTAACCAAAATGATCTATAAATTCAAAGCAATATCAATCAAAATCTCAGCAGAATGTTTTATAAATACAGGCAAGTTTCTCAAAAAGCAAAGGAACTAAAAGAACGCCAATAACTTTTTAAGTAAAACAAAAGTAGAGGAAAAATACTACTTGATTTTTAAGATTACCACAAAGCTATAGTCATCAAGATGATGTTGGATTGGCTAAGGGGTCAATAGAACCAAATAGAGTCCAGAAATAGACCCACACAAATACAGCCTATGTAGTTATTACAAAGGACTAAGACAATTCAATTGATAGATATTAACCTTTTAATAAGTCATATTGGAATAATTAGACATCCATAAGTTAAGAATTCAACTTACACCTAAGCCTCACACTATATTCAAATATTAACTCAAAATGCATGCATTATCTAAATATTAAATGAAAACTATAAAACTCATAAAAGAATACTTGGAGTCAGATTTTCATGACCTAGAATTAGGCAAATCTTTATGATACCCAAACATTATTCAAAAAAGAAAAGGAAAGATATATTAGACTTCTTGAAAATGAAAAAAAACATTTGCTTTGAGAGAGACAGATTACAATGTCAAGAAAAAAAACTGGAACAAAATATTTGCAATTCATATAGCCAAGGAGAAAATATATATATATGTATAAACTCTCAAAACTCCAATATTAGAAAAGAAACAATTTTAAAAATGCCAAAAGATATCAATAGAGAGTTCACCAAAGCAGACAGGTGGATGGCAAATAACCACATGGGAAATTGTTCTACATCATTAGCTTAATTCAAATTAAACTATGATGATGTACCACAACACACATTTGAGAAAGAATAAAATTAAATTTTTTTTTTTTTTTTAGCCAGGGTCAGATTTGAACCCACCACCTCCAGTATATGGGGCCAGCACCCTACTCCTTTGAGTCACAGGCGCCACCCTAAAATACTTTTTAAAAAGTTAAAAATATCATTCTTAAATGTTAGCTACAGTGAAGAACAGTTTGAATCCTTACATATTATTTGTGGGAATGGAAAATTGTACAGCCAGTGTGGAACATGATTCAGTAAATTCTCATAAATATATACTTACCACGTGATTCAGAAATGCCACTACTAGGAAGAGTACAAAGTATGTTCACACAAAAGTCTACACATCAATGTTTATAGAAGATCTATTCATATTTTCCCAAATCTGGAAACAACCCAAATGTCCTTCCATAAGTGATGGATAAACAAACAGTGGTGTATCCATAAAATGGTTTACTACTGAGTAATGAGAAGGCACGGACTACTGATAAACATAAAACTTGAATAAACTTCATATGCAATTTTCTGAGTGAAAGAAACCAGTCTCAACAAGTTAAATTCTCTATTCTTACATGTATATGACTTTCTTGAAAAGGCAAAACTATAGGGATAGAGAATAGATGAGTAGTTACTAAGATTATGTGTGAAGGGAGGGTATAACCATACATGAATAGTACACAAAATTTCTTTGGGGAGAGGGTGATGAGACAGTTCAATGTTCTGCTTATGGTAGGGGTTACACAAATCTATACATGGGCTAAAGCCCTAGAACTATACATCAGAAGAGAAAAAGAGTTTAATCATTTGACAATTTTTTTAAAAATCAAGTTAACAATTTTAAAGTAAAATAATTTTATCCACTTTGTCAAAAATCAGTTGGTTATAGTCTGGATTCTCTATTCTGTTCCACTGATCTTTCTTTCTTTCTTTTTTTTTTTTTTTTTTTTGTCTACCTTTATACCAGAACCATGCCAATTAGGCCACTATAGCCTCATAGTATAATTTGAAGTCAGGTAACATGACACTTCCAGATTTGCTCCTTTTCCTTAGGATTGCTTTGGCTATTGGGTCTCTTTTTTATTTCATATGAAATTTAGGATTGTTTTTTCTAGTTCTGGGAAAAATGATGTTGACATTTTAATGGGAGTTGCACTGCATCTGTAAATAACTTTGAACAGTATGGACATTTAAACCATATTGATTCTTCTAATCCATGAATATGGAATGTTTTTTCCATCTGTTTCTTTCATCTATGATATTTTTTCATTGGTGCTTTGTAGCTCTCCTTGTTGAGATCTTTCACCTTTGTTAAGTATATTCCTAGGTAATTTATTTTCTTTGCAAATACTGAAAATGGTATTGAGTTCTTGATTTGACTCTTAGCTTGACTGTCATTAGTATATAGAAATGCTACTGATTTGTGTACCTTGATTTTATAAACTGAGACTTTACTAAATTTGTTTTTCAATTCTGGGAGTTTTGTAGAAAGGCCTTTAGGTTTTTTTTTTTTTT